>NW_006774135.1:1631318-1634825 GCF_000442215.2 Lipotes vexillifer
GGAATGCGGCAGGGGAGCTGGCCCAGTGGCCAGCAGAGAACTGGTTTGCCCAAGTGCACAGAGAGGAGCAAAGTGGGGACCCCTTCCCCGGGGCCTGCTCTGCCGGGCGTGTGGCACCCAATGGCCGTGACCGTCGTGGGTGGTCAGGAGTGGCTGGGGTCCCAGACCCAGGGTGAAGGGCTGCACTTCTCGCAGGCTCATCAGGGAGAGTGAAAACATTTAGGAAAAGGGGTCCTGGAACTCCTTGGATGGCTTTGCTTGGAGCCTCAGCCCTGATGGATGGCCCAGCTTTCACAGCTCTGTCCTCGAGGGTCTGAGCTTGTCTGGGATGGGCAGCAGTCACAGGGGGACAGAGAACTGCCCGCTACAGGTTTGGCAACTGGTGTAGGGGCCTGGACTTGCCCTGCTGGCTGTCATGCACGCCGGACCTGCAGAGAACAGGGAGGGGGCTGTGTGTGCCCGTGGGACCTGCACCAGGTCTGGCCGGCTGCCCCGGGACATTGTTACACATTGTGCTGTGTGCTGTCACAGCTGCGGGGTGCGGTGAGGCCTCGGAACAGCCCCCCCACCCACGCACCCAGCTGGTCAGTCCGAGCTTTGCGTGAACGTTTGTCCTTCCTCCTGCTCTGTCCCCCTGCAAACGTCCGTGCCCCAGCCAGCCCTGGGCCCCCAGGACACACGGAAGGGCCCCGCCCCTGCGTTTGACCTCTGCACCCAGCATGGTTACATCACCACCCACGTGGGCCACTTTTAGGGCCAAAATTGAAAAAGCTTGAGGTCACACTCCTCCTGATTCATCCGGGAGTGTTTGGCAACAATGGGGAATAGCAAAGCCTGAGAAGCCGAGTGCATAGGGCTTTTGTGATGTAAGCAGGCTGGAACCCCCAAGACACGGCGCCCTAAGGACCGTCCTCGACCCAGCAGCCTCTAGGCACACGTGCTCCCCTGAACGTTGGGCCCCAACTCTTAGAGGCCCCCACAGTGGTAGCTGTGGTTCTGGGCTATATAGTCTGGGGGGTGCGTCTTCTCTCAGCATCAACCCCAGCGTGCATCTGATTCCACTTCCACGGAGAGGTGTCCTTTGTGGGAGAATCTCAGTAATACCAAGTGTTTATTGACTCCCCCCAGGCTGAGCCCCAGGGGTTCCCACAAAGCTGCACGTCCATGTCACTGGTCTACACCACGTGTCTATAACACACACCCACGCCGTGCATCTACCCTACATGATGACACTTTTTCACTTTTTGCTGGGGGGTTTAGGAGGGCCAGCAGGACATGCAGAGAGGGCCACCTGCAGAGGGAGGTGAGGGGACCTAGAGGGGAGCTAGTCTCCTTGGAAAGCTTTCTGGTCGGGAAGGAGCTGGCCTAGAGGGTGATTTTGGACATGACAGAACACCAAGTTAGCATTTTGTTCTCCAAGACCGGCTCCAGCTTCCTCAAGAAAAAAGTCAGCCATGGCTCCCTAGTCTGAGCTCCCTCCCAGTTTCTCCTCCTGAGCTGGAAACCAGCCCAGGGTGTGATCGCAGGGCTGCTGGAGGGGTTCTCCGGGAGGCTGGAGTGGGCGCCCCCTGTCCTCAGGGGCTTGGCTAAACCTGCAGCCTCACTCTCAGCCTCAGACTTGGTGACCTGGTCACTTCTGACAGTGTTTCAGTGGGCGGCGTGGCCAACTGTGTCACAGGCCCAAAATAGAGATGTCCGGGGCTCCAATCAGGGTTGCCCCCCACCCCGATGAAACCTCAGATCCCTCTCTTCACAGGCCATTGGGTTCCCAGCCCACAACCACTGGATATTGTTTGTGACAGCACTTCCGGGGCTGCAGAGAGCAAGGAGGGCCCTTGACCTCAAGCCAGAGCAGGGGTACATGTGCCCCGAGAGAGAGCCAATAGGCCCAGAGGGCTCTGCTTAGCAGCTACCCTGTGAGACAGGGTCAGGGTTCATGAGGTAAAGAGAAGAGAAATCCCTGAGAGCTTCCTGGAGGAGTCTGCATTCCAAAACTATGTTCTGAGTGCTTACTGTGTCAGAGCCCTGGGCATCGCTTCTCTAAGCTGGGCCTCTGCCTGGTGCTTGGTCTTCCCCTTTAGCAAAGAGAAGTGTGCTTGTCACCCTCCAAACAGCAGCTCCCTCCAAACAGAGGGCCAGAGATGCCAGTTTTATGGGCTGGCCCAGGCTGGGCTGCTTCCCTGGTTCCAGGCTCCACAACAGGCTCCTCAACACGGCCTGCGGGAACAGCTGGACTTCCCCCTTTGGAGTCTCACCAGGGGGGCGAGCAGAGACACCAAGCCCCCACCCCCAAAGGCCCTCTGATGCTGGCTGAGGACAATGGTTGCCTTGGCTGGATTGTTACCTATGGGACGTCATTCCTGAAAAGGCCTCAGCAACCCAGGCTTCCTGAGAGGAGAGCAGATCCGCAGGTGGGGGTGGAGGGGGCTCTCGGGGACCGGCCGTCTGCTAGCCCTGCCTGAGAGACGCCCCGAGAACCGTGGAATCCTGTGCCCTCGAAACTTCCAGAGGAGCCTCATACGTCACAAAGTGGCCCAGGAGGCTTCCATCTTCATTTTGGCAAAGTGCGGATGAGGATGCCACAGGCATGTTTAACCCACACGTGTTAGATTCTCCAGCTGTCATTTTTGACAATGGGTCCGGGCTCTGTAAGGCAGGCCTGTCTGGAGAGGTTGGCCCCCGCCACGTCGTCCGCTCCGTCGTGGGGCACCCCAAGTTCAAGATGCCTTCGGCGGGGGCCAATCAGAAGTACTTTGTGGGGGAAGAGGCCCTGCACAGGGACGAGGTCTTACACCTGCACTACCCCATCGAGCGAGGCCTGATCACAGGCTGGGACGACATGGAGAAGCTCTGGGAGCATCTCTTCGAGTGGGAGCTGGGGGTCAAAGCCAGAGACCGGCCGGTGCTCATGACGGAGCGCTCGCTGAACCCCAGGGAGACCCGGGAGAAGATGGCCGAGGTGATGTTTGAGAGTTTCGACGTGCCCGCCTTCTACCTGTCGGACCAGGCCGTGCTGGCCCTCTACGCCTCGGCCTGCATCACGGGCCTGGTGGTGGACAGCGGGGATGGGGTCACCTGCACCGTCCCCATCTTCGAAGGCTACTCCCTGCCCCACGCCATCACCAAGCTTTACATGGCGGGGAGAGACATCACGGAGCACCTCACCCGGCTGCTGCTGGCCAGCGGGAGGACCTTCCCGTGCGTGCTGGACAAAGCCCTGGTGGACGACATCAAGGAGAAGCTCTGCTATGTGGCCCTGGAGCCGGAGAAGGAGCTGTCGCGGAGGTCAGAGGAGGTGCTCAGGGAGTACAAGCTGCCCGACGGCAGCATCATCCGTATCGGGGACCAGCTGTACCAGGCGCCCGAGGCCCTGTTCTCGCCCGAGCAGCTGGGCATCCAAAACCCGGGCCTCTCCAAAATGGTCTCCTGCAGCATTGCCAAGTGTGACGCCGACATCCAGAAGATGCTCTATGGGGAGATTGTGCTGTCCGGGGGCACCACGCTCTT
>NW_006774135.1:1634997-1635548 GCF_000442215.2 Lipotes vexillifer
CGGGGGCTGGATGGCCGTCTTCTGATGGAGCTGGAGCAGGAGGCTTCCAAAGGGACCCCCATCAAGATCACAGCGCCGCCCGACCGTTGCTTCTCCACGTGGATTGGCGCCTCCGTCGTCACCTCCCTAAGCAGCTTCAAGCAGATGTGGGTCACCTCTGCAGACTTCAAGGAGTTTGGGACGTCCGTGGTTCAGAGTAGGTGCTTCTGAGGCGCCCGCGCGCAGGGTGGCTGCAGTGGGGAGTGAGCTCACCCTCTGGCAACCGCGGGATGTTCAATAAAGGACAAAACGGTGCGGTCTTTGGCCACGTCGGGCTTGGTTCATTCTCGGGGGCACCAGAATAATTTCTGACCCTGGTGGTGAATCTCTTTTCAGTGGTTCTGTCCCCCAGCCCCGTTTCTCCCGAGAAAGCCCTGGGTCATGAGTTGAGTGTCCATCTGTAGAGTGTGTGCCCAAAGCAGGGGCCAAGGCCTCCTGCCCCGAGCCTGGACTCTGCATTTTAAACTTGTGTCTTAGGTGGGTTGGGAGTGGGGGCAGGAACAAGCAGGAAT
>NW_006774135.1:1635558-1639331 GCF_000442215.2 Lipotes vexillifer
CTGTTCTGAGGTCACGAAATCCTCCCCTGGGATGGCACCATAGGGCTATCACTGTGCTTTTATGGGGCCGGGCAGCTGAGTGGAATGCACCCCCTGTCCTGGGCGCATGGAGCCTGTCAGCAGCAGAAATCGCCATCTGTTTAAGGCTCTGTGAAGAGGCTGCTCCCAGGGGGAGCTGAAGAATCAGGGCTTGATTACTGTGATGTTTCTATTTGTTTCTACTTTCAACGCTGTTTATAGCACTGTTTGGGGGTAAATATTGGAGACAAAGTTAATGGCCATCAGTAAAATCACATTTGAATAAATTATGCATACAGGGAATTTTTCCACATCGATGGGGTGGAACTCTCTCAAAATATTACTGGGAGAGAAGTGGAAAATACAGAGATGCCCCTGGGCAGTGGAGCTGCTAGTATGTTTACTTGACATTTAGCCCAAGGACAGACCACCAACCAGTGGACTTGCAGACACCTTGAGGCTGGCTTTCTCTTTCCTCGTTTTGGAGAAAAGGAACAGGGCAGTGGGCAGTAATTCCCTTCTCCGAATTAAATGCATCAACTTCATGCTGCCTCCGTGTCCAGGCTTTTGTCAGTTGGTGTGTGTGAACCTCTGGCACCATTGCTGTTTTCTAAACCTACCTTCTAGTTCTTACTGTTAGGAGACCAATTCATCATGGTATCAGGAGGTGTTCTATGGTGGGTTTTGTTTTTAAGCTTGCTTTCTTTTTCCGGTACGCGGGCCTCCCACTGTTGTGGCCTCTCCCGTTGCGGAGCACAGGCTCTGGACGCGCAGGCTCAGCGGCCGTGGCTCACGGGCCCAGCTGCTCCGCGGCATGTGGGATCTTCCCGGACCGGGGCACAAACCCGTGTCCCCTGCATCGGCAGGCGGACTCTCAACCACTGCGCCACCAGGGAAGCCCTAATCTTGCGTTTGTGAAAATACTTTTTAAAAAGAAATCTACTGGTTAGATTTTTTGTCTCACAAAAATCTTTTTAGAGATTATTTTGTTCATAAATGTTTCTTTCTCGTGCTGATGATCAACTGAGTTTGTCTACAAATGTCGGCCTATCGCAGTATGTTTTCAATACAGACTCTATTTACCAAATGACCATTTTAGTGCTTTTAAAAGGTACCGAGGATTGAGATATGTAAATCAGGTGACATAATATGAAAATTATGTGCCTAAATATTTTTGTAAAGGTGTCAAATAAATACTTTTTCTTCAAAAAAAATTGTTGTTTTTGTTTATAAGAAACAAAACAGAACCGCCTTTGCACTAAATTAGTGACTTGGACTTTTGCACAGTGAAGACAGGCTGTGACACTCTGGATGTCTTGGTGTACGTGAACACACTTGGCACACACATCGCAGACTCTCACGCAGGACTTCAAGCTTCTGCTGAAACTTTGGGGTCAAGGAACATTTCATTGGGCTGTGTTGTCCCCACCCCTCCCTCCACCTTGCTCATTTGGATGTCACCTCTCTTAATTCACCTGCTGCCACCATCTTTGATTCACCCAGGATGTACAGTTTACAATCAGAAGAGAGCAAACAGAAGGATTTTCTCTCTTGGTGGAATATGCAGAACTTGGGATGTGTGTATATATAAATATATAATATATATAAATATACATAATACTAACTTAAAAATCAAATTCCCCGACATACATTTTTTTCTTTAATCTGTGCCAAAAATGTGTTTTCAGAGAAAATCTTATTTTCATACTCAGACTTTGTATTGTCACTCATTTGTACAAGTGCGCTTCCTTACAGCACGGTCCCTGCTCCCGCAATTTTGAAGTGTCACACACAACAAAAAGACTCTACAGAAGACTGGCTTCCCTTCTTCCTGTGACCTTGACCTCTCCCCCAACTTCCTAACACTTATTAATTTATGAAACTGTTTTTCTCAACGCAGTTTTGTTTTCTGTGTCCATTGGATTACAAACTTTATTAAAAAATACAGAACAACAACAACAAAAATACAGAGGTGCCTTTATAAAATGAATCCCCCCTTTTTTGTTAAAGAAAGCAATGGCACCTTCCCGTGTATACCTGTGCACGTTGGTATGTACATAGATAAGTGAATATGTGTTTTTATGGGGTTATAAGCCATAAAGAAAAGAACAGAAGGGTAGACACCACGGGTTGGTGGGGGAAGGAAGGAAGGAATGAGAGGTAGAACACAGGGAGGGGAAATCTTACTTTTAGGAAATTTTACTGAAGAAATTTTACTGAAGAAATTCATCCTGAATGAAATAAACCCATGTATCTAAATTGTGTGTGTTTGTGTATTTAATGTTTGCCTGGTGTATCTTTTCCTATGTGTTTACCTTCAGACTACTTATGTCATATTTGAAATGTGCACATAGTGTATTGGAAGATAGCATATAGCTGGGTTGTTTTTTAAAGAAATCCTCCAATTTCTGTCTTGTAATTGGCATTTGTAGTCGGTTTACATTTAAGGTAATATGTTCCATCTTAAGTCTGCCATTTTATTGTTTCCTGTTTCCTCTGTTTCCTTTTTCTCACCTTTGAAACCGTGCCCCATAGGGTTAAGAGAAACTGGTGTCTAACAGAAATTCTTGGGCTATAGCCTTACAGTTTGTTAAAAATCCCTCTGCTTGTAGCCTGCCTTCACTTAATTATGCTATTGCAAATTGCATACCCTCCAAGATTCACGTAGCCCAAACAATAAGATGTTTGCCCGAGCTGTTTGCCAGAGAGTTGGAGTCAGCTGTGTCTAGTTCAAGCTCGAGCCAGCTAAGACTAGTTGGCACCACTGACCCTAAAACTGGGCTTGTGCAGGTGTCTGATGAGTGACCTTTTGACGTCAGGGGGCCCAAAACTCCACCCTCGGATCATACGAAGCGCCAACATTTTTGAACACACATCCCATGAGGAAGCATGTAACTCAGACATGCCTGCGCAGAACACCGTTTACCTCACCTTTTCCCGACCTCTAATCACCTTTCCCCATGCCTAAGCCCACCCCGCTTCTTTATCTCATAAATATCTCAAGCCCCCCGCCAAAGGCGGGGTCGGTGGGGAGGCTGGTCTGAGTCTGGTTCTCCCATCTCCTCGCTTGGCTGCCTTGTGAATAAGCCTTTTCTCTGCTGCAAACTATGGCATCTCAGCGTTTAGCTTGCTGTGCTTTGGGCAAACGATCCTGGTTCGGTAATCCCTTCCTCTGGGTTACTAGAACACTTCTTAGGATTCCATCTTGATTTATTGCTAAGGTTTTGAGTGTACTGCTTTGTATTGATTTCTTGGTGATTGCTCTGAGTCAACACGACCACCCACCGGTAATAACATTTTTACCACTTGGAGTGAAGTGTATTTAGGTCTCTTTACCCTCCCAACTTTTAAATAGAATTGTCTTAAGTTTTTCCTTCACCCCTCAAAGGATTTCAGAAACTCATGAGAATGGTCTAATATGATTACCACTGTTTTTACCCAATTCCATGTTCTTTTGCCCTTTCTGGAGTTCCGAGCCACCTTTTGGCTCTGTGCTATTATTTCGTTTTTTGTTTTTTAGAGAGAACTTCCCTTAGCAGTTCTTTAAGGGTAGGTTTGCTAGCAACAAATTCTCTTAGTTGCCAACATCTGAGAATGTCTTTACTTCCCCGTCATCCCTGAAGGATGTTTTTGCTGGATATAGAATTCACAGTTAACCATTTTCTTTCAGCACTTGAAGAATATTGTGCTGGTTCCTTCTCCATGGCCTCTGCAGTTTCGGATCAGAAATCTTATTATTTGATCGGTGTTTCCCT
>NW_006774135.1:1639535-1646190 GCF_000442215.2 Lipotes vexillifer
TTCCCTACAGGTAATGCGTTATTTCTCTCTGGCTGCTTTCAAGAGTTTTTCATCGTCTTTAGTTTTCAGAAGTTTAATTACGGTGTGTCGTGGCATGGATTTCTTTGGCTTTATCCTACCGGAGATTTATCCAGCCTCTTGAATCTGCAGACTTGTCCTTTGTCAAACTTGGGAAGGTTTGCGCTATTATTTCTTCTAATATTTTTACAGTCTGCTCTCTTTTCGATCCTTCTGGGTCTCTAAGGATACCAAAGTTTGCAATTTTGTTTTTGTCCCACAGACCCCTGAGACTTTGTTCATCATTTTCCAGTCTACTCTGTTTTCAGGTTGGGTAAATTCTATTCACCTGTCATGAAAGTCGGTGATTCTGCCCTCTGTCATCACACACTATTTTTGAGCCTTTCCAACACATTTTTATTTGAGTTATGTTTTTCAGTTTGGTAATTTCCACTTGGTTCTCTTTTTATAACTTTTAATTATTTGCTGAGAGTTTCCAGTTTTGCATTTGTCTCAAGGGAATTTGTCATTGCTTGCTGAAATGTCTTTATGATGGTTGCTTTAAAACCTTTACTCAGATAACCTCAACATCTGGTTCATCTCCATCTGCTCTGACAATCACATCTGCTGTTTGTCTTTTCTCATTCACATTATGATGTTCCTGGCTCTTGGTATGATAAGTGATTTTTTATTTTACCCGGGACATTTGGAATATCCTGAGATTCTGGATCCTATTTAATCCTTCTGTGGCAGGCAGTCCCCCTGCGGCAGTGGAGCATGAAGGCTGGGTGTGTTCAGCTTTCCAGGGGGCCCCACTGACACCTCCCCAGCAAGGTGGTCACTGCTCACATAGCCTTCTTACAGACAGGTGGGGTGGAGTCTCAGCTCCCCTCTCAGCCCCACTAACCCTTCTTGCCTTGCTGCCCCTGAGTGGGGGTTAAATGACCCCAGGGGAGGGGACACCAGGGAAGGGGAGGCAGAGTGCCAGCTAGCTCACCTCCCCCTGCCACCTTCCGTCGTGTTCCTGCTGGGTGAGACGGAGGGTCAGACCCCTGCAGGACCGCACAGACACAAGGGGTGGGGGTGAAGCAGGGCTGACAAGACGCTGCCCACACCACCTCATCCAGTCTCGTTGCTGCTGGATGTGGCTGGGCCTTAGTCCATTCCTGGACCCCACCAACACTACCCCAGCAGGGGAACTGGAGCCACTGGAGGTGGGCAGTGGGTGGAGTGGTGCATTAGGTCAACTCTCCACTCTGCCCACTGAAACCACAGGGGTGGGGCATGGTGTTTGGCATTTGGCTGTTTGGCATTTGGAGGAGGACATTCTCCAAAGGCATTCTATTGTTAGGTCACACTTTGCCCAGGGGAATAGGATTTACTTGGAGTGTTTTGTCTGTGCCTGTTAGAGATTTGGGGTTGGAGGCCTCTGTGGTGCCCTGTGGGGATATATGGGTGATGATAAGGAAGCCCAGGGAGCCCCCCCAAGTCCTCAGGCCTCAGCAGCCTACCACCTTCCTGCCTTTCAGATACTTCCTGTGTTTGCTTGTTGTGTTACGACCAGGACGTTTAGTTGTAACAGGGAGGACCTGGAGGAAGGGGGCTCCTGGGTAATGTTTTCATTTCATTCCATCATACCTGAAGTTCACAGGGGAACTTGGAGGGGCCACTGGACCCACCCTCAACACCTTCCCTTTCAGGATCACTGTTTTACAGGTGAGAATGTCAAGGCTCAGGGAGCTGGGAGCAGAGCTCAGCCCAGATTCCCAGTCCAGGGCTCTTTCTCCAACATTCTCCACCCAAGACTGTCCTTGTGTTACCAAACTACACCTTAAATAAAATAACTAAAACCTTTTTTTTTTTTTTTTCTATTCAAGATATTCTGCTTCCCTAGAGGGGTGGGATAGAGAGGTTGGGAGGGAGGCTCAGGAGGGAGGGGATATGGGGACATGTGTATGCATATGACTGATTCACTTTATTGTACAATAGAAACTAACAGTATTGTGAAGCAATTATACTCCAATAAAGAGCTATTAAAAATAAAATAAAATAAAACATAAAAAAGGATCCTCTGCTTCTCATATGGTGGCTGCTGCTGCTGTTGATGGTGATGATGGTGATGATGGTGGTGATGATGGTGATGATGGTGATGGTGGTGATGATGGTGATGATGATGATGGTGGTGATGGTGATGATGGTGATGGTGGTGATGATGGTGATGGTGGTGATGATGGTGATGATGGTGATGATGGTGATGATGGTGATGATGGTGATGATGGTGATGATGGTGATGATGGTGATGATGGTGATGATGGTGATGATGGTGATGATGGTGATGATGGTGATGATGGTGATGATGGTGATGATGGTGATGATGGTGATGATGGTGATGATGGTGATGATGGTGATGATGGTGATGATGGTGATGATGGTGATGATGGTGATGATGGTGATGATGGTGATGATGGTGATGATGGTGATGATGGTGATGATGGTGATGATGGTGATGATGGTGATGATGGTGATGATGGTGATGATGGTGATGATGGTGGTGATGATGGTGATGATGATGGTGGTAATGGTGATGGTGATGGTGGTGATGGTGTGATGGTGATGGTGATGATGGTGATGATGTGATGGTGGTGATGGTGGTGATGATAGTGATGGTGATGATGATGGTGATGGTGGTGAGGGTGATGGGGGTGAGGGTGATGGTCATGATGGTGATGGGGATGATGGGGATGATGGGGATGATGGGGATGATGGGGATGATGGTGATGATGGGGATGGTGATGGGGGTGATGGTGTGATGGTGATGGTGATGATGATGGTGATGGTGGTGATGGTGATGATGGTGATGGTGATGGTGGTGAGGGTGATGGTGGTGAGGGTGATGGTCATGATGGTGATGGTGATGATGGTGATGATGGTGATGATGGTGATGATGGTGATGGTGGCGATGATGATGATGGTGGTGGTGGTGATGGTGGGTATGGTGGTGACAATAGTGGTTTTCCCTCCTCTAGGTCATCTTCAGCACTCAGTTTGGGGTGCTGCTTGGGGTGTGGAGAGGGGAAGTAGCTCCCCAATTCCCAGAATCCATATCAGACTCTTTGAAACTGATCTGACTTCCAATTCTGGCTTCCTTGAGGGGGGTAGGAGGTTCCAGGGGAGTGTCAGGCACGCTAGGTTGCTGCTAATGAGGGAGGAGAAATAAAGTAGCCCTGAGTTCAGCCTTCCCATCCACAGCTTGACGCCTTCTTTGTCCTGGAGATGTCTAATGTGAAAGATCAGGGCTTAGGGATGGCGTGGGCTAAGTCCCAGAGGAGGGGAGAGAAGCCTTTCTCTGGCTTTGAGCTCCTCAGGCCCTGCCTGTCAGGGGGCCAAGGAGTGAACTGAGCCAGTTTTCCTGTTTCTAAAATATGGATTCCCACTCCTCACATCTTGACAGAAGCCTCTTCAGACCCCTTCCCATCCCTTTGGTCCTGAACCAGATCTTTCTGTGAAGCAACATATGGATGCAAGACGGGATGGAATGCTGCAGGCCGGCCAGCTCTGCTTGAGGTTCAGAATTCACGGACAGGAGAGGAGGACGTGGAGAGCAGAGGCCAGTCATGCCTGAGCGTAACCCTGGCTCTGAGTGAGAATGACCCGCCAGTATCTCTAGTGGGGCCAAGATGATGTCAGGCCCTCCATCTCCCCGCCGAGGGCCTCTCTCCCAACACTGCCAGAGGTGACCACTCATATCTTGAAGGCCAGTGGTATGACTTTGAAGTCCAGGCCCCTCTGTGTCCTGAGGGTGGACAGTGCTCAGGGCCGCCCTGTACTCTACAGTGGCCCCCGCTGTGACGCTCCACTCCACACCCCAACCCCCAAAGCCCAGCTCCCACTCTGGACAGTGGCACAGGTCTCTGCAGGGGACTCAGAAAACGGGTTCCATGAGAGATCCTGGCCATGATTGTGGAGTACCCCCAAAACCACGTGACATGGTGGGAACCAGACACAAGCAGTGCTGCCCTGGTGTGGGACTCAGGCTGAAGGTGTACTCCCTCAAGCACCCCATCGGCTACTCCATGGCACAGCGACCTCCTGGGACGGCATGGGGGAGATCTGAAGGCACCTCTGTCACCAGGGGCTCCAGTGGTCCCAGCCTCTGATGGAGGAGCCACGAGTCCTGGAGAGAATCGGGTCGTTACGATGCAGTAGTCTGGGGGGACCTGGTGCTTTAGGGACCTCCACCCCTCAGCCAAACCCCGGGCCTCATTGTGGACAGTTGGAGGCTGTGACGGCCACTGTGTATGTTCATGAGGACAAGTGCCTGTCCCTCCGCACGACTTGAGCTGGGGGCGAGACATTACTGGTGCCAGGATCCTGTGGGAGAAGGGACTCTCCTCTGAGGGCTGAGCTGAGGATGCCCTTGGGCATCTAAGTGCACGAAGGAGACGCCGCCAGCCTCCAGAAGGGACAAAGTGTGACAGGTGTGGCTATGTCCTTCCCAGGGGCCACCCCACCTGGAACAAAGGCCCCCAAATTCACAGCTGATCCTAATGGAGGGGCCACATGCAGCCAAGGCATCCACCGGGCCTGCTGAGGAGCGTGACGGCGGCTGCAGACGTGCCCGACATGCCCAGAGCCGCCCGGCTGCCCTGGTCCGTGGGGGGCTCCCCTCTGCTCAGCTGTGGTCCACCCTCCAGGTGGTGGGTCACCTCTGAGGAGCCCGGTGCATCCCTGGGCCCTGACAATGCTTCTCCCGGGCAGGACTGGTCACCAGCGGGCTCCCTGCGGTTGAACTCTGGCCTCTGCCCAGAGCCACAGCGACCAGCCATGGGCACAGGGGGTCCTGGCCTTGACCTTCAGGTGGGGTGGGCAGAGCATCCACTGGGAATAACCCCTGAGCACTGTGCCCACACTGCTTGTCCCTGGAGCCCACAGTTTCCACTCTGAGGGTCTCCATGGCAGCCCTGCCCCACCCTGCCCGAGGGGGTGAGCCTGCAGGGAGCGGCCACGCTGTTCTGTCCCCCGGGGGTGGATGCAGCTGCTGAGGAGGGTACAGGACCACGGGCAGAAATGTGAACTTGGATCCAACCCCCGGCACCGCTGTGCACTGTGAAGGACCCATCAGGGTACAGTGCCAGATCCTGGGAAGGACGGGGGCTTTCCAAGTCCGGCAGCCAGCAGGCTCTGCATGCGGACCCCCGCCCCGAAGTGGCCTGAGCAGTTTCTACTGTGTGCAGCGCCTGCCACCTGCACGGACCAGGTGCCGTCCAGACCACGAGCACCTCAGAGCCTGTGCCCAGAGGCCCGGGCTTGGTGCCCCTCCCACCCCCAGACTCTGCCCTGAGGTTTGAAGACCCCTGTGGGACACTCTCCCCAGGGCCTTCGGGCAGAGGGGGCTGCCTGGGGCGGGGGCGTGGTCCCAGCTCCTGTCCTGGAGGAGACAAACAGAGCCAGACAGGCTAAGCCTCCACAGGGTCCTTTTTCCCGCGGAGCCGGGGCCTGAGGCTGGATGGCCAACAGCGGCGTGCGGGTATGGGTGGGGCAGGGGGGCACCTTCAGGCCCCGAGTCACCCTGCAAGCCCTGTGTTCTCCCTACCCCTGCCTTTCTCCAACGTGGGGACGGCGCTCCTCTGGCCCTAGGATGGCGGGATCCCAGGGCCCCTCCTGCACGAGAGGCTGGTGAAGAGAGGTCCAAGTGTGGGCAGCTTCCACGCAAGGGGGATTTACGGACGCTTAAGAGTTAAGCCTCGCACTCCAGGAGCCCGACGAGAGAATTGAGATGACGAAAGAATCGGGGGATTTTGGTGGAGACGATGTCACTGGGAGGGGGCCCGGGGGCAAGACACAGAGGCAGGACCCTCCCCCAGGGCAGCCCCATCCTGACAACCCCCCTGCCCCGCCCCGTTCTGACCCCTCTGAAGGCCCAGGTGGTGGGCCCTTCTCCGAGGGGAGCCCAGCCGCCCTGGGAACACTAGGCACCTGGGGGCAGAGGAGCTTGACGGTCTCGACCCTCAGAAGGGACGCGCTGGACTCAGGCTGCCAGGGGCCCAAAGAAGGACCAGTGTAGCCACGCCACCTGGTGCCCCGGGTTCTGGGCCGTGGTAGCCCTGGCGGTGCAGGCCCACGCGTGCGGCCCCAGGGCCCCAGCTCTAAGGGGTGGCAGTCGGGGGGCGTTGCGGGCCAGCTAGGGGTTGACACGGGACTGTGGGAGATGCTGCGCGGCTGCACAAAGCCTGGTGCTTCTAGCAGGTGCCATCAGAGCCCAGGCCCCGGGCCAGGAGAGCCCAGGGGTCCAGGCAGGAGCCCGGAGGCGGACAGTCCCGCCGAGGCCTAGGTCCGGCCTCAGTCTGCTCCCTCGCAGGCCAGGTGCCAGCACAGAGAGGCCGTGCTCTGAGGAGTGGCATCTGCTGCCGGCTGCAACCTTGTCCTAGGCATGGGCCAGAGTGGACACCTGTCCCGGGAAGAGCAGGTGTGTTTGAAGCTGCAAATAAGGGGAAGGGGCACAGTGGCCAGGCCTCAGGGCGGGCCCAGAGGGCACTGACAGCCGGAATCCCCTGCCCCCAGCCTCCTGCCCACCCGGCCTGGAGCAGGACAGAGGGAGGCAGGGCCAGCGCTGACTGAGCGGGGCTGAGCCTCACTCTTCTCATCGTTCCTAGAATGT
>NW_006774135.1:1646563-1649147 GCF_000442215.2 Lipotes vexillifer
GTCTGAGAGGGAATGGCAGGCACGTGCTTGGGCTGGTTGGGATTCGATAGTGTTGAGCCAGCCGGTGGGCCCCCGGGGGTGGTGCCCCTGTCCCTGCCAGGTCCAGGGGGGCTCTGGCCACACCCACTCCCCCCGAAGCTTGCTCATGGCGGGGCAGGGGCTCTGCAGCAAGGACCTGGCTCCCCAGAAGGTGGTGGCTCTTGGTTCCCTGGGACCTGGCACGGTGCCAGCTCTCATCCCAAGAGGTGACCTCTGAAGGCAGGTCCCAAATTCCTGGGCCCCTTGCCTGCTCTCAGGCCGGGGAGCCAGAGCCAGTTCCAGCCTCGTAGTTTTGCTATAGATGAAAACCTCTGCCCCCCACCAAGGGTGCCCCAGACCCTCCCACCGGCCCCTGTCACAGCCCCAGGCAGCGCCGTCAGCAGCAGGCCGGGTCCCCCCTCCTCTGCTCTCAGCCCCGCTGCGGCTCTCGTCTTTCTGGGGATGCCCCGTGCCTGCCTCATCGTCCTGCTTTCCCCGTGTGTGCCGATCCCGTGTGTTTGGGGCTCTGAGCCGGTGACAATGCCCGATACTGGGAACAATGCTCTTATTGTCACAGCCGGCCCTGGCTCGGAGCTCGGAAACGTTAGACACGGCGTCCCTGGTTATCACCCTCACAGGGAACAGGGCTGGGCTCCAGCTCACACGAAGACATAATAATTTTCTCCCATTATTCAAATCTCCTGTTTCCCTCACTCCACCTCTGGCGGCAGGAGCTGAGGGAAGAGGGTGGATGGGCTGTAAGGGCCCAGGACCCCAGGATGGCTTCGCACGTGGGCAGCTGGGCCACATCCAGGGCCCACAGGGGTTGCAGCCGGGGCACCAGGCGCTACTCACGAGGGGCCTGGCCAGGGACCAAGACACCAGGCAGGGCGTTTCTAGGATTGGCTCCCCGCCCCACAGTTGTCTGTTGACCAGAGGCCCTCAGTGCTGGCAGGGTTGGGGATGACGCTGGGCAGAGATGCAGTCAGAGGGTGGAGGCAACCCCGCGGCCTGCCACCACCCATGTCGGCCAACTCTGCTCAGAGGTGACCGTTCCTGGCCCCCAGAGCTGGGGGCCCCGCCTGCCGCTGCCAGCCTGCCCACGGGGTCAGGGGTCACCAGGGGGGACCCCACCTCACGCCTGGCAGGGAGGGAACACTGGAGGCTGGTCCGCCCACCGCGGCCTCGGTTCAGGCCTCGGTGAGAGGCGTCAGCCCGAGTAAGTGGATACCTTCCAGTTATGCAACCCGGGGTCGGTGAGGATGGGCTGCTCGGGTAGCCAAAACAAGCACCGTCCGACTCCAGAGTGTGAAATCGTTGGGCCTAATTAGAGGGAGGCCGGGGAGGCGGGGCAGGGGCCGGACGCGGATCTCAGCCTCCCCGCGACAGGCCTGTGCTGTGAGGTCTGTGCTGTGACAGGCTGCTTGAGGCCAGCCTGGCCCCAGGGTCACCCCATCACCCCGGGGGAGACGGGGGTGGCGCCTCCAGAGTCTTCTCCCCTCCCCCCGCTAGACGCGGACATTTCACCCACAAACCTCATGTTGGGGGGCACGGATGGAGAGGCTTTTGCCTTCCTTTCTCTGCGCCCGAGGGACGCCTCGAGTCCGTGTGTTTCCTTAACACTTGCTCATCCAGCAGCAGCTCCGGGCCGGGCCAAGTGGGCCCCGGAGGTGCCGACAGGAGCCAGGGCAGCCCCGACCCCAGGCTCACAGCCTGGAAATTCACAACGGAGGGTCAGGTGGCACCTGTGATTTGGGGAAGACGGGGACCCCGCCATCCCTTGCAGCAGGGTGCCCTAAGCCTGGTAAGGATCTGGAGCATGGGGGACGCCCCCAAATGGGCCCTACGGAGGGGCCCAGGTCCAGGCTTCAAGCGAGAGGATGATGGGGAGGCCCAGGGAGGAGGTGCAGACGAGAGGGGGCTCGTGCCCTCGTTCAGGGCCCTCTTTGTACAGAGGGAGCTCCCTGCTTTCTGGCCAGTGCTTCTCTGCGGCAAAGTGAGCGGCTCAGGGGAGGTATTGCCCGCCCCGGGGGGCAGGGAGCAGCACACCCAACCCCCGCCCCCGGCCGGAGTCCTGGCAGGACAGGCCAAGGTGGTCCCCGCAATGAGCACAGCCACCACCCTGCACCCACGCGGGAGGTGGGCGGGGCCAGGAAGCAGAGCTATATGAAGACAGATGAGGGAAGGAAGGAGACACTCCATCCCGCTGGAGGGGCAGGCCTTTTATCTCACAGGGGCTCGAGAGTCTTTCACATAAAACATCCCCAGGAGCATCAATCAGAAAGTGGAAGTAAGACTCTATAAAGACCTGAAAATATTGGCTGTGGCTTGTGCCTGTGGGCGGTAAGGAGCTTAACCAGAAAAACCTGTGAGCCCATGAGAAGCTCCTTTCTAAGGCCCCGGGGAAGCGGGGAGCAGCATGCCCTCGGACCCTCGCCAGAGACTGCTCTGAGTCCCACGGGGACCCTCTGGGGCTGCAGAGACTTTGGCCAATGAGGCTCCTTCCATGTGTTACTCCCCACCGTGATGCCGGAAGCTCGCTGGGAGCCCGGGGGGGGGGGGGGGG
>NW_006774135.1:1649196-1650724 GCF_000442215.2 Lipotes vexillifer
CGCGGGGGGCCCGGGGGGGGGGGGTGGGGAGCGGCCACAACTCCCCATCAGAGCCCCGCCCCGCTGGTACCCGCACACCACTGTCCTGGTGGGGGCCCCGGCGTCTCAGCTCCAAACAGGGGCACCAGGCAGTGGAAGGACCACAGCTGATGACTTTCCCCCAGTCTCCTCAGCCTCGGTGCTCAGAGCCCTGGGTGGTCCCCTCTCAGAGTGGGGAGGCAACTGGCCCAAGCAACCTTTGTCCTCTTTTATCAGAAAGAGGGGAGCCTAAAACACAGGACCCTCTCAAACTAGCAGCTGTGTGCAGGGGCAGAAATGCACCCACACCCCCCGACTGTACACCCAAGCCAGCCCTGACGTGTCCTGCTGCAAGAGATGTGGCTCCTGGGCTGCGAGGGATGGGCAGATCATCGGAGGTGACCGTAGACCTGGGGAAGCCCTGGCAAAGACACTGGGAGGCCAGTGGTCTTTCTTGTGTCCGGGGCATGTCCCTTGATGGAGAGCCCTGGACCCAGGTCCAGCCATCATCACAGAGGTGCCACCCCCAGGCTCTCGGTCCGGGGCCCGGCCCACTCTCCCCACGTTGCTCTGGTCAGCAGCTTGGACATCCCTGGTAATGCAACGATGCTGGCAGGCTCTGTGGACCCCTTTCAAACCCTCCCAGAGGGGGCTCATGAGCCTGGAGCAGGGGAATGTACCTCCCCAGGGTGGCTCCCAGACCCCTCCCTCCCTGTCCACCTACGGTAGGTGGGCTTACCTGTCCAGGGTGGCTCCCTGGCCCCTCCGTCCGTGTCTCTCCGTCCAACCCAGAGTTCTCTGCTTTTCCTTCACGGATGTGCAGACAGATGGTGGTGTGTGCCACCGGAAACCAAAGATTTTCGCCCTTGACAGAAAGACGCATCCGTGATGCATTTACCCAGCATCTCTGACTTTGTGAGCCGTTCCCGGGGTCTGGAGTGTGAGCCGTCCCAGCCCCAGTGCCTGGGGCCCAAGCTTCCCTGTGGCTCAAACTCTTCCTCTGGTCATTCCAGGGGTGGTTGTCTTGCGGGGCGAGGGTTCTGGAGGCCCACGGGAGGAAAACACGAGGTCCTCCCTGGAAAAGGCACAAGCACCCCCATCCTCTCCCCTCTGGCGCCACCCTCCTGGATTCAGCCTCGAAGGCTCTTCCTGCCCGTGAAGCCCGAGGGCCCCAGGCCAGGTGGTCAGGCCTCCCGGGGCTGGTCAGCATTCCTGTCAACTCTTGGGAAACTCAGTGCAGAATGTGGGGCTCAGAGCATGTTTTCTACTCTTCACGTGTTGGCACGTCTGCAAGGACTTGTGATGGCCAATCTTCTGTGTCCTCTCGACTTGGCCACGGTGCCCAGACATCAGGTCCCACATGGGTCCAGATGTTGCTGGGAGGATGCTTTGTAATGAGATCAGCATCTAAGCGGACTCTGAGTGAAGCAGATTGCCCTGCAGACTGTGGAGGGCCTCGCCCAATCAATCGAAGGCCTGGCTATAACCAAGACTGACCTTCCTCAGCAGG
>NW_006774135.1:1650847-1681294 GCF_000442215.2 Lipotes vexillifer
CAGCAGGAAGGAGTCCTGCCTGCAGACGGCCTTTGGGCTCGAGCTGCCCAGTTCCCCGGTCTCTCTCCACACACACACACACACACACACACACACACTATTGCTTCTGTTTCTCTGGAGGATGTTTACTAGTACACAACACAATGGAAACTGTTTAAGACATTTAGTGCAACACACTTTCTGCTCAAAATTCCCCTGCTGTTGAGTGTGTCCCACCATGCAGGGGTGCCAGTAGGACCCTGGGAGAGCCCTGGGGCCTTAGCTGGGCAGACCTTGCAGGGCTGCTGGATCCTGGGTTCAGAGGTGGGGTCCGTTTGCTGAGCGCAAGCCCTCTCACCACAGGCCGCCACGCCTGCTTTGCTTGGCAATTTGGGTCGTGCCTCTGCTGTGGGCATTGTGGGCACGTGGCCCTTGTGCCTGCACTGGCCAAGTTCCTCCCGTTTGCACTCAGATCTCTGAGTCTCCAGATGTGCCCGAGGGTGCCACACACAGGAAGTGATGTCCGGCCACCGAGGAGTCCGGGGAGGGTCTGGACTCCAGCCCTCTACGCCCTGAGTTCCCCATGACACGGATACAAACCTCACACCACGTGGCTCAGCCCCTTTGCAAGACATAGGAAACCAACTCGCTTTTCTGAAAGCTGGTGGATAAGAAGCAGGTGTCAAGCTTTCAGAACACAAATACAAATTTAATTTCTGCCACAAAACCACAGCAGAGCCCAGATTTAGGGGGAAATCACTGTTATTGTTGAAGGCAATCCACGAATATAACTTGCTGTGGGCCTGGGGAGCAGGTGAGCTGAGTGATTCCTTTGGCTGGTGGATCGTCGGTGACTCAGTTGCTGGGTTGTGACTCTGGTCTCAATGCCTGTGAGGACCCAGTGGCCCTGACCCTGAGCCCTGGTCCTCTCACCTGTCAGCTCCTGCGCCTTGGGGGGCCTCCCAACTTGTGTGGATGTGTGCTGCAGGCTGCGGTGGGACACACACATGCAGATGCACATTTACGCACACATCTGCACGCAGAGAGATACACATGTGCACATGTGTGTACAGGCATGCAGCTCACATATACACACGTGTGTGCACATGCACACAGAGACACGCGTGCACCCGCAGACACGCAGAGACACAGAGACGCTCGCACATAGGTGTGCACACACGGAGTGAGGCCCACCACAGCAAAATCAGTCCAAGTCGGCCTGGATGGCACCTGGGCCATGGGATGGCCCTTGCTTGCCATGCAAATGAAGTGCCCGAGATTTGCAGGTCAGATGCACATGACCAGCCAGTGACAATAAAAACGCGGACTCCTTGGCCTGAACCATCCTGCAGAGGCAGGGTTTCCCCAACAAGCGCAGAGCAGGGCGGGGGCTGAGGGTCCCACTGCATCAGGGCAGCACGTGGGGCAACCAAGCACACACACACGGCGGGCCCCTCCCATCTGGCCCTGAGCGCACTGTGGGCATCTGGGGCACCAGCAGGTCAGGGATGCCTAGAGTGGCAGGACCACCCCAGCCTGGGCGCCCACGGGGGAATGACAGGAACTGGTGTTTAGACCCGACCCCGTGTTCCCACCCAGATTCTGCCCCAGGCCTGGCGGCCCTGGGAGGAGCAGGCATGGGGAGGGGGCCGCAGGGGCAGGAGATGCTCAGAAGTGATGCCCAGGCTCTTGGTCTGCAGACCTGTTTTGAGGGCGGAGGGGCAAAGGGGCTGTGGGGAGAATGTGGGGTGAGGGTTTCGCCAGTCAGGAGCTCAGGCTCACCCCTCGGGAGGGAGCCCCTGGTGGGCCAAGCCCGGAAGAAAGGTATCACGACCGGTAAGCGTGGTCCCCGCTGTGTAATTCTTGAATCTAAAGTTTCCAGGAGAGAGCTGCTTAGAGAACGAGGTCTCTTCTCATGACGGGTGTTGGAGGCGTGCCTGAGGCTGCCTATTGCTCCTGACCCCACGAGCCTGGGGCACCTGCTCTGGCTTCTTGCCAGGATCTGAAGAGCAATGTCCCAGCCCGTCTCCCTCCGTCCCTTCCACAGAGCATCTTCTGCAGTGGGGACCGCTCGCAGCAATCAGCTGGGGGGCCGAGGGGTGGGCGAGCAGGGGTCCCCAGGCCCAGAGCCACGTGGTGCAACGAGGCTGGACTTCACATCTCACTGCCCAGACCATCCAGGAGGAGTCAAGACCCTCCTTCCTAGAAGCCGTATACGAAGACAGAGAAGGAAACCCAAGCCAGACTCGGTGAGATGACCCCAGGACTTACTTTGTCCTGCTGTCCTGCGGCTTCTCTCCTCCTAACCTCGTCCAGTTGGCCCCCTCCGCAGCTGAAGCGCGTGTGTGGCCAGAGTCTGAAATGACTCCAGCGTTTCTGCTGGGGATTACTTGAGACCAAAATCATTCTTTCCGCCAGGATTACACAACCACTTTTATTCTAAATGCTTTTCTCTCTGTCTCGGGTGTAAGGAAACCTTCGGCCCCAAACCTTTAGCCGGAAGACAGAGGCTTTTTCCTGGACAGAGCCAAGGGGTTGGATGAAGACCTGGTCCCCTGCAGCGCTGGTCCCCAGACGAGGTTCCTCGCCTCCGGGCACAGGCTGGCCTCGGGCAGACCCCTGCCTGGGGTGCTGGCAGGGCGGGCAGGGGAGCTGATCCATCTCAGGAAGCACAGCTGGGTCATGGCAAGGGAGCGGGATTCTCTGCCCCGTTCGTGTCCCCCGACAAAGAACACATTTCAAGGGCCAAAGTGTGCTTTGAGCTCGTCGGTGATGCCCAGGAGGGGAAAGCACAGGGAGAGATTGGAAATCACACCATTAATAGCCTGGGGTGGGGTTACTGCTGGACACCTGTAGGGGTGGCCGCTGGCTGTGCCTGGGGCCTCATCCATGCTTCGTCCCAGAGGCCTTGAACTCTAGCCCGGGAAGCCTGGTTGGGCGCCTGCAGCCATCAGGGGCCGAGGTAATGCTTCGGGCTTTTGGGGGACCCGACGCCCTTGCATGGGGTGCCTGAGCCTGTGGGAGGACTCAGTGACCAGGCCCTGGTGGCTCTGGCTTTCAGCAAGACCAAGTCCAAGGACCTCTTCCTGGGGGTGGGGAGGCCGGGCGTGGAGGTACCCAGGCCCACAGTGGAGCAGGGAGACCCCGTCCCACCCAGGACCCCCTCCTCGACGGGACTCCTCTGAGCCTCGGCCACGGCCCCCGTGCCACCCGCTGCTTCAAGATCCTGGGGTCTCCTTCCTGTCCCCGTTGACCCCACTTTCCTTACCTGCCGAGGTGGCTGAGAACAGCTAAGCACCAGCTCTGGGGTTGGTCAGCAGCCTCGGGTCCAACAGCTCTGGACCCGAGGCTGCTGTCACCAGCTCTGTCCCTGCAGGGAGGTCATCTATCTGGTCGTTCTGTGACTCTGCTTCCTCATCTATAAAAAGTAGAAAAGCTAGAAAGTGTAGGAAACTGGCTGAGAGATAGACCGAGGGGTGAGGCAGGCGAGGATGAACATCCAGTAACAGGGAGGGTCTCAGATCCCTCTGCACCTGCTGGAACTGCCCCCCTCAGGGCCAGCTGGAGCCCCAGTTAGCAGCGCTCGGGAGTGGGGGTGGGTCTCATGGTCCAAGTCCCCTGCCCCTTGCCTCTCCCCCAGCTCAAAGCCTGGACAGGTCAGGAGCCAGGACCCAGGGCTCTGTGCCCCAGGGGAGTCAGGTCTGGAGCCGGGGGACGTGGCTGGGAGGCTGAGGGAAGGTCTTCTCGTGGTCTGGGACCAAGCTGGCTCCTGCTGAGATGCACTGGGGCCTGCTGGCACCTCACCTGCTGCTAACGCCATGAGCCCAGAGGGGGCATCTCTGCCTCGACAGCCCCAGTTTCCAGCCCCTGGTATGGGGGCAGGAGGGGGCCGTTTCCAGGGCTCTATGCTGCATGTGGTGTGTGCACGTGCGTGTGTGTCGCGTGTGTATGTGTTGTGTATTTAACTTGCCCCTGTGCTGTTGGTTTCACACGGCTTCATGTACTTTTCAGTCGTCAGCATGGTTTTAAAGATTTATCCACCTGCCAGCATCAACCCCCAGACCGATGTCTCTGGCAGTTCCGTGGCTTTTCCTCCCTGTCTCCCACTCCCGCCCCCCCGGCAGACACCCACTGTCCCCCTGAGACGGGCACCCCATGGGACCCTGCGCGGACCCAGGAGCAGGTCCCTGGAGTGGGCGACGGATGACGGAGTAGTTTCACTAAGCTCTGCCTGATTCCGCTCTGGACACCCAACCCGTCCACCCCTCCCCTTACAGGACAGGGGTCCCCCGACATTCTCACCCACACCGGGCATTATTTGACTTTCAAATTTCTGCAAATTGGTTGGGTGTGAGGTGGAAAATCTTTTTTAAAATTTGCATTCGTCTGATTACTATTGAGTCTGAAAAATCTCCACGCATGTGTTGGCCACTAAAGTTACCCCTTCTCTGAGTTTTTTCAGCGGTAGCTTGTCCTAATTCAGATTATGGTCTGAGTTAATCGCTCAGTTGTTTTCGCTGTAACTTCTATATGCTGTGAACTTTCCCCACTGTGTTCTTCACTGGACAGATCTCTTTATCTGTTTTGTATTTTTATATCTGTTTAAATCTTTAATTTCAATGGAGCCAAATCCCTTCATTTCCAGCTACAGGGAAAGATGTAGGTCTAATGGAAGAATTCGTTACTGCCCCACGATGACAAAGATTTCACCCCCACTTTTCCTTCCATTAATAAAACTGCTGTGGTTTTATCATTCACACCCAGGACTTGATCTGGCCGAAGAGCACGTGTGCAAGGGGCTGTTTTTTTTCCACACAGTGAGTCTGTTTTCCAAATGCACTCACGCCACTGTCTGTCCCTTCTCCAGAGTGGACACCCGTGGTCACCTAGGCCTCTTTCCAAGCTCTGTTCTCCACACCACGCTCACACCGTGCTCTGTTTCAATTGCTTTATTCCTGTAGTTCTGTAGAGGTCTAGTGTTTAGTAGCCTGGCTCTTCTTTTCAAAAATTTCTTAACTATTTTCAGCCACGTCCATGTTGGAATAAATTAATGAGATCCTCCAAACACAATGATGAGATTTTGATTGGACTGGAATGGACTCTAAAGATGAAACAGAGAACGGCCTTCTCTGCAATGTTGAGTCGTCCTGTCCATCTCACTTCTAGCCATCGTGTTTCATGCTTTTTAAGAGAGATCAAGCATTTCCCTGAAAAGCCTTGTGAATTCTTTGTTAGACTAATTCCTAGGTACCTGGGAGATGCTGCTTCTAATGTGAATGCATCTTATTTTTTATTACTTTTTCTAATTGATTGCTGTCAGTGCAGAGGCACGCTAGGATTTCTGTAAGATGATCTCTAATCTGGAATCTTACTGACCTCGCTTAACTTATTATTTTGTTGTGGCTTATGTTGTTTGTCTTAGTTACCGAGGACTGTTATATGGGTGACTGTTATACAGATGATCTTTCTTGTTTTTATTTTTATGTGATTATTCTATCTTTATTCTTACAAATAACAATAGGTCAATTCCTTCCTTTCAATTCTTAGATGCTTATTTCTTGTTTGTGTCTGATTGTGGTGTCAGGACCCTTAAGCTCCACGGAGCGGTCGTGGTGGTGGAGGGGCAGGTATCCTTGTGTTGTACCTGATGGCAAAAAGGATGCTTCCAAACTCCATGACATGAGAAACCTCCTCTAGGTTATTTGAAGACCACCTTCACCAAGTTAAGACAGCTGTTTCTTCTTCTTTTTGTTTTTAATTTAATTAAATTATTTATTTTTGGCTGTGTTGGGTCTTCGTTGCTGCGCGCGGCTTTCTCTAGTTGTGGAGAGCGGGGGCTTCATTGCGGTGCGCGGGCTTCTCATTGCCGTGGCTTCTCTTGTTGTGAAGCACAGGCTCTAGGTGTGTGGCCTTCAGTAGTTGTGGCACGCAGGCTCAGTAGTTGTGGCTCGCGGGCTCTAGAGCGCAGGCTCAGTAGTTGTGGCACACGGGCTTAGTTGCTCCCGCGGCATGCTGGATCTTCCTGGACCAGGGCTCGAACCCGTGTCCCCTGACTTGACGGGTGGATTCTTAACCACTGTGCCACCAAGGAAGCTCCAGAAAGCTTCTTCTTGTTCCCAGTTCTCTGGGCACCCCTAGAAAGACAGAAAGAGATAAACCTCTGTCACACGCTCTTTCCACACCTGTTAATTTTTCCTTAGTCCCTTAATATGAATTGATCAATTTCCTGAATTTAAACCATCTTTGCATTCCTAAGATAAAACAATATTTGATCATGATGTATCTTTCCCAACATTTTATTACAAAAATTTTCAAACATATAGAAAAGTTGAATTTTACAATGAACACCTACCTATATACCTGCCATTGAGATTAATATACGGCTAATAAAATGTACTGATGTTTTACGCCATTTATATTAATATTTTGCAAAACATCCCTTATCACATAGCTATCCATTCCTCTCTCCCTCTATCTATCCAATAATTCATTTAATTTATTTTTTGATGCATTTCAAGGTAAGTTGCAAACCTCAGATCACTTTCCCCTAAATACTGCAGCAGGTATATCCTTAACCAGAGTTTAATATTCCTGCAAGGTCCTTTTTATTTCTTTTGTAGTAAAATTTACATACAATGACTGCCAAATGCACTCACCTGGGCGTGACCAAACCCAGGAGAGGCAAAACAGTCACCCACAAAATCTCCCTCACATTCCTGCCCCGCTCGCCTTCCCAGAGGTAAACAGAGCTCTGAGGTTTTCATCCTAATTAGTGTTGCTTGCTCCAGAACTGCACATAAACTGAGTTACGTGGTAGGTACCCTTTTGTGTCTGGCTTCTTTCAGTCGACATGAAGGTTTTGGGGTTCGCTGTGTCTTTGGGTGGATTGGGGGTCCAACTGATTTCATTGCTGCAAGGATGGTTTGATCATCCTCCCACTGATGGACATATAGGATGTTTCCAGTTTTTTGACATTATGAATAAATTTGCTATGAACATTCTTTTACAAGTCATTTTGTGGACATATTTTCATTTCTCTTGAGTAAACATCTTGAAGTGGGATTTCTGGGTCATGGGGTAGTCGTATGTTTAGATTTATAAGAAACCACCATATCTTTCCCCAAAATACCCCATCAACACTATGTGGGACTTCTGGCTGCTGCATAGTCTCGCCAACATGTGGGGTTTGGTCTTTTCAACTTTAGCTATTCTGGTGAGTGTGTATTTTAAAACACATGGCTGGATCCAGGTAACCAATGTTTTACTCAAGATTTTCCTGTCTGTGTTTATACACGCTTTTACTTCCTTTCTTTTTGTTGACCTGATCCAAATTTAGCACCAAACTGACACCTGTCTCTTAAAATGAAACAGGTTGTTTTACCCCTTTTATTATTTTCTAGAAATAAATATATATATATATATATATATATATATATATATATGAGTTATCTGCCCCTTGCAAGAAGTCACCTGTAAACTGTCTTGGCATACGGCTCTTTTTTGAGAAGGGTAAGGACTTTGTTTCCCAATTTTGATCTATTTAAGTTTTCTAATTCTTCTTTGGCCAGGTTTGGCATTTTTTATTTTCCCAGAAACATGCCCATTTTATCTCAAAGTCTTCCTTAAGTTCCTTGTTTAATATCTCAGTTGGGCATAAAGAAAGACCTGGGAGCTCACCAGGGGCCAGAAGATCGGGGGACCTGCTCCCTGAGGCCAGCATGGCTCAGCAGTGGCAGGAAGCCTCGTGGAAGGAGGTGAGTGTGGGGTGGGCTCTGAGCTCTAGGGCGCTGCTGCCCTCCCAATGCTCTGCCTTCTCCCCGGTGCTGGAGGAGCTGGAGGAGCTGGAGGAGCGAGCAGCTTCCCCTGGAGGGAAGGCCAGAAAGACGCCTGCGCTCAGTGGCTCTGAGGTCTGGGTGAACTCCTGAAAGGCTCCTCAGGGGCCTCACCTGGGGAATGGGTGCAGCAATACCTGGCTCAGGGAAGGGAACAAGGTGTGAATTGTGGTACTTGCCTCAGGTGTGTACACAGGTCAAGGTAGAGTGTGGCGCTTGCCTCAGGTGTGTGCGGGGGACAGGCTAGATGGTAGCATCTTCCTCAGGTGTATTCGGGAGACAAGGTAGATTCAGTGAGAGGTAGGTGAAAAAACATACCTCACAGCAGGTGCGTATTCCACCAACATCTTTTTCCTGTCTTCCTCCCTCAGGAAATACAGCAGTAGTGAGGTTCTGAAGGTTTTCATTCCTCTTTTTAAAGTAGAAAGGAACAAATCTTTGGTAACAGGATTTGACACTATGTGGCCTTGAATGGGAGCTCCCTGGAGCTTCGTGGCACTCCTCAAAATGTATCATCTGTTCCAGACAGGTGTGAGGCACTGTGTCTGTTTGAGTTTGTAATAAGTGTGTAACTCCTGCCCCAGCTCACTGTCTGCAGAGAGTTTCCAGGCTGCAGTGCAGGGAGGGGAATCTAAACCGAGCCCAGAGCTCCTGGTGAGTTGAGAGATGGGTCCAGAGTCTCCCGCATTTTCACAATTGGTGAAATTCAAATGAAGTGCAGAGATAAGTCAAAAGCATTGTGCCAAGATGAACCTCCCGACGTGTACAGCTGGGCCAGGGTGATGTACAGTGTTAACACTAGGACAGGATGAGCAAAGTGTATATTGAAACTCTGTGTGTTCCTTTGCAACTTCTTGAAGAGTAAAATAATAGTCTGATTTTTGGTTACCAGGCCTGAAAAGAAGCAGGAATATATGCCTCATCACCACGAGAAAAACCAATTAACTAAGAATAGATCCAGACATCACACACATGATAGAAATACAATACATGAATGTCAAATCAGCTATTGTAAGTATAGTCAATGCCATCAAAAGGGCAGAGGAAAACATAAATATGATAAGGAGAAAAATAGAAGAGATTAAAAAGACCCAAAATGCACTTCTAGAGTTGAAAAAATACATTATCTGAAATGGAAAAATACACTGAATGTGATTAAAAGCAGATTAGATGCTACAGAATTTTTTTTTTTTTTTTTTTTTTTTTTGCGGTATGTGGGCCTCTCACTGTCGTGGCCTCTCCCATTGCGGAGCACAGGCTCCGGACGCGCAGGCTCAGCGGCCATGGCTCACGGGCCCAGCAGCTCCGCGGCACGTGGGATCATCCCAGACCGGGGCACGAACCTGCGTCCCCTGCATCGGCAGGCGGACTCTCAACCACTGAGCCACCAGGGAAGCCCCACAATTTTTATAAAAAAGAAAAAAGATCAATGGGATCTTTTAAGAGAGCAGTAGAAATTATCCAAAGTTATATATATAAAAAAGGAAAAAAATGACTGAAATAATGAACAGAGCAGGGCTTCCCTGGTGGCGCAGTGGTTGAGAGTCTGCCTGCCGATGCAGGGGACACGGGTTCGTGCCCCGGTCTGGGAAGATCCCGCATGCCGCGGAGCGGCTGGGCCCGTGAGCCATGGCCGCTGAGCCTGCGCGTCCGGAGCCTGCGCTCCGCAATGGGAGAGGCCACGACAGTGAGAGGCCCGCGTACCGCAAAAAAAAAAAAAAAAAAATGAACAGAGCAACAGTGATGAGTGGGATAATAAGAAGTGGTCTAACATACATGTCATCAGCAACTCTGATGGGGGTGAGGGATATGAAGGACAGGAAAGTATCTGAAGAAATCATGGCTGAAAATTTCATTAAACAACAACAACATTGTAAACTCACAGATCCAAGGATCTCAATGAACTCCAAGCAGAAAAAAATAAGAAGACAAACATACCCAAGTATATTGCAACCAAATTGCTAAGGAGATAAAGGGACAATCTTATAAGCAGCCAGAGAATAAGATATATATTATGTACAAATGAACAAAGATAAGTATATAAATATATTTCTCGTCAGAAACTACACAAGCTGGAAGACAATGGAGAGACTTCTTCAAAGTACTGAAGGAAGAAACCTAGAATTCTGTGCCCAAGAAAAATATCTTTCAAGAGACGGCAAAATAGGGCTTCCCTGGTGGCGCAGTGGTTGATGGTCCACCTGCCAATGCAGGGGACACAGGTTCGTGCCCCGGTCCGGGAAGATCCCACATGCTGCGGAGCAGCTGGGCCCGTGGGCTATGGCTGCTGAGCCTGTGCGTCCGGAGCCTGTGCTCCGCAACGGGAGAGGCCACAACAGTGAGAGGCCCGTCTACCGCAAAAAAAAAAAAAAAAAGAGACAGCAAAATAATATTTCAGTCAAACTTAAAGTGGAGACACTTTATGGTCAGTAGACCAGCACTACAATAAATGTTAAATAACATTCTTTATACAAAAGGAAAATTATGCCAGATGGAAATATGAACCTACACAGAGAAAGAATATTAGAAATGATAAATATGTGTGTAGATAAAAGAGTGCTTAGTTTGAATTTTTAAAATTTAAAACATAATTAACTTCTCAGAGAAAAATAATGACAAGGTATTAAAAGTTTTATAAGTAAGTGAAATTTATGACAATAGCACAAAGGACAGAAGAGAAGAAATGCAAACAAAAGGGGAAACCTACTGTAAGGTTTTTACACCATAAGTGAAGTGGTATAACATTCTTTGAAAGCACTTTGATAATTTAATGATGTAAAGACATAAACTCTACAGGAATCACCAAAGAGAAAAGGTATAGCTAATAATCCCATATTGTAGGTAAAATGGATATTTGAAAACATTCATTTAATTCAAGAGGGCAGGAAAACAAGAACAACAAGGAAATAAGATGTGAAAACAAATAGTAACATAGTATATTTAAACCCAACCATATATATAACCACATTAAATGTAAATGGCCTAAACCTTCCAAGTTAAAGGAAGAAATTGTAAGATTGGATTAAAGGAAAATCAAAACCCAACTATATACTGTGTACAAGGAACTCACATTAAATACAAAACAAAATAGATAAGTTAAAAGTAAAAGGATGGAAAAATATACACCATGTAAACACCAACCAAAGGAAAGCAGGAGCTGCTATATTAACTTCAATAAAGGTTTATTCAGATTCACATTCTTTCCATATGCACATAAAAGAGTCATTAAGGGAGACCATATTCTGAGCCATAAAACAAGTCCCAATACATTTAAAAGGATTAAAATCATGCAACATGTGTTTTCTGACTACAGGAGAATTAAACTAGAAGTCAGTAACAGACAATATCTGGAAATCCCCAAATACTTGGAAACTAACCAACACACTTCTAGATAACTCATGAGTCAAAAATAAATCACAAAAGAAATTAGCAAATATTTAAAACTGAATAACAATGAAAACACAATATTTTTAAATTTGTGGGATACAGTTAAGCAGTGCTTGGAGGAAAACTTGTAACATTAAATTCTTATATTAGAAAAGAAGAAAAATTTCAAATTAATAATCTGTGCTCCCTCTGTAAGAACTATAAAATGAAGAAAAATTAAATTCAAGGTAAGCAGAAGGAAATAATAAAGCTAAGAGAGAAAATAAGTGAAATAGAAAACAACAGGAAGAATCAATAAAACCAAAACCTGTTCTTGAAAAGGTTTATTGATAAATCTCTAACCAAAATTATCAGGAAGAAAAGAGAAAAGACACAAATTACCAATGCCTGAAATAAAAGAGGGGACATCACTACCAAGCCTACAGACAATACAAGAATAATAAAGGATGCTATGAACAACTTTATGGTAATACATTTGAAAACTAAGATGAAAAGTATAAATTTCTTGAAAAACACAAACTACTAGTGTTCACCTAAGAAGAAATAGGTGTAGATAACATATTTATCTATGTAGAAAATCTAAAGGAAACTACAAAAAATCTACAAGAACTAATAAGTGAGTTTAACAAGATTACAATGTACAAAAGTTCAATGTACAAAAATTAATTGGACCTCTACATACTAACAATGAACAACTGTAAATGGAAAATTTAAAAATTACAAGAGAATAAAAATTATGAATTTAGCAATCAATTTAACCAAAAGAAAAAATGTGAAGGCTCATACACTGAAAACTACCAAGTATCACTTAAATAAAGATCTAAATAAATGGAGAGATATACCATGCTTATGGATTGGAAGGTTCGGTATTGTTAGAATGACAATTTTCCTGAAATTGCTCTGTAGATTCAAAGCAATAACACTAAAAAAAAAAAAAAAAAAAAAAAAAAAAAAAAAAAAAAAAAAAAAAAAAAAAAAACCCAGAAAGCTTTCTTATAGAAATTAACAAGCTAGTTTTAACGTTTATGTGGAAACACAGTCCACCTAAAGTAACCTAATCAATTTTGTAAAAGAAGAGAAAAGTTGGAAGACGTGTATGGTATCTCAAGGCTTATTATAAAGCTAGAGGGATCATGACAGTGTGGCATTGATGGAAGGATGAATACATAGATCAATGGAGCAGAGTCCACAAAGAGACCCACGCATATTTGGTCAATTAATTTTTGATGAGCTTGCCAAGGCAATTCAGTGGGGAAGTCATAGACTTTTCAACAAATGATGCTGGAACAACTGGACACCCATACTCAAAGAAATGAACTGCAACCCTCACCACACACCGCACACAAAAACGAAATCAAAATAGATTCCAGATCTAAACAGAACTGAAACTATAAAACTTTTAGAGAAGACACAGTAGAAAATCTTAGCAGCTTTGGGGTGGGCAAAGATTTTTTTAAACAGGACAGAAACAAAAGTACAAATTATAAATTAAAAAAATTTTTTATTGAAGTCAATTTTTGTTGACTTACAATGTTGTGTTAATTTCTGCTGTACAGTGAAGTGACTCAGTTATACACATATATAATCTTTTTCATATTCTTTTATTTTAAAATTTAATTTACTAAAATTAAGAAGTTTGTTCTTCAAAAGACACTGTTGAGAAAATGAAAAGGCATGCCAAATCCTGGGGGAACATATCTACAAGTCATAAGTCTGGGGAGGAGGCACTGGATGATAAAATATCTGGGGAAACAGATGGGAAAGCTCCTGCCCAAGGTCCCTGGGTGCTCAGGGGCTGCACTGGCGCCAAAACCAGGTGTTCTGACCCAGAACGATTGAAGGTACTGATGTTGTACTGAGCACAATCTAATCTTTTAGTGAATTCTCATTTTCCAAATGTCTAAGCCTCTCACCGTTCATGGTCATTGGCCAGAGGGTCCTAGCTGGGCTGGTCTGCCCTCTCTCTGGGCTGCACTTATGCCAGTGGGCAAGTTCCCCAATCATCACTGAGACAAAGCAAGCAGGTGAACCTGGGGCCGTTTCCTCCCACACACCTGAGTAGGGTGGTCGGCGTGTCTGCCAGTGCATGGACCCCGCCATGCTGGACCCCTGTCTTCCTGGTCTCCTGATGCCACCCAGCAGGAGTACGGGAGGGGGGTTGCTCTCCTGGCCGCTCGGGGCTGGGGTAAGAGGCAGCTGGACCAGCGCTTGAGGTGCCTTTGGAAGAAATCCACCTTCCAGGCAGTGTGGTTATTCTGGCAGAATCTGGAGAAAAAATAACGTTGCCTTTATAAGCGAGTCAGCTGACCATTTTACAATTCTTCCCCAAACCGACTAAGCCATTTTCACAACATAAAAGGAGCAAAAAATGTAATTATTTCAAGGTGTCCTTCACCTCGAACTCACTGGAGGCTCACAGCTTAGGGGTTTAAAAAAATACATGTATTTAAAGCAAATATTATTGCAAATGACTACTCTGTAATTTGGATTAATTGCTTTCATTTTTTTCTGGAAGTAAAATCTTTAAGGCAAACCCATAAAAACCCTGGAGCCCAGGGCGGCTGTTCTCTGCATCGCCTCATTTACAGAGAGCCTGGGGCTGCCCTCCAGGGGACCTTGATGCGTCAGGGAGTCCCCTCTTGGGCCAAAGACCCCGGAGGAGGCTGTGCCATGCCCCCCAGAGCTGGGGACAGCCCCAGCCCAAGATGACAGCCTGTGAGCCTCAGGGATGGTCCCAAGACCCTGACCCTGGGAGGGTCCTGAGAGGCCCAGCCAGGTTCATTATTAGCCCCTGTGGCGGGCAAGGTCAGAGGCCCAGGGACACACGAGGGAGAATGTGTCGGTGTGGGGCTGGGAAGAGCTGGGCCTGGGCTGTGCCCGTGGTCATGTGAAACACGTGGCTGCGTGTTGCGCAGGGGCAGGGTGTGCAGGAAAAGTGGACAGGTGGGAGAATCCTACACCCCAGGGCACGTCCCCTGGGGCTTACTGCACCCTGGACTTGAGGATGTGCCGACCCAGGAGCCCGTCACGGGGGCGGGGGGACTCAGCAAGGCTGTGGGCGTGGGGAGGGGTCTCAGCAAGGCTGTGGGCGTGGGGTGGTCTCAGCAAGGCTGTGGGCGTGGGGGAGGGTCTCAGCAAGGCTGTGGGCATGGGGAGGGTCTCAGCAAGGCTGTGGGCGTGGGGGGGGCCAGTTTTAGGAGTGAGCTGGACACCCACGTGCAATGCTACAGGGGCACAAAGAAGATGAGGATGGAGCATGGACCACTTGGAGTTCTCTGGAGACCCCTGAGAGTAGTTTAAGCAGAACAGGGACAAAGGGAAGAGTGTCTGGAAGGGGCCGGGCACAGGTGCCATGTGACCACCATTCGCCTGGTCCCTTCAAGCCCATCATCTTATTTGTTCTGATCAGCAACCCCAAGTGGGCGCCATCTTTCCTTTTCTGGGTCCTCCACCCAGCGTGCCATGGCCAGGAAGGGCAGATGGGAGAGCTGTGCTTCCTGCAGGTGCATATGGACAGAGGGGAGGAGGGGCAGGTCCTGGGCTCCCCTGGGGCCAATGGCAGACACATGGGTCCTGCTTGTTTGTCAAGGTGAAATGTATCCCTGCAGGCAGCTGGGCAGGGAGAACAGAGGTCTAGGGTCCTGGGCCAGCTCTGTTGCCTTTGTGCCCCGTGACCTTGAGCAAGCTCCACCCCACCCCCCGCTAGGCCTCAGTTTCCCCAGTTCATTCCCAGTTTCATCATGAAACTCAATTTCCTTCATTCATCGGGCAGGTGGTCCATCCATCTATCCATCCATCCACCCACCTGTACATCCATCCTCCATGAATATATCCATCCATCCATCTATCAATCCATTCATTTATCCATTCATCCACATCCATCCATCCATCCAAAACTATCAATCATCTCACATGTGTCACACTCTCTGCCAGGCATTGGAGAATAAAGGGGAATAAAACAGGTAAGAAGCCCACCCCCTCTCTGAGTGGCACCCTGAGAGTTGTATGGGGGAAGATAATAGTTTGAGGACCAGGCAGGAGGCGTTTGCAGTAAGAGTGCAGGTGAGAGATGGGGGCAGCCTGGAAGAGGCGGCAGCAGAGGGTACAGATTGCAGCTGGTTACCGTGAATGGAAAATAGCTGCCCTTGTTGGTGGGGAATAAGGCCTGTGTCCTGGGACAGGCCCAGGGGTCCCACCAGACCACCATCTGCCATCTTGGCCATGGCACCCCCCTGGCTGGCAGCCCTGATGAGTGGACCCTCGGTGCCCTCATGTGTCCACAAGCAGGGGCATGGGGTGGGCCATCTCCACTCAGGGTGGTGCAGGAGGAGGGGATGGCGCCCCAGGCCCGGAGGGAAACAAGCCCCTGTGGAGCCCCCGGTCCCCTGTCCTGGAGAAGGCGTGGAAGGACGGGGTGTGGAGGACGGGAGATGGTGGAAGAGCATCAGGCGGCCAGCAGCGGGGGCAGATGACCCATCCCGCTACAGGGAGCGGAGTCCACCCACCCCATCCTTCCAGGGCTCAGCGCGAGGCGACCTGCCTCCATGCGCTTCTCTGTTTGGGTCTCTTGGCCACACAGCCCCACTGGGGCCTCTGCTGGAGCCCATTCTCTGAGCCAGCAGAGTGGGTGTCAGCCTGTAATCCACTCCCACGGAACCCCAGCTGCTCCTGTGCTCAAGACTGCAGCCCATGTACATCCTGGACGCACCAAGAATGGGAGCTAAGTTCCACTGGGCTAGAGAGCATCAGGAGGGCTTCCTGGGGGAGATGGCCTTGCAGCTCTGGTAAACTCCCCTCCTGCAGTGCCCAAGGGGCTGCATCCTCCGTGTCCACGTGCAGGGAGGGCTCCCCTGGTGGAATGGAAAGTCTGGAGCTCTCTGGGTGGGTTTGTGCAGAGCCCACCCTGGTGTGGGCCCCCAGTGGCTACAAGGTGCCCTGGAAGGCTGCTTCCTCCGCAAGGACCCTTCCCCGGCGCCTCCTGTCTGTGTTTACAAAGTCCTCCTTTATCCTGCAGGCGTGCTGCCAGTGGCTCTGTTTGTGACGCCCGCATCTCGCATCTCAGGCGAATCTCACCCCGGCACTTGTAAACATCCCGATGCCTGGTGCCCAGAAGGAGCCCCGTTTTAGTAGGTTTTCCAAGGGTCACTTTTTTCAGGGGAGGCTGGGGTCTGGGGTGCAGCCTTCCTTCCCTGGAGGCTGCTGAGCCCGAGGACCTGGCCTGGGGTGGAGAGAGTAGGAGGGGGTGCTGGGGGAGATGCCAGGAGCCCTGGGACCGCAGCCCTGGCTCTGACCATCATAGCCTTCTTTGGGGTGACAGACCCAATTTTAAGTGTGTGGATGGAGGCCAGTCTCTGCCCTCAAGCCTTCAGCAAAGAGTTCCCGATTCCCCCTCCCCAGCAGGGCTCTGCCCCATCCCCCGTGTCCTCCTGGGGTCCAGGACGAGGGGAGGACCTGACCTGGGAGCTGCTGGAGTCTTCAGCACCCCTTGGGGTCCAGCCCCAGCTGGAAAGTGAGTAGAATCTCGACTCTGAGGTAAAGTTGTCCACTGATGAGTGGGGGCTTCGGAGGAGGTGTCCACCTCACACTCACTAGGGACAGGGGCAAATCAGATCAGACCCCAGGCGGCCTCCAGGAGCTCAGAGTCAGGAGGGAGAAGACAGAGGTACGTGATGGAGTGCCTGCACCCCCACACACACCCCCGAAGAGGGCTGCAACACCCCCACCCTGTGCAGAGGAGCAAAAGCAATCCCACGCCGCAAGCGAGATGCAGAAAACGAACATTGTTGAAAGCAGCCCGGCAAGGCAGAAGCACCCATCCACAGCTGCATGGGTGACCCAGGGGGGTCCAGTTCACTCTGCGGTAACAGGCACCCCGACAAGGAAGGAGATGCTGACGCCTGTTACAACACGGATGAACCTCAAGGACACTGTGCTCGGTGAATAAGCCAGACGCAAAAGGACAAATATTGTCTGGTGCCACTCATGTGAGGTCCCTAGAGGAGCCACATCCAGAGAGAAAGCAGAAGGATGGGTGTCACGGGTGGGGGAGGGGTGGGGAGTGAGTGTCTAGTTGGGGTAGTGTGTCAGTTTGGGATGATGAGAAAGTTCTGGAGACCGGATGGTGGTGATGGTTGCACAACAGTGTGAATGTGCTTAATGCCACTGCGCTGTGCTCTTAAAAATGGTTGAGATGGTAAATTTTCTGTGTAGGATTCTCAGCCCTTCACACACATCAGCAACCTTCACCCCAAAACAGTCCACAGGTGGGTGCTGTTCTCACATTTGCAGGTGAGGAAACTGAGACCCGAACAGGTCACAGGGTGGGGAGGGGCAGCTCTCCCCAGAGCCTTCACTCCTGCCCCCCTTTCCCCCTCCCCTCCCCACCCCAGGTTCGAAGCCCAGATGCCCCTCCCCACACCTGAAACAACCGGGAAACTGAGTCACAAGCTCAGCGCGTCTTCCACACCCTGATGGAAATGAGGCTCTGATTTAGAAATCAAGTTAATCTTTAGAAAACAAAGTTGTATTTAATGCCTCTCTCACACATGCAGTGAGGCAGCAGTACCGACAGTGGGACCGGGAGAAGCTCCAGGATGTCTGCACTGGCTCTCGAAAGACAGTTAGGATTTTGTTCTTAATTTTAAACATCGTAACAATTACACAACTAACATATACTGCCTGGAGAAAAATTAAAATGCACATAAGCATAACAGAAAAAAGTTATCATATCCTGAAATCCCATCACTCAGAGAAAACTGCTGTTAATATTTCAGTTGATGTCCCTGAAGGTCCCCCCACCCCAGGACATATCAGTGGAACCAACAGACTTCATGGATCAAGTCTTTTTTGCTGGAATGTGCCAGGGGGGAGGCTCTGGGGAATTAACCCACCAGAACCCAGGAAAGCTTGCTTGGAGAGGCTGGACCCTGCATGGTACCAGGCCCAGACCTAAGAATGGACACAGCTTCTCTAAAAGAGCCACAAAAGCCTCCAGTTAAGACAGCAGATTAAACACGTGTAACAGTCCTCTCACTGCAAACCCACTTCAACCACAATAAAGCGATGTTAAAAGACATTTACCCACGAGGTGGAGAGGACAGAGAAACCACAAATGTCTAAAAGCCGAACTGCATGGAGCCTCAGTAACCGGGTCACTGACAAGAGACACAGCCCTAAATGGAGAGTGGAAATGTGGGATTTTACCAGATTTAGGACAGAGAGTACCCCCAATCTCAGGGTTGGCCATAAAAGCACCCCTAAATGAGGGGTGCACAAGTGGCTACGGTCAGGAAAGCAGACGTGAAAGGGGTTTGTGAGGAAGCTTGAGTCCCAGATCCCCTCCCCCTCCAGCTGCCCCTCCCCCATGCCAGGAAAGCCCCAATTCTATTCCCTGGAATGCAGGCAGCCTTACCCCTGTCTTCACCCCAACGTGGCCCCCAGAAGACTGGCAGCCAGACCCCTGCCTCAATCACTGGGAATTAGATTGGTCCCTAAGGATGATGTCACCAAGGGTTCCCAGGACCACCCTTCTGTGAATCTCAAAGGCAACAGTCCCCCCGCCCTCTCAGATCTTCCAACCAGCTCTGTACTACACCCTCTGGATCACGGGCAGACAGCCAAGGATCAGCAGATATTGGAGGAAAGGCAGGGACTGAAACAAATAGTACAAAGCCATTAGGACGACACCTGGACCGCATGGGCAGAAGACTTCATGCTAACTATCAGTTTCCAAAAGCAAAGAACAGAGGAAACAGTGGAAACTCAGCAACAAAGCGTTTCAAGAAACGTTCCTAGAGCTGAAGGACATAAGCTTCCAGCTTGAAAGAACCCACCGTGGATGAAATCAGACGCATGAGGTGCATCACTGTGAAACAGAGGAACACTTGGGACGATGAGGAGAGTCTATGGATTCCAAAGACAGAAAAGCAAGTCACGTACAAAGTATAAGGAAACAGAATCTCCTTGGACTTCTCAACAGCTACCCTCGAAGCAAGAAGACAGTGGGGCAAAACTCTTAAAATTCTGGGTGAAAATCATCTCCAATCTAGAATTTTACACCCAGCCAGGCTAGCATTCCGGGTGGTGGAAGAATAAAGGCATTTTCAGACACGTGAGGTCCTAAAAATGAAACGTATCTTCTAGTTTACCAGAAGTTACTGCAGGATGTGCTCCACAAATGTGAGAAAGTAAGCCAAGAAAATACAAGCACTAGGGAGCAGGAGATCCAAAGGCATTCCCTAGGGGATAACGACCAGAGCTTCTAGGCTTGTGGCCGTGGGTGGGATGTCAAGGGCAACTGGTCCGTACTGGAGCAGAGTGAGTAGGAACCGGATGTGAGGATGGCCATGACCAACGTCCCCGCAGCCACTGTCCTCTGGATTAACTGGGGAGAGCCTGGCTCAGACCTTTATCTTGACCCAGCTTGTCTTCACCACGGATGGATGAGGTTCCTGTCCTCCCCGTATGAGTTTCCTGTGGTTGCTGTAACGTAGCCTGAAACAGCACAGATTTACCATTTTACTAGTCTGTAGGTCAGAAGTCTGAAGTGAGTCTCACTGGGTGAAAATCAAAGTATCATTGGTCAGGCTGCTTTCTTTTCTGGAGGGTCTAGAATAGATTTTCTTGCCTTTTCTGTCTTCTAGAGGCTGCCTGCTCTCCTTGGCTCCTGGCCCCTTCCATATGCAAAGCCAGCAAAACCATCTGACTCTTTCTGCTTCCCTCTACCACATTTAAGGAGTCTTGTGATGACACTGGGCCCAGCAACATAACCCAGGAGATGCTCTCCCTACCTCGAGGTCAGCTGATTAACCATCTTAATTCCAGCCACAGCCTCAGTCTGCGGCCTCCCCCAGCCCACTACCCCCTGATTGATTTCCTGTTCCTCTCCCTCCTTCCTTCTGCTCCAGCACTGGGTGCTTTTGCCTCTGGGCACTCCGCACTGGCTGTTCCCGTTGCCCAAATGCTGTTCCTCTCGATGTGCACACGGCACCCTTCTCACTCCCTCACATCCCTGCTCAAATGCCACCACCTCAGGGAAGTCTCCCCAGGCCTTCCTATTGAGAATTGCACGCTCCTCAGCCCCAAGCCCTCACCTCTCCTCTTTCCTTATTCTCACAGTAGTACAGCCTTCCACCTGCTGTATCTGGCTTATTGCTCCCTCCCCATGAGAAAGGGAGCTGGTGGGGGAGGGAGAGTCTTTTGTCTGTTTCAGTCACTGCTATATCCTTGGGGCTATGGCTGCCCTGGCCCATAGTAGGTGCACAATGAACGTGTGTTCGTGAACGCATATATCACTCACACTGCGATCACTGGGCACCTGACCTTGGTCAGCCTTATTTTCCTGCTGGCTTCCAACTGAGGGTTTCCTGTCCATGCCCGGGGGCTGGAGCCGCACTGTGGTCTGGCTCATCTCTTGAAACCTCCACCTGCTGAGATGCCACTGCTTTTCCTTCCACAGGTAGGCAACCACTGATCTGTGTTCTGTCCCTCTGGATTTGCCTATTTTGGACACTTTATGTAAACAGCATCATACAATATGTGGCCTTTTGTGACTGTCTTCTCTCACTGAGCATCATGTTTTCAAGGGCCCTCCATGCTGTAACAGGGGTGAGGACTTCACTCCTGTCGCTGGCTGAGAAATATGTCACAGTTTGGATTCACCACGTTTCACGCACCCACTACTGATGACTTTAATGTTCCTCACTCACTGCAATTTGAGTAAAAGCTTCTGTGGCTGGACTCACATTTTCGGGATCTATATTACACGATAAAGCTGGAAATCTAGTCAAGGAGATGGTTAACACAAAAACCTGGGGGTGGTTACCTCTGGGCTGGTGGGAAGGCGACAAAATTAGGGAAAGGGGGCTGCACGGAGAGCTCTGAAGAAAATGGTCACGGGCTTATGCTTCACCCAGGAGCTGGGGCCAGCGCTCACGTTATACCCTGCAGGTAGGCACGTGCATCTTACACACTCATCCATCTGCATGCTCATTTCAAAACTGAAAAAGCTTTAAGAGCATAAAGCTGTTGAAACACACACACTCAGTCGTGATTTTCAAATAACCGATTTATTGAGATACAATTCACATAGTATGACATTCCCTGTTTTCAAGTGGGCTAAAGTTCCAGAACATTTTCATCATCCCGGAGGGAAACCCTGTGCTAAGGAAGCAGAGCCTCCTCCACACCCCTCTCCTCTAGCCCTGGCAAACACTGCTCTCTTTTCTGTCTCTATGGATTTGCCCATCCTGGACATGTCACATAGGTGGCATTGTGCGGTATGTGGCCTGGTCTGACGAGCTTTATTCACTGAGTCCATGCCCATTGTGGTCTGTGTCAGGGCTTTGTTCCTTGCTGTGGCCGAACACTCCTCCGTAGTACGGATGCATCACTGGTGGTATTTTCATCTTCCTCATTCATTTCAATGTGATGGCTCTCATCCCAGGTGCTGGGAGACCCACAGGGCCCTCAGGGTCTGAACAAACCCTTCAGGAAGCTTTAATAGTCTCTCAACTCAGAACTTAGGTTTCCAAAACAAAGGCTTGAAATGCAGTCTGTGGCGTTGAATCTGTGGCCACCTTTTAGACCCACTGCTGCTGATCCAGGGAGAAACCTTGCTGATGTCCTGGGCAGAGCGGAGAAAAGAGCAATGAGGGTACCAGAGCAGCTCTTCTTATTTTGCAAAAAGCACACGCACAAAAGGAGAGTCACTAACTGTTGATTTGATCGGGAAGGCAGCCTTCGGCGAATGACATCATTTGGAGAACATAAATCTTGGTTTGTATGATTTATTTATGTTAAGCAATCCACATATGATGCTGAGTTTTCAATGGCTTTGTTTAAGTGATACTTTTTCCTTTTTAGCGAAAGTTGGAGCGATGATAAACAGCTCCAGCTGTAAAAATTAAAGGCAGAGGTGAAGCCAAGGTGATTATTACACAAAAAAATCTAAGTTTGCGGCGGGGTGGGGGGGGCGCATTTGGCCCTTCTCTACTCTAAAATGAAAATTACCCTCTGCCACCATGTGCCATGAACAATTACCTGCTGTTTATTAATTAGCCTCTTTTAAAAGTGCCACATTTCTACTCGAAACTGTTATTTCTCTAATGTGAAAACTGGCTTATTCATATTTATTAGAACAACTATATCCCATGCGGTCCAGGCTCAGCGCACACTTAACTGACACATATATTTTCTCAAACGACACATTTCATGATTGGAAGTTTCTTCCTAGAAGCCCAGATTCTGAGTCTGACTTGATTGAAATGTTAGCTCCAAACTGGGCACCCGAAGCCACTGGTCTGCACCCCGGGGACGGCCCCAGAATGGTCTTGGGATGCCACTGGGTGGCAGTCAGCCACTGGCCTGACTCCCCAGGGACAGCTGGACTCTGAGAAGATACCAGCCCAAGTGGCCGAGTCTTTCTGGACACAGTCACCGTTAGGAGCACATGGTGACCCAGAGGCCAGAGCCCCCGCTGGAGCTCACGATCCTGGCACCACATGAAACCCAGGAAAGGTCCCAGATGAAGACCCCTCCCTCCACGGCGGTGTGTCCGTCTGTCCTCTGCAAACCCTGAAGACATCCTGCTGCGTGTCACCTGGAACAGGGATCTGTGTCCAGCAGGTGACTCCCACTGTCCCACCTCTGTGGCAAGTCCTTGCACCTCTGAGCACCAGTTTCTCCTGACTGCGGTTCTACGGTGTGGGGTTATCATGAGGGTCACACGCACGGTGATGCAGCCCGGGGATGGGAGTGAGCTGGGCGGCCACCAGCACCCTGCCTGGTACAGGAGCCCCAGCAGCACCCGGGCTCCATCACTCCAGGCCAGGGAACCCCACGGAGAGACCACATGTCTCCCGAGGATATGCTCTTTCTGCCACTGTCCCCTGCCTCCATCATCCCAGTGACCCCACCCACCCCAGAGCAAGTGGGCTTCCCTTCTGCAAGCCCTGCACCTTGCAGCAGGGGAGCTGGGTGGCTTGCTCACTGCTGTGTCGTCCCTGTCCCTTGGCACAGGCTGCGGAATGCAGGGCAGCCCTTTTTGAATCAGGACAGCTGAAGGACAGGGCACTGAGCACAGGGCTGCGCCTCCACTGCCGTCGCCTGGAAGGTTGCCCACACCTCCTCGGTCTCCTGGGCTGAAGTTAGCCTTCAGGTATCCCAGGGTCCCTTCTGCTCACTCAGCCTTTTCATTCATTCGTTCCTTCATTCCTTCGCTGAGCTCCAAGCACACTCCCAGGTGTGGGCCAGGCACTGGGACCCTGGAGGGAGCCGGGGGGGCGGGGCGGTGGTAAGATGCTCTGGAAGCTGCAGGTCTGCTGGAGGAACAGGCTTCACGTTCAGCCTGCACCGCGACTGTAGCTCCAGGCGCACCAGCCCTACCAGAGCCTCTGGCCGTACATAGATGAACGAATGAATGAATATTAGGCCTGCACGCAGTCTGAGAGCCTTGGCCTCTCAGGGGGCAGGTGGCGACCTATGAGAAGCACTGAAGGCAGGTGCCAGGAGACCAGCTGGCCCTCGGACCGCCTCCCCTCTGACCAGACCAAGGTCAAGAGGGTGGGCCTGACTCTGGGAGTGTGTTCAGAGCTGCAGGGCGAGGGGAACCCACGGCTCCCGGGAGCCCCGTCCTCAGTCCTGGCCCAATTTGCCCTCTGCGTCCAGCAAGGGAGCGAGGATCTGCCCTCCATGAATCTAGCTCAGAGCCCTGGGAGCAGGCCTTGGTTCTGGGAGAGGAGGGGTCAGAGGATGCAGGGACTCCTCCATTAGCAGTCCCCTCTCCAAGAGCTCAAGAGCTCCCAGGAGGTGCCAGGCTCCGCCCCTGCAGGCAGCTGTGCCCACAGCACCCCATATTGCACAGCAGGAAATTGGGGTGCCCAGGAGGCCGGTGGGGGGCTTACCCAGAGTCTCAGGTGGCATGGGGAAGGAGCTGGCTCTGACTAAGCTGAGCACCTCCTGCCCCCCCCTCCCCCCAGCAGTCTGCTTGTCCTTCGGGGGAGCAGGGGAGGCGTCCTGTGTTAGTGAGTGGTGAGGGCAGTGCCCAGGCAATCCCTCTGCTGCCCCCCACCCGGCAAGGCACTCATCATAGTTCCACTGATATCATTGGGGGGTGCCCCATGAGTGAGGGGCTGCTACCCTAGTCCCTCAGTCCTCAGGGAGGACCCCTGACCTGCTTGAGCTGCAGGAGCAGGGCCCTGTGTTAGCATGTCCCTGCCATTCCGGCCACCGTTCCTTCTTTCACCGGGGAACCTCGTGCAGATTTGAGAGGGAGGACGGCCGAGGGAACCCCACTGCCCTCGCAGAAGGGAGAGAAGGTGGAGAAGCCCTGGCAGGGGCAGCGGAGCCCTGCTCGCTTCCTAGATCCCCCGGGTCCTGGGCTTGGGCGCCAGGGGCAGAAGCAGCCAGCCCTGCCCCAGCGGACAGGAATCCCCAACTGATTCCATCAGCTTCGGGTCACTCAGCACAAGAGGTAATTTTTTTCCCTGCCCGGGGCGGTCCTGGTCTCTTCCGTTTTCTTGCCGGTTCAGAGAGCCGCTGGCGATTACTGGTTTAGTGGCAGGTCAAGGGGACCTGGGGAGGGTGTGTCTACTTGGCACCCCCTGGCCACCCCCCCATCCTCCACTGGTCCTGCCCAGAGGCAGTGGGCAGCCTGGACCGTTTGAACAGGCCGTGCCCTTCCCCGAGCTCCCCTAGCTCCCTATTCCCTCCCTCACCACTAGCTGGGCTAGTTTAAGGCTGATCTCTAAGCCCTGGGTCACGCCCCAGGGCCCTGCCCAGAAGCCCGACACCCCGCAGCGTGGGGAGGAGGAGGGACAGGGTCAAATTCCCTTCTGCGAGCTCAGCTGGAATCAGGGCTTCTATCACCTGTCCCCCTCCCCCGGCAACCCCAGCACCCACCCTCTGTGAGGTTTTGGGTGCCCGGTGGTACCACCCCGAGAGTTGGAGCCTGTTGTGTTAAACCTCCCTGCATCCGGGCCCCAAAGGAAACTGAGAGAACCGCCCAGGGCGAGGGAAACCCTGTCCAGGGACAGGGCGGAGACTGGAGACGCTTGGGCACCGAGAGGGACCCTGGCACCTCCGCCACCGCTCCGGGGAGAGGGGAGTTCTGGGGTGGGGGCAGCGGGAGAAAAGGGGGAGGGCAGCGATCGCTCAAGAGCAACCTTGGGCCCCTTCCAGTCTGGGCACGACCTCTGAGCCCCAAAAGGTGGGCAGCGCTGGGCCCCGCCGGGCGTTTTCCACCCTCTGCTCTCCCTGCCAATCCCACATCAACCCTGGGAGGGGCGCAGGAGTATTTTGCCCCATTGCACAGATGGGGAAACTGAGGCGTGAAGAAATCCTCCTCCACGGTTACGTCGGGAGGCGGCGGCAGGACCAAAGGCGAAATTTGGTTTACAGACTAACGGGGTCGCGGTGCAGGGGCAGGGACCAAGATTCAGAGGACGCAGAGGAGAGGGCTTGGCAAACCGAGGTGTGGATGGGGGAGTCTGCTCGGCTCTGAGGCGTCTGGGGACGCGGAGGGCGGGCTTCCCACTCAGAGGCTCCCGGGACTCGGACGCCCGGAAAGCGACGCGGCTTTCCGTTTTCGTTGTTGCCAGGGCCCTGCCTGCGCGCAGCCGGAACCTGGAGCAGAAGGCGGCGGCCGCGTCTACGCGGGCAGCGTTCCGTAACGACCGCAGTGCCACCTCTGCGGGGCGGAGCTGTGCCCGCGCCGCAGGGCCAGGGCGCTGAGGGGAACGAAGTCGCTCCCCGCGTGCGCGGGCGGGCGGCCGGAGGTGCGGGCGGCGCGAGGGTCCTCTCTCCAGGCGGCGCGGGGTGAACGCGAGGCTCAGGACCCGCGCAAACTGGACGACGGAATTCTTAAGCGGGTTTTGAAAAGTTCTGGCATGGAGAGGGGAAGCGTGGGAAACCGATTCCGTTTACTGCGCTCGGCGGCCGAGGCCGGAGCCGGAGCCCGCGCGGTTGCTGGAGCCCGGGGACTTAGCCGCTGAGTCCCGCCCGCTTTGCGCGCTGCGGGGGGACGAGTCGCCAGGGACTTTCTGCGCTTCTTGGGGTGCTGGTTTGGGCCGAGATACTGGAGTCAACTCCCGCCTGGCTCAAACGAGGGAGTTCAAGCCCACAGCCTCCATCTCTTAAATTAAAAAAAAAAAGAAAACAAAACTCCCGATCACATCCCCCCAAAGCACGTGGCAGACCCCAGGTGCCCCTTACGGGCACCTGCGCTCCTGCAAGATGGTGGCCTTAGCCAGGACTCCAAGATCCCGGCAGAGGAATCACCGGAGCCCTCCCAAGAGGCTGCCCGTCTACAAGAGAGAGCAGAGCGTCCTCCTTCCTGAGAAGGAAGGAGGCTTCTAAACATCTGGGGTTTGTTCGAAATCCGCTACATGGCTCACATTCCTGGGAAGTCTTGGTTGGGAGCGTCCCCAACCCTCTCTGCGACCCACTCCAGAACCGGGGACTGGGTGTGGGTGCTGGGAGGCCTCCGCTCTGAGTCACCACATAGCTTCTGAACTCGCTGGCCAGAAATCAGGTCCTGTGTGCTTCTGGCCTCTAAACTTACCTGGGTCACAGTGAGTGTCTCTGGGCCTGAGGTAGGAAGAGGGGCAAAAGGAGGTCTGAAATATTAACCCCAGGGTCCAGGGAGGCTCCTGCGGTCCCAGTCTGGGGCTGAGGTGCGGTGCTGGGGCAGCACCCACCATGGGGCCAGTGTGGAGGCCCGGCTGAGGAGGAAAGGGCTCTGTGGGTTGCCTGTGCCCCCCACCCCATGCTGGACCAAACACCCTTCACCCCAGGCCGGAAGCCCTCTGAATTCAGTCCCTGACTGGGTCCCCTGCTGGCCACAGAGACCATTTCCGTTTTCTTCTGTGTGCAGTGGGAACCATACTGCTTGTCCCCAAGCATCCCGCGTGGTCTCCTTCTGCTGCTCAAATGGGAGCCATTTCCACCTAGTGTGCGGCAGAATGTGCCCAGAGAGGGAGACCCCCATCTCGGGCTGACTCAGTGGCCCCAAGTCGGGGGTGGGGCGAGGACTGGTGGTCTGGACACCTCCCGGGGCAATTCCGGATCTCCTGAGAGGAGTCCCCATGTAAACGAACGGAGCCTGCTTTTATTCTCTCAGCTACTCTTTTCTGAGCAGAAACTGGAGGATGAACAGAACGTGACCTGTCATCTGATGGAGCCAGGAGACTGAGTGCCTGGAGCCCATGGCCAAATTCAGTGAACATAGAGGGGAACGTGGAGGAAAGCAGCGGGGACCTAGCAGGGTCAGTGCATCTGGCCCGTTGGCTGCCTGTTCCCGCCCCGCAGCCACAGTCTGCAGAGGGGCTCCCTGGGCCTGAGGTCCTGGGCTGGGCCGCTGGACGGCTCTGACCCTGCACCTCCAGGCCCACAAATCTCATGATGTGCACCTCCTCTCCACAGGCACGGCCTCTTCCAGTTGGCATGGGGCCCCTTCCTGGCCGAGCAAAGGGACCCTCTAGCCCCGCAGTGTGGACGCTGGGAGTGTACTATACCCCAGTGTAGTTTATTACAAATGGGCTTCTTGGGAGCCCTGGGGCCCACAATGAGGCTTACGATAGCCCCGCAGGACCAACTTCACTTGCTCTCTCCCAAGCCCAGCCTTTTCCCAAAGGAGTTCATCTGGTCTTGGGTCTCCAGCTGCACCTCCCTGCTTGCTGGTGAGGCTGGGAGTGTGCTGAGCTCTGGCCTGAAGCAGGATTCTAGGTTGCGGGAGAAGTTGGTGGTAAAGGTCCCCCCTCCCGTCCCCTAGACCGCAGCATTGAAGTCTGTTCCCAAACTCCATAGGGTGTAGAGCACATCACTGTGGTCGACCCACACGTCACCAGCCTTGGACAGTCTGGCAGGGACAGAAGCCCCTGATGAGGGCACCAGGGACGGGGTGGGCGGCACTTGTGTACTCCCACCCCAGTGCGGAGTCCCCAGGCCCCAGCTCTGGGCCGGCCACAAGAATCCCCAAAGCTTAGCTCAGTTTGAAAACAGCCTTTAAACCTTTTAGTACCATTGAAATGAAAACTGTCCTATTCTGGCTGAGCCCCCCATGGCCCAACCTGTTTCCCCAAGTCTCTCAATGTCAGCAGTGGGGCAGGACACAGAGCTGCGCCCCGGAGGACCTGCCTCTGATTTTCCGTGCTCCACCCTTTTGCTCCTCAGGACTCTCCCTGAGGCCTGACCTGCTCCCGGTCAGGTCTGAGTCTCACCACGCGGGGGCAGGGCCTGGCCAGGCCGGGACCCAAACTTGGCCAGGGCCATGGCCTTGGGGACGGCCCGCCCGGGCTTCTCAAGCTGATGGGGCTGATTCGAGAGCCCCCAGGGTGTCGGCACTTCGGCTGGGGTGTCGGCACTTCGGCTGTCTCCCTTGATCACTAGCTTACCCCTCCCCAGGCAGGCTCTGAGCTGTAGTTCTCCCCACCCTCCAGGGCCCTAGGGGACACGGGCAAGAGACAGCACAGCCGGGCCCTCTCCCCGGACGCCTGCCCCCCTCTCCTGGGCCCTGGCAAGGGTGCAGTCCCAGAGTCCAGAGGCTGCTCCACAATTTTAATCACCTCATGAGCTGAGGGAGGGAGCACAGAGAGGGCCTGAGTGAGCTGGGGCACCCCCAGAAGAGGCTGGGCCTTCCTGACCTCGGGTCCTGCTGGCTGCCACCTGGGTGGGAGAAACAGTGCTAAGCTGGGGGTGGGGTGCAGAAGGGACTCCCTCTCTCTGCAGGTGGGAGGGCTTCACAGGAGCCACTGTATTCCCCCCAGGCCTCACACCTAACCTGGCTGGGAGAATCTGGGGTGCTGAGGCGGGAGGGAGACCCTGTGTTTGTGCTCTTCCGGCCAGCGCCCCAGCGCAGTTCTGCTCCCTGCTGGAGCCTGCCGTGGCTGGGCGAGGGACACAGCTCCAGAGCCGGGGGCTCCAGCTCCCTTCCTGCCTGTCCCAGTGACCCCCCCGCAGCCTGGGCTTGAGAGGGCTCTGAGCCCATGCGGACTTGCAGCCATGCCCTACCCCCCGTGGGGGCTCTCCCCCAAGCCCCGGGGGCCTGGCAACAAGGCCCAGGGACCCTCTGAGCCCGGGGGTTCTCTGCCCCGTCCCTGAGGAAAGATGGTCAGGGTTCGGGAGGCGGCGAGGGAGAGGCAGCGAGCCACAGGCCCTTGGAGGGCTGCAGGCCAGGGGACTGAGCTGACGGTGAATTCGGGCCGCCACCGCAGGCAACACTCACCAAGGGCCGGAAACAACAGAGGCGGTGCTCAGTGGGCATCCCGGCCCGGCAGAGAGCGCCTTCTCCGTCCGGGTTAGCAAGCGAGCGGGCTCAAGCCTGGGCACACCACCCCCCAGCAGTGGGGGCTCCGTCGGGGTTCGAATCCCGGCAGGGAAGAGGCTGAGGACTGCCGAGAGGCCAGGGTGGAAGGCCCAGCGCTCTGCCGCCGCTGGCTTTTGACAAGCCCGGCTCCGTCGGGCTTTCCTCTGGGGTAGCGTGGGCCATGCGCCCCTCGGCATCGGGGCGCCTCTGCAAGGACCCTGGGGTCTCGGGGGCAGCTCCTTGGACATTGCCAGTTCACCTCTTTTATGGCGAGGACGCGGGGTTCCGAATGTAGGTCCCAGCGGAGGCGCCACTGGTCTCACTGCACAACAAAGGGGAGGGGCACGGCCTGGAGCCCACCCAGGGCGGCAGAGACACCGCACCGCGCACACGACCCCTCCCCGGCTCAGGGAGACTCTCTGGCAGCTCCAAGTCCCGCGGCCTGGCAGAACCCTGGTACTTGAAAGAGCGCGGGGGTCAGCGCCTCCGTTTGCTTCCAATTCCTTCTCGAATCCCAGACATACTCGAGTGAGCAGTTCTCACCGTCCCCTCCAGGCCCCTGGGCCCGGAACACACTGCCTGCGCCCAGCCTGCCCCTCCGCCGCCGCCCCTCCGAATTTGAGGGCTGTGGGGCAGAAGGAACGCCCAGTCGGCTCCCGCCAGCGCTCCGGCACCTGCTCCTTCGCCGGCTCTCCCGCCCGAGACGCACCTGGGCCGCGCGAGGCGAGGGGGACGTGTCCCCAGAGGCTCCGGTCGCTCGAGGTGGCCCAGCTCGGGCGCTCGCGCCGCTGGGTACTCACCTGGGGCCGCGGAGGCAGGAGAGAGCGGGCCCGCCCGAGGCGGCGAGGTGCAGGGCGCCCGGCGCTGGGACGGCTGCCCCGGCGCCGCCTCCCCAGTGCCCGGCGCGCTGCTCCCTGCGGCTCCGTGCGGGACCGAGGGCGGCGGGTC
>NW_006774135.1:1682227-1683086 GCF_000442215.2 Lipotes vexillifer
CCCCCCCCACCCCAGTGTCAAGCGCACGGGCCCGGGAACCCGAGGCGCGCGGTGGGGGCCGGGGAGGGGGGCGGAGGGGGAGGGCTGGGGGTGGAGGGGAGCGAAAAGCGAAAGTTAGCGAAAAGTTGACGAAAGGGGAGAGCAACTTTTTCCTCCTCGCTCGCTCTCTCCCTCTCTCTCCGAGTGGCTCTCAGTCCTGGTCAAATCATATTCCGGGCTTTTGAAATAGTGGGCGCTAGAGCACCGCCTTTGGCGTCCGCCAGCCGGGCGCAGAGGAGGGAGACCCCGAGCCGGGGAGGGGGCGGAGGAGGGGGCGCGGGCCGGCGCCCACCCGGTTCCTCGGGCGCAAGGGCAGGGGTGGCGACGGCAGGACAGCCACTGCCACTGGGGGAGCAAAATGGAGGCGTTTTCCTGGGCTTGGAACTATGGTCGTGAAGTTTATTCCCAACTGGTGCCCCGCGCGGCGGCGGGCGCTCCTGCGCGACTCCGGCAGCCCGCGCGGCCGCCCCGGCGCCGGTGCTCCCGGCAGGAGAGTTCCCACTGGGCCGCCTTCCTCCCCGCCGCCGCCGTCGACCTCGGCCCCGCTCGGACCCTCCCGCGCCCGCTCGCCTGGCACCGCCCCGAGGCCAGGCGGGGACAGAGCTGCCCCCGGCGAGACTGCCTGGTCCCCGGTCTTACTTTCTCTTTCGCTCCGTCTCGGGCCGAGCCCAGGGCTCCGCGCGCGCAGCCCGCCGCCAGCCCGGTCCTCGCCGCCGGCCTGGTGCGCTCGCCGCCCGCCCCACAGCCCGCCGCCGCGCCTGGGGCCACCCGCGCGCCCTCCGCGCCCGGGCCGCCGGCGCCATCCGGTGCCAGGCCCGCG
>NW_006774135.1:1683216-1687742 GCF_000442215.2 Lipotes vexillifer
GGGCCCGAGGCTGCGGCCCGAGAGGCGGGCAGGTGGGGGCGGCGGCGCCGCGGCCCGGCGAGCGCGGCTTCCGAAGCCCGGCCGCGGCCCGGCTGCAGCGAAGCGGCAAGCGCCGTCCCGAGCGTTCTCGGCTCGTCCAGCTCTCGCCGCCCCCTCCTCCGCGGCCGCCCGCCCACCCGCAGAAGGGGCGCCCGGCCTGCTCCCCTGGGGAATCCCTGCCGGACCACCAGGCCGATCGGTCCGGTCCTCCTGGGCCCGCCCCTGCCCGTCCGGGCCTCGCAGCACGCAGGGCCGAGCACCCAGGCGTGAGCCCGGGGGGCGCGAAACTCGCGGCACTTTTCCGAAGTCCTGCCCTCTCGGTTCGGGGCTCGGCAGAGGCTCAGCCGCACCGCCCCCTCCCCCTGAGTCGTAGGCCTCGCGTCGGGCCCGCGGGGGAAAAGCAGCTCCCAGCTTCCGCAGGACGACCCTGGACTCCGCCCGCAGCCGCTCGGGGCCCCTCGTTGAAGCGCCCATTTCCAGCCGGTCTCCTCTGCCCAGGGCTCGTGGCTTCGGCCTCCCCGGCCTCCCGTGACCTCTGGCCCCTCTTGGTGCGAACAAGGCCCCGCGTTCGGTGGCTTGTGCGCGTGCTATCTGCCCGCCGGCGGGCGCGCGGAGTATGCGTGTTCGTGTGCGTGTCAGGGCCTGTTTGTGCACCGCGGATCTCCTAAGTGACTCGGCTCCCCGGCGGCAGGCTGCCCGGGTCAGGCTCTCCCGAGGAAGGGCCCGAAGCTGGAGCGAGAAAGTGGAAAGCGGCCGAATTCTCGCCGGGCCTTCGCTGCAAGCGAGAGGCCGGCTCAGGGTGCTCGGCGCGGCCGCGGAAACTTGCGAGCGTCCCACGCCCGCCGGCTGCCCGTCTGGCCCTCAGCTCTCTGTGTACTCCACGCCAGCCAGGTGGGGAAGGTTCCCTGCCCGGCTCTGCCTAGGGCCTTAGAATGGGTGCCTGGCAGCGACCTGCAGCCCGGCTCAGAGGCGGGAGAACTGGACCCAAGGGTAGGGCAGAGCACAGGGTTTCTTTCCCTGGGAGTCCTTATTGAGAAAAAGCCGGCGCGGAGCAGGGCTGTCAGGCCCAGACCCAGCTGGAGCCACACTGGAGCGAGCTGTGGGAACCCCTCCTGCCTGTGCTCCACAGCCAGGACAGCTGCCCCCAGCCCTCCCCAAGAAGGTGGCCCAGGCAGGCACGGGACCTCGCTGCCTGCCCGACACAGATCACTGGATCCACTGAGAAATTTCATTTCTTTGGACAATATTTTAAGCAGATGTGGGCGTCCCGAGGGACCTGACTCCATTACCTGAATCCGAGGCAGTGGGGCAGACCCAGTGCCACCAACAGAACCTCTCCCTCCAAGCCACATCCCGGCCAGGGTCAGGGGGCTGGGAGCAGGGAAGAGGTCATGGTTCCGGGGCCAGTGTGCAGGACTGGGTTGTGCCTGCAGCCGTGTGCCAGGCATGGAAGGACAGCCAGGTCGGGGCTGGGGTGTGACCCCCCCCATCCAGAGCTTGGGGGCTGCCCTAGAGGGTGCATCTGGGGCTCTAATTTTGTTTGTGTTTCCCCAGGACCCCACTCCAGGGGGTCTCTCCCGCCGGGTCTGCGTGCTGGCTGAGTTGGTAGCAACTTTGGGGCCCACACTGGGGGCTGTGAGTTGAGCTTGTAAGGTCAGAGGACACTAGGGCACTCAGGCCAGGGCTACAGGTCAGCTGCTGGGAAACCCTCCATCTCAAGCTGAGCCTGGGAAGCCTGAGCGGGGTGAGGACAGGTCGGGGCCAGGGTCCCCTCACACACGGCTAGGCTTTGCTGGCCGGTGGGGAAATGGGGCCGTCCCTGCCCAACACTTAAAAATGAAATGCCACACAAAAGCTTCTTGTTTCTGCCGCTGTTGGGAGCCAGGTGGGCAGGTAGGGACCCAGTGGGAGGAAGGATGTGCCCCCGAAACAGCATCCAGCCAGGCCCCTCATGGAAGTGCCCGTGAGGCCTGATCCCCGTGGGGGTGACAGACCCCAGAGTCCGAGACACTGCATATTTCAGGCCTGGGAAGAGGCTCCTCCAGACAGCTGCTGACTGCCACCTAGCCCCTGGGGTGTGGGTGAGGGCACTGCCTCTGCTGGATGGAGGCTCTGTGCGCCTCCTTGGAGACTGATATGTGTGACAGGGCTGGGGGAGCCTGGCTGCAGGCTGAGCTGCCAGCCTGTTCCTTCTACCCAGCAGAAACAGGCCCGGCTGCAGCTCTGCTGGGCCCAGCCTTCTCCCACCCTCGGGGGTGGGGGAGGGCGGAGGCCTGCCTCTTCCACTCGTCCTCTCCCAGGAGCCGGACAGCAGCCTCCCATCTGGACGCCTGGCAGGGCAGCAGCGCCAGGAAATGTCCAGCGGGAGTCTGGCGGCTTACCCCGCTTCGGGCGAAAATGCGGAGGCTGCGGTGGAGGGGCGGGGTGCGGGGCTGGCGGCCAAGGCCAGGTGCCCTGCGGCGGTGCGCTGATGGCCCGAAGGCTCTGGCTTGCCAGGAGCCCCGCGGGCGTGCCAGGGTGCCGAGGCCCCGCTGGAGGGGGGATCCCTGTTCGTGGAGTGACCTCCCGACGGGCTCCCTGGGGGAAGGGCACCCGCTCTGCCCTGGGGTCCCCAGTCACCCTGCGCCACTCAGGGCCGCCCCGCTGCTCCTGTTGGCTGCTGCCGTGGTGCAGGTGCGGGCCGGTCCTCCTCCGCCCTCCCCGCCCGCGGCCCCCTACGCACCGGGCGTCTCCCTTCTGGGCAGAGCTCAGGGCATGGGACCCAGTCCCCCGTTTCTGTTGAGAGGCCTGGTGCGGGCGGAGAGGCCGGCCCGGGGGTCCCATCAACCAGCCCCTGGGGGAGGCGCGCCAGCTCGCTGGGCCGCCGCCGTGGGCGCGATTAGCCCCCTGTTTTATTCAATTAGGAGGCAATTAGGGATCCTTGGGGGCTGGGCTGGTAATTAAGGTGACCTATAATTAGAGTTTCAACAAAAATTGTCCAGGATTAAAAATCTTGTGAATAATTTCGTTTAAAAATTTCAAATAGCGTTAAATACAATTTATCAGGTTTTGAATCAAACCCGTGTAACAAGTCTTGGACGCTGCAGCTCACGTAGCCGGCGCAGGAGGACTCTAGGAACAGCCTGGGCGCCGTCCCCGTGCGCGCGGGCAAGAAACTTCTCGAGGTGGAGGGAGCCGGCCCGGCCTAGCTGCGGGCGCGGACTCGGGCTGCCCCGGGCTCCAGACGCGCCGGACCGGGCCGGGGGTCCCCAGGCTGAGCGGATGGTCGCCGCGGCCCGAGGTTCTCTGCGCACAAAGTCGCGGCAACTACGGCGCGGCGCGAGGAGCGCCCGCGTCTACACCGCGCAGCGGGTCGGTGGCGGTGGCCTCGCCGAGCCCCTGGTCTCAGCCCAGACCTCCTCCTCCAGGACCGCAGTCTGGGCCCAGGGGTCCCCGCCTCCCTGGGCTTCCTGGAACGAGGAGGGCGGGCTCCTCACCCCTCCCGACTGCTGACCCTCGCCCAGACTCCGCGGGCTGCAGGCCGTGTGCGGTTCCAAGTCGCTTCGCGGACCTGGGCCGGGAGAGATGCGGCAGCGGGCCCGGAAGGCTGGGTCTAAGTCGGGCCGGTGCGGGAAAACCGAGGCGGGGGTGGGGGTTCGGCTTCTCAGGAGCGAGCCCTGCCTTTCGCCGAACTTGCCGCTGGGTTCCGTGCACTCCGGCACGCACCTGCGGGGAGGCCCGAGCGGGCTGCAGCCTGAGCCGCCGCCCATGTTTCCGCGCCGCTGCAGCCTCCGGGCGACGGTCCCGTAAAGGTGTTCACGGTCCGCTTGGGATGCATGACCCACCCCGTTCACTGACCCTGAGGAGGACAAAGCGTGGCTAGCCGGGTGCCACTTTTCTGGGTAAGAAACCCAGGGCACAGAGAGGTCAAATAACCCGACAAGATCACACAGCAAGTTAATGGTGAAACCGAATGTTCCTTGAAGCCCTCCAGGGTTTCTTATTTAGCACCCCGCCCCCCACCAGGGCACTGCAGGCTGCAGTGAATTCCGAGGATTTTATTTTATTTTATTTTATTTTTTTAATGTGTCAGGTTTTAAGCATTTTCCCAGGGGCAACGGTCAGCTTGTAACAGGTCTGTTCTTAAAAAGCAAGTAAGACATCCATGTGCTTACAGCTTGTGAATGCAACTGGGTGCCTTGTGCACTTGCCTGCTTCAGACTGGATTCTTTCTCCGCCCGGGACTGGACTCTTCCACTCTGCTCTCCCCATGCAGGTTGGGCAGAGGCCTTGCTAGGGTCTCCAGCCCCTGGCTCTGGGTGTCCTCTCCCAAGGACAGGTGCAGGAGAGCTGGAGTGTTGACCAGGGGTTGACCTCGTCTGCACGCCACTTACTGCCTTTCCCTTGAGCCAACGCCGGAGGTGTAGGACCTGCTGGCTCCCACGTCGCGCCCCTACCCCCGCCCCCACCACAAATCTGGAGGGAAATAATCCTCCTCCCGCGCCCCC
>NW_006774135.1:1689121-1694532 GCF_000442215.2 Lipotes vexillifer
CCCCCCAGGCAATCAGGGAGAGGAGGAACTGTGGCCGTGGACCTGACCCGTAGGGCGGAGGAGCCGGTGGCTGCAGTTTCAGGTCCAGCCCGGAATCGGCCGCTGTTCCTCAAGTCTGGGCGCCTCACAAGCTCCAGCCAGGGCCACGGTGGCCGTTCCAGGCCGGACAGTGCTCCCAAGCTCCCAGGGCAGGCGGGGTGGCCTCTTCTGCGCTGACCACTCTTCTCTCTCCGGCTTTCACCAACCCTCCTCGGTCTGAAGGAGCTCTGGCCAGGCCGGCGGCCTCCCCCTGGACTCCGGGGAACAATGCCCTGGGGCCGCAGATAGGAGTGTGCTGGCCCGAGATACATATTTGTTTAATAGTTAACATTCTGCGGGGGAAAAAAAGGAAGAAAGTCAGATTCTGGTGAAGGCTCTGCTTATTTTATATCCACCATAACTATTTCTGTCCATGAAAATTGGCTTAATTATATCAATGGAATGTTTCTTTTTCAATTCTGTATGCAATTAGTCCATCTTGCCGGCTGCAATTTATTTTAATAAAAAAATAAACCAGTGGTGTGTTCAGTTCCTCGTCCCCTGGGGACAAATGCGATTGGTGTGTTTAATTTCATTAACTACAATGCGGCCTACTGGAAAAATGTATAAAATCAGCTTTATACAGCTTAAACACTGGCATTTGAAACAAATCATTATTGCATTAGCTGTCACACTGGTAATTCTAGAATCTAAGGAAAAAAATATATTATGGCTGTTTTTATAACCCTTTGCAAATGCACTGTTAAAATAATTTATAATCATTTTAAAACATGGCTGGGTCCTGGCGAATATTTTATCTCCTCCAAATAAGGCTCCACATTACCCCGTGCACATTTTCCATCTGACGCGTGTGCCATTCTCAACCCCAAACACGCATCTTTCAGGGTGGAGACGGTGGAGCCTATATTTAAACAAATCTGACGAGTGCCGGGTCCCTTTTTCATTCTGTCCTGACCCTGCCCTTGAGGTGGAATGGTTGACGCGGAAACAGGCTCATCTAAAATTCGCCTCGGGGCAGAGGGTACCCCAAGATGCTGCAGAGCCCTTAGCGTACCCAGCCTTCCCCTCCGGGCCCCCCAGGTGGGAGAAGAGGCCCACAGACAGGCTTTACAGGCATGGGAGCAAAGCCGTTCCATGGACAGTGTTCCCGGGCTCGAACTTGGGGAAGTGCTCTGCTCATCTCCGAAGAGACAACCAGTCACCCCGAGCACCCACTTTCTGAACCTGACGTGAGGATTCTGCAAAATGAACTTGGTTAGGAAATTCACTGGACTTGTGCCGCTTCTCAGCAGGTCACAAATTTCCAGGAAGGTGCGTGTGTGCCTTTGGTCTGCACCCCATCCAGCATGGGGTGCGTTAGGGAGGTGAGCCCCAGTGTGTGTGTGTTGGGAGCCGAGTTGCCCACGCAAGTCCTGGCCCAGCCTGAGCTGCTCTGCAATTATGAGGCCGGTGATGGAGGATGCTTGCTCCTCCCTCCCGCAGGTATGTGGCTGGAGATGCTTAAATGCATCTGTGGGGGAGGATGTGGGCATAGGGCAGGTCTCCTCTGACCGGCCACCTCCTGGTTCTGAGATGCTTTTCGAGGAGACCTGAGTCGTGCTCCAAAGCCTCTGCTTCCCCAGCGTGGGGGTGGGGAGGGGCAGGACACACCGGCTCAGCCTGCGTGCCCACTGTCACTGTCCCTGTGCTGGTGCCATGGGCTTCCTCTGGGGGCCTGTCTCCCTCCCAGCCCCAGGCAATGCCAAGGGGAATTAACAGGAAGGAAGGACCCCAGGCGGCTCTGTTTGAAGCCAGGCACCAGGGCTGCTGTCCCGCTGATGTGAGAGGAGAGGGGTTCCCGGGACGCACGCAGGGGGTTCCTAGGAAGGTTCCAGAAACATCCTTGGGCACTTCTGGCCACATTAAGAGCTATCACCCTGCCCTTTAGCCTCCTGACTCCCCTGGATGGATTTAGGTAGATTTGATTTTTGACGTAAAATTTATATCCCATAATGAATTTTGATGTGGGGTGATGGTGAGGCATGAGGGAGACCCCGGCACCTCCTCTTTGGGTCTGAAGCCCCCTCCTGTTTCTCATGGCCGTGGCTGGAGGGCCAGGGCCGGGAGGGCCCAGGCTGGATCTCCTGAGACCCCTGGCTCTGGGGACCAGGCCGAGTCACCGTGACTCCATGAGCCCAGGGCGGTCGTCAGGCGTGAGGTCTGCTTTCTTTTCAGGCTCTGCCGAGTTGAGAAATGAGTGGCTTTGTCCACTTTCCTACTTTAGAAAGAATAACAGAGCTGGATGCTTGGTGCAAATATCAAGGCTCTGCCCTTAGGCCCCGTGAGTGCTGCTCCTGAGGCTGCAGGGGGACCTCACCCCAGAGTCAGCCCGAGGGACGGGCTTGGCAGAGTGTAGTTCTCAGTCCCCGGAGCCCGCGCTCCATCCACTCCGACTCTGGGCTGGGCTGTGCCCCCCTCCCGACCGCCACGCCTGCCTCAGCTTAGGACCACCAGCCCCAGTCTTCGAAGCCGGTGAAGGGGGGGGCCGTCCTGGAGAGTGAAAGTGAGTTGTGACTTGGTCAAAGGGGCTGCAGGGTGTGGACGCGTGGGTATTTTGCGCCTTGTGTGCTTCGCCCCTGGCTGCAGGCAGGCATGACCACACAGAAGGTTCTGGAAGGGACCATGGCATTCGGGGAGGTGATTCTGCCTGGGAGGCGAGGGTCCTTGGGCCGGGTGGGGCTGAGTCGGGACACCCCTCTCCAGGCAGACAGACGGTCAGAACCGAGTGACACTTTTACCTCCTGGGCCTGGTTGGGAAGATGCTTTGTTGGTCCACGGCCACCTGCCTCCGTGGGGGCCGTTCGGGGCCACAGCAAAGCATCCACTTTGATACTTTGATTCCGGCCGTCCAGTTCAGCCAGTCTATAAAGCACACACGGTCCTTAGCTGGTGATTTTATCTTCAAACCGGGGAGCACAGGTGCTGGTGTGTGTTTGGCCCCTCCCTCCAGCCGCCTTCCCGGCCCCTCAGCCATACTAAGCCTTTTCCATCCTCACATCTGCCTTCGGGGTTTCAACAGCTGGTGGCATCTGCCGGCTCTTTTCTCATCAGAGGCCTCCCACGTCCTGCAGGCTCAGGCCTTCTGTTTGTTTTGGCTGCTCTGTTCCATCCGTCCATTCAATCCCTGAACGTTGTCCGTGGGCCTACTGTGTGCCGGGCTCTGAGACGTGCCTAAGGGTCCCTGGCAGCTGCGGGATGCTTGCCCGGGGCGGCCCACCTGGAGGACGATGTGGTGATGTCACTGCCCTGGGCAGTGTGATGAGTCTGGGCAGTCACAGGTGCCCACCTGACTCTTGGCCCTCACCGGCCAGCAGGTCCTTGCCTGGGGGCTGGGCTTCTGTGTTCAAACTGTTCGGAAGGGGAGCGAGCCAGCAGGCTGCCCCCAGCTCAGCACATCTGGAGGCCCCAAGCTCTCTCGGGCCTCCCGAGCCCTGGCTCTGTGCTGATGGAGGGGTGGCGGAACTCCCAACCAACTTCTCTAGTTCAAGTTAGCAAGGCCAGAAGGAGAGGGAGGGAGGGAGGGCGGGATGCCAGAGAGGAGGTTTCCGTAGCTGTCGTTGCTCCTGTGAGCCCCCGGCCCTTAAATTCAGGGGCTCACATGAAATCTGTGCAGACTGCCTCACCAGCACCAGCGGCAGGCAGGGCACCTCCAGCATTTCAGCACAGGAGGGAAATGCTTGCGTCAAGCAATGACGGATGGGAACTGAATAGGACCGGGAACCTTTCCTGGGACACAGTTTAGTCCCGTATCTGTGTTCAGGTGCTGGCAGTCAATGTTATGCTGAGATATGGATTCATATAATAGTCTCCCATCTAAGCTGCTCCGTCTAGCTGCTCCTCAGAGGGTAAGGGGAGGGCACTTAAAAATGCTCAGACATTTGTATCTGCTCAATGGGCTGTAACAGCCTCTTCAGAGATGCCTGGTCACCTCGTCCTTAAAACACTGAAACAAAGACTGAAAATCACGCTCACCGGGGGGAGCCCGGAGTGCTGACTGCAGGAGAGCCCTGGGGTCCCTCCTCCCTCCCTGGCGCAGATGAGCCGGGGCCCCTGCTGCTCCCTGGCACTGTTTTGCCCTCAAGTGACACTTCCTTGTGAAGGTTCAGAGTGAGACCACGTCCCTAGAATTGATATTTTTGCTACGGAGGCCACTTCCGCCCTTGGTTCCAGGAAAGCGAGAGGATTAGGTCCTCACTGTGTTGGAATGAGCGTCACCGGCCTGTGCTGACCCGACAGCCATTCCCAGCCCCCAAGTTCAGACGTGGCTATGGGTCACCCCTCTCCCCACGCGCCGCCCTGCTGCTGTCAGGGTTAGATCAAGGTGGGGTCCTGGGTACTATTTCTGCGGTGTCAGTGAGGAGGGGAACGCCAGGCTGCCTGAAGGCCCCCGGGGTCCCTTTCGGGAGGGAGCTTGTGACACAGAGAACGTCGATTGCTCGGTAAACATCGAGCTGCTTGGGGCTGCAGCAAACAGCGTGGGGCACGGGCTGTGCCACCTTCCTCTTTGCTGCCACCTGCTCGTCCCGAGATGCCTTCCTGGGAAGCCGGCCTTCTTTGCACATCACTCTCAGCTCATTCTTGGAAAAGCCAGTGCATTCTTGAACTGCCTGAGAGCCGGGGAGCATTTTGTTGGCCAGAACTGATGCAGCTCGAGGGAGACGCGGCCCCTGACGTACACCCTTCATCTGGACAACGTGCCGAGGTGGTCTCTGGGGAGCGTGCGGACACATCCACGTGTGTGCTGTGCGTGCACACGTAAGCGGGCACTCCTGGGCAAGCCTGGGTCTGCTGTCTGAATGAGACGCACTCTCAGGCCGTTCTTTTTTGTCAGCTGCGCCGCACCTCCCTGCCCACTTGTGCTCTGCAAAGACCCCCTCACTTTCTCTGTCCTCCGACGCCACTTAGCTCCCCGCGGCGTCTGGAACAGGGGCTGCGGCAGCCGGGCCTCCTGGCCCAGAGCCGTTTGGAGCTGGTTGTAGTGTGAGCAGAGACGGGAGAAGTTCAGAGGTGCAGAGAGGCCGATGTGTGAGCACTTTCCTGCAGTTTATAACCCCTGAGAAGAAACAAAGAGGATAGGGGGCTGTTTAGATAATCCCGGGCCCTCACGCTCACATTTAGAAAAATTAGGCCCTCTTGAAAAATTACAGAATTATGCTGCCAGTGTCAGGTTCCGAGATAATGATGTGTCTGTGTGCGAAAATATTAAATTGCAATAACACGCCCGTGAGTACCTCTCTGAATAGGGTATTCAGTTCCCAGCTTGGGCTGAACATAAAGCTTGTGACTGACAGAATACAAATGGTGTCATAAAACATTGGGGGGGGGGGGGTTTT
>NW_006774135.1:1694679-1696616 GCF_000442215.2 Lipotes vexillifer
GGGGGGGGGGTGTTTTACAGCCGGGCTCCGTCTTTCTGATCGGCTTCTCTATCTCGGCCCATCCAGCCATCCTTTTCTTTAATGAAACAGCCCGACGATGTGGCTAATTATTTATTTATCACGTCAGCAAGAGGAAAAGCTATCAGAGACAGAGCAATTTTTCCCTGGAAGTGATTTGACGTGACTTTAAAAATAAGCCCCACGACAGGATGCCGGGCGCGCTCCTCTGCCCTCCCGAAGTCCGCGCCGTCCGCCGCACTGATGTCGGCTGTGAAAGCATCCACCGGCCGCTCCTCCCGCGGAGTCAAGGCAGCCCTGAGCCGGCCCAGTGCCCTTTCTGACCAGGGGGCTTCTCACAGGTTTCTGGCCAGGGGAACAGGGGTCCCTGTCTTCCGTGCAAATGAAATCAGAGCAGCAACAAGTGACCCTGGGCCAATGGGAGGTTTTCACATTTCCCCGGAGCCTGTGGAGACGTGGCATCTCTGACAATAAGCCGGGTGAGATGGGGGGCTTGGGTCCCCGATGCTCGGCTCCCCCGCACGTCTTTACTGAGCACGTGCGTGTGCTGGAGAGTGTCCCCGCGGGGGGTGGGGGGTGGAGTCTCCGCGGCCTCCCGTTTGGCTGAGTGTCCTTAGGAACAAAAGGGCTGAAAAAAAAAAACAGTGGAAATTAAGATCGCTCAGAAATCTCCGGGCAGATCGCCGGCCCAAGGGGGGCTCTCGTTTCACGGCTGGGAGTCAGACTTGCAAAGCGAAGGGGCCCCCGAGTCTTAACTTTCTCTCCATCGAAGGTGTTAATCTTACCTTCCGAAGGTTAGATAAAGGTGCTCGAGGCCGCCGTTGGTTATCGAATCTCATCTGCTAATGACGGCGGCGGCTCGGAGCAGGCCCATCTCGGCCGAGCCACTGGTCCCTGCGGCCGGCAGCCTGGATCAGGAACCCAGGTCTCCGTTTACCCGGGGTTTTAGGTTGCCTCCCGATCGTGACAGACTACCCTCATTCAAAGGGGAGGGGGGCTGATGGCCACGGCGAGGGTGAGAAGCCCATTACCGCAGCCCAGGGCCTTTCTCCTCCCCCGGGAGACACCCCCCTTTGACCCACAGACTCGGCGTGGCAGAGTGAGGGGAGGGCCGGGCGTGGGGGAACGCAGCCTTGAGTTTTCTGACAAAGAACCCCTGATTCTTTATCCACCAGACAGAGCATAATACTTGGCCTCACCTGCAGGGCCTGGGGGTGCGGAGATGCCTCGATTCAGCGAGGCCTGCGCTGGGCTTGGCAGGACCTGGGCCTCCTGGGAAACTGTGGCCACGATGCTGGTTCCCGTCCCGGGGTGGTGGTCGCCAGCAGTGGGCACAGCTTGGCCGCAGGGTGCGTGGGAAGGGCCGGGGCCAGGATGACTTTCCTCCTTAAAGAAGTCCCCGACACTCGCCGAATTTGTGACAGCAAAACCAAGCCGAACCTTCCCCGCCTCACCTGGCCCGGAGATAGAGGCCTTCCGGGCCCTTGGCCAGCAGGCAGAACCGGGCCATGAAGCCAGGGCGCCCCGGGGATGTGGGGAAACCCCAGCGCGCACCACCAGGGGCCCCATCCCACCAGCTCCCAGCCCGGGGCCCGCAGGGCTGGCTCTTGGTCTTCACTTCCCAAAGTCCAAAGGGATGCGCAGCTCCATGACCTTAGCTGACCTTGGACCAAACCACAGGAACTTGGTGGGCCCACCTGTGGGCTGAGCGTTGGCCACTGGGCTGGAAGTCTGGCCTTGGGGCCCTAGGCTACCGAGGGGAAGGGCAGGTGGGCGGGGGGGGGGGGGTCTCTGGGGGGGGGGCATGATGAAAGGCTGTGGGGCCCTGCAGTCTCCAGGAGCACCTCCAGGCCAGCTGGACCTGTGTCACAGGGACAATGGCCTGTCCTCATCTGGAACCACCCTTGGCCACGGCGGAG
>NW_006774135.1:1697008-1707483 GCF_000442215.2 Lipotes vexillifer
GTCTCTGGGTGGGGGGCATGATGAAAGGCTGTGGGGCCCTGCAGTCTCCAGGAGCACCTCCAGGCCAGCTGGACCTGTGTCACAGGGACAATGGCCTGTCCTCATCTGGAACCACCCTTGGCCACGGCGGAGACGCAGAAGAGGGTTGCCCATAAGCAAGTGACCTGGGGGAACCAGGCCCCGACTTGCTGGAGGGGGAGTGAAGGCTGGGATAACGTCTGCAGGGCGCTTGAGCGTGGTATTATTCTTGCTGTTCTTCTCTGCAGGATCCAGGCTGTCATTGTTAGCAGCTACTTTGGATTTCTGGAATTTTCTTGCACCTGGCAGAAGGCAGATTTGTGTGTGACTGTGTGGGGCTGAGCAGTCTCCCCGGGGGACCTGTGGATGTGGCCTACAGATGAAAAAGCTCGTCCAGACAATATTGTGATGAGTGCAGAGCAGACGAACGTGAAACACTGGGCAGGTCTCCGTGCCGGTCCCTGAGCCCCTGCGGAGGCGTTCAGTCACTGTCACGCGGAGGGCTGGGGATTGTCTGGGTGGGGGGGGGGGGGCTGTGCTCTCCGTGTGACCCGGGTGGGTGTCTTTGTCGGGCTGGGGGCTCCACCACCGAATTCCTGGGAGGAGTAGGGCTGGGGGCCGTGGCAAGCTTCCTGCCCTGGGGAGGGGGGCGCATCCCCTCCAGGCATTAGAGCAGACCCTGTCTTTTGGGGTCTCCTGTTTGGTTTAGTTCCAGAGGATTTGTGGTGCTGAGTGGCAGGTCCCAAAGCTGAAAGGGGGGAAGAGTTTCTCCTCGCTGGGCCGTTAGTTATCCAGCTGATGCTCTGACCCCTGAGACTGTGGCTCTGATGCTGTCCAGGGGGACACGCCAAGGACTCACTCAGAGAACCATGGGATACTGGGGCTTTGCTGTCATCAGTCTGATGCGTGAGCTGGCACACACACGCGTGCACACGTGTGTACAGGCACACACGCACGTACATGCACTGGCACACTCATATAAGGCACGCACACTCGCATTGTGCATGCACATAGCACACATATGCAACACAAGTGCATGTGTATGCACACATGTGCACACATATTTACTCATGCCCACAGGTACATGCAACCTGTGCATGCACATACACATACAGGCACACGCGCACAAGTCACACAATGCAGTGTGTACATGCAACAAGCGCATGCACATACACACATGTACGCACACATACACTTGTGCACACATACACAGAGTTCTCCATGCACACAGACATGACAGCACGAGCCAGGCTCTGCTTTCAAGTCTTGGACGATGTAGGAGGCTGATACATCGACATCAGAGAGGAGCATGCTTTGGGCAGGTGAAGGGGACCCTCATTCAGGGGGCTGTCACTGGGCCTCTGTGGTCCCACAGTCCTGTAGACGGAGCGAGAGGAGAGGGAGGCTGGGACAGTGAGTCCGAGCGCTGATCATGGGCTCCCTGCAAGAGAGAGGGTCTCGGCATCTCCCGGGCCAGGGGACGGCCTTTCCCTCCTCCCCACAGGCCCTGGGGTGTTGGGGGCCCTACCCTCTGGGGTGGGACAAGCAGTGGCCTCCAAGAGCCCAGCCAGGACGGGCTGGATCTGGTGTCACGCAGACCCAGGAGCAGGGGCACAGGGTCCCCTCTGGCCCTTTCAAAGGGACATTCGATCTGAACCCTGGGGCCCAGTAAGGAGATTCCTGCGAACCCCTCGCTGATGGAGTCAAAAGCACTCAGCGGCTGGAGAAAGCACTTTGCAACGTCGGGCTCTGGCATGAGGCCCTTTGTGGGATTATCTGCCCCCCCCTGGGAGGCATGGAATGCTGGGGGCAATGGGCCACGGCAATATAGAGCTCGCGCAGGCCGCCGATAAAGCGGACTGCTTTCTGTGGCCGTTCTGTCGCCGAAATTTGAGGTGCGGCCCCAGAGTGGAGGCCGCTGGCTCAGGACATTTGAGCCAGGGAGGCTCCGTCCGCTCTACCCTCACCCTGGAGAATTTGAGTCCAGACCGCGTCTGTCGGGTCCCGTACCCGGGGCTCCTGCCCGCTTCAAAAAACAAAGTCTGGAGAGACCGGGCAGCATCTTACTTTCCAGACAGGGTTTTTCGCGGGCCTCCCTCGGGGGGAGTCACCGTGCGGGGCCCAGTGGATGCAGCTGTTGTGGGGAGGGCAGACGGGGCGCCTCTCAGGCCGGGAGCTCTTGGGTGCCCGTTGTGAGCTGCAGTCAGGAAGCCTGTGGGCTCCTGGGTGGAAGCACCAGGTGGACCCGCACACCTGCTGCAAGGGCTGCTGGGCTTTGGGCTGCTTGGGATTTATTTCTGCCAAACCCCCAGGCCCCCTTTCCTGCCCCGTCTCTCCCCAGATGGTTCCCGTCTTTGTCAGTGGACATGGGCACATCCAGCTGCTCCGGGCTGGTGCCCAAGACCCACTCCTGACTCTAGAACGCAAGTCCAGGTGGACCCCGGGCACATCCCACACCCGTGCAGGTGGCACCGCCGTCTGGAAGACACACCGGCATCTCGGCGGGATGCTGGGTTTAGGACCCCAGGGTGTTTAAAGCCGCAGCGGTGGGGGTCTCTGCCTCACTGGGTGGGAATCATTCCACAGCCCAGGGATGAACTTGGTCTGCTACAGGGCAGAGCCTGGGAGGACCAGAGATGTGGGAGGTTCAACTTGCTGAATGTGACTCCAAACAGCTCCGGGATGGGTGCAGGAAGGAGGGACTGACCGGGGCAGGAACTGGATGGCTTCCTTCCTGACTCTCCATCTGGGTGGGGCGTCAGGGCTCACCATCTGGCTGTTAGGGGGCAGGTGGCGTAGGCTTGAGGCTCACACAGACCCCTCCCGAATCCCACACCCGCTTCCCACAAGCTGAGACCCGAGCCATGCAGCCTCTCTGAGCTCAGTGTTCCATCTGGGACACAGGTGACCCGTAACTTCTGGGCCTGTGGTTGAATCCAGAACCAGCTTGCCTGTCCCTCCTGGAAATCAGCATCCTGCCACTGGGCGCACTTGCCTCCTGGGGCCCTGGCAGGGGCCACAGCAGCATCCACGGCAGTTCTTCTCAGGGTGCCTGTAGGAGGCCTCGGTTGGGATCCCTCCCAGGCCTGTGGGGCCCCAGGTGGGCACAGGCCCTGAGAATTGGCACTCCGGACACGTGGCTTGACTGACATGTGGGCTTTCGCGTCCTTGGGGCTCTGCGGCTTTCTGCACCTGACCACAAACCCGCTGGTCTGGGCACGGAGCCGGCACCTTCCTCTAGCCTGATTCAGGGTGGCCTTAGAAGTGTCCACAGGCACCGTTGAAGGTCATGGTGGCCTGGGGTGGCTGGGCAGCCATCTACCCCGAGTGCCTTCTTGTTCACGAACCTCAGCTCCCCTTTTTTCAGGGAGAAGGCAGACGGGGAAACTGAGGCCTGCTCAGGGAACACTTGTGCATATGGGGGTCTTTATAAACTACAGGGCACTTGCCCGGCGAGGTCCACGTCAGGGTCTCACCGCCAGAACGGCCGGTCTGGACTCTGGGGTCACTGCTTCTGACCCCCCAGGCTCAGCATCCCTTCAGCCTGGAGTTGATGCTGCAGCTAAAGCTCACCCCGTGCCCCCGTCCAGTGCTTCAGGGCCGGGCCGTCTGGCTCAGGAAGGCTGCCCTAGAGCCCAGACCGCCCCACGACTCATCTCCCCACACCCCCGGCCCTGCACACCCTCAGAAGAGAAACACCTCGAGCCCCAGTCGTTGGCCTGGCTCCCGCCCACCATCCCGCTGCCTGACCTCCTCCCCAGGCTGCATTTTCATCTGGACGTGCTGGTCTGTGTGGAAGCAGGAGGCGCGAGAGAGAGCCGTGGGGGCTGATCCGGCTGTGCTGCGGGTTGGAACCCATGAGCGCTGGGCCCCAGAGCCTAGGCAGAGCAGACCCTCCCATCCGGGGCCGGACCCCAGGCCCAGCCACCTCCGTCCTCTCCCGAGACCTTTCGGGTGGAGGTTTTACCGAATTCTCCCACTGTCGAGGCTTCCTCTTGGAGCAAATGAAGGGTCCTTTGCGTAATCTGTCAGTGCTCGCCTTATTTATTTATTTATTTTTATGAGTTTGCTGTTAATTAGGCAAAAGAGCTACAGAAATGTGCTCGCGCCTGGAGATTTCTGTGAAAAACGAGAACCCTCCTGAAATTTCCAGTAGTGAAGCAATTAAGTGATGGAATTCCGCAATCTTAACATGATATTCTCCTCTAACAAAAGTGTCGGTGGGGGGGGCAGGCGGGGGGGGGGGGGGGAGGAAGGAGGAAGCCGAGGTCCAAGCAGTGGCAAACTCGCAGAGCAGCACCACGTGTTTGCAGTTGGGACTGGGCTCGGCTCAGTGGCCAGGGTTGGGGGGGACCTGCACACAGCCCGCCCCCTCCTTGGAAGCTCCTGCCTCTTTGGAGGTGAAGGGTAAGGTGAGGTTTGCTGCTTAAAGGGGGTCGCCTGCGTCAGCCGACTCACCCATACGAGTGGGGGGCTGGAGGGCCGCCGTCTTCTGGCGACAGAAGCTGGATGGGGAGGGGGCTTCCCACCTGGGCAGCCAGTCTGGATGGGGAGGGGGCTTCCATCTGCAGCAGAAAGACACCCCATGTCAGGGCCTGAGAAGCCATGGTGCCGGGAATGCCCCCCGGGCTCCACCCTCTGGGTCACTGTGCCACTCACATGGCCTGGGGGTCCCAGTGGGGAACCGCCATCCACATCGGGGTCAGGTCAAGGGTCCTTCCTGGCACTTGGCAGGCAACTCAACCCCAAATGAGGAAATTCACATTTCTTGGGTTTGTGGGAGGGAGTTTTTAGATCACAGGAGGAGACTGAAACCAACTTTGATTTTTTTATTTTTTTGTAAACGAATTCTTAGCTAGGGATGCCCCATGTGCCCTCGGATGTTACAAATCCGACCTTTCCAGACCATCCATCCAGCAGTCTCATTGTTGTTGGAATCCCCTTTTCTCAAAAAACGTTTCTCAGTCGTGCAAGCCGTTGCCTGTGGTTTTCATCATTACTTTTTTTTTTTTTTAAACAACCTTGAGATGCCTTTGGACGAGTCACTGGTTGTTGACAAATCAATTTTCCAGGGAGGGAGGCACGTTTCTGTCGGCGGCACTGGGGTCCGGCCTCCCGCTCGCGGTTGAGCAAAGATTAGACTGAATTTCTCCGTGAGCTGCGTTTCCTCCGTCCCCCTGTGGCTTCCCTGCTCTTTGGCCTTCATGCTACAGTCCTTCTCCCCTCATTTCGCTTTGTAATGTTGTTTCTCTCACCTTCTAAAGCCAGCCGGCGGCGCGGCGGGGATTTATGAGGTCGAAACTTCTAACGGGACCGTCTGTTTTATACGTTCTCTCTGCCGCTCCAGCCGTGACCTCAGCTGCTGCTGTGCACGCAGTGTGTACACGCCGGTTCTGTTTGGTTGAGAAAACCCCTCTTGGAAGAGATGGGAGGCCGGGCTCTGCGGTCTCTGTTGCATTAAATCAGGGAGCTGGGGGCCGGAGTCGCTGAGGACGATCCCGAAACCAATGGCAGCACCCCCTAGATGGCCTTTTCCGCATGTGGGTTCTCATGTGTTTGAATAAACTTACAGCTGCTTCTTGGTTGAGGTGGGAGTGAGTGGGGGCATGAAAAGCATTTATGGAAGATCCCCCCCCATGCCCACCCTCTCCCCCTGCCCACTCCTGGTGGGTGACCCTTCCTTTGGGTGAGAATGGACAGGGGAGTTTTTCCTGGAAGAAATGAGGCCAGCAGTGCCTGAATGCCCGCTCCCAAGCCCTGGGCAGCTTTCTGTGCTGCCCACTCAGCGGCCCCTGCCTTTTCCCATAGCTCTGAGATGATTTTCTGCTTCAGACCCCAGTCCCTCTCCAGGAGGACTAAGAGAACCTCTCCCCATGTGCGCCTGGAAGATGCAGGTGTTTCTAGGGCTGCGCAGCACTTGGTCACTTGTCACCTCACCCGTCCTCCCCCTGGCAGGGGCCACAGCCTTAGGGAATTTCACAGGCGTGGCCCTGCCACGGACAGACAGAGGTGACCTGTGCCGGCGCCGCCCCTGCCAGAAGATGTGCACGGACCCCATAGCTCTTTGTATCCCTGATGCCTGCACCGTGGTACCCGGCTGAGGTCACGGCCGAGCATCACCCTCTGAAACGTGTGGGGCCTGGGCTTCCTCTCCTATCCAGCCTTGTGTCCCTGTGCACCAGAGCCGCCTCCGCCTGGGCCTGCATCCTCCACAGAGTGAGCTGCAGAGGAGCCTGTCCACCCACCTGGAGCTAGAGGTGGGGGTCTGCCAACTTCACTGATGGGGCGGGAGGTGCTGGAGGCCGGGAGGCCCTCTGAGCACAGCAGCTGCCTATGTTCCTGTACAAGAGAGATGAAATGTCCCCAGGCCAGAAAATGCATGCTGGTCAATCAGGCTTTTTTATACAACAGTTCCCTTATCGAGGCAACAGTGCCCGCCAGACGCAGGCCAGACCCTCTCCTGTGCGTTTGGGCAAATTCCCCTCTTTTGTCACCTCTTCTCCAGGCCCAGCCGAATCCCGGTGTTCGTCCCGAGGCCCCAGTCCACTCCCTATGGGCGTTTCTTTGATTTAGTGAAAATAGGAACACGCTCGTGTGGGCTTTCCCGCACCTGCCGGTCGCCTGGAGAGCACCCGAGGGACTGTGACCGGGGCTCAAAGTCCCTTCATTCGTCCACCTGTCCATCCACTCATTTCCTCAGTGACAGTAACGGGGGTCCCTCTGCTTCTCCAAATGTCTAGGAAGCTCTCTCCTGGCTGTCCACGTGCTCACAGCCTAACTGGGCAAGTGGGATGAAAGTACCCACCAAGTTACAGCCCGGGGGTCAGGAAGGTAAGGGCTGCCCCTGGGCGTGGCAGACAGTTAGGGACCCCGGCTTTGTACTAGATGGGCCCGGGTTCAAATCCAGCTCCTCCGCCCCTCGGTGACCCTCCAGGCATGACCCGTCCCCCTACCGCCAGGAGAGGGTGGATGAGTCGCTGGCATCTCGGAAGCAGCCCAGAGACATCACTGTCCTGGAGGGGACACGGGGCGGCCCCTATAACGGTGGAAAACCCTCGGGAATCAAGTGACTGGTTTGCCCAAAGAAGCCGGGCCGGCCCCTTGTGCCCCCGCCAGGCCCGTGTCCGCTCGAGAGGCGGGCCAGGGGCGCACCCTGAGGGGGCTGGGCTAGTCACGCCCATGATACTCATCCTGGGCTGTGCCGCAGGGCGGCCTTTGGGACCTGCGGCTTGGCGGGACCCCGGGCATGGCCTGGGGGCTCCCCGCTCCCTCTGATGCAAATGGCAACCTCTCACTGGAACCCCCAATCCTCCCCACCTTTGGCCTCTGGCTGAGGCACCCCGATCTCAAATCGAAAGTGTCTCTCCTTGTAGTTGCCTTCCCCGGAGACTAAGCAGGGCGCCTGATCCCGGTTTCCCGAAGCAGCAGAGCCATCCCTGCTTGCGGGCAGGGGGACACGATGTGAACGAGACCCTTGGGCTGAAAGCAGAGCCTTCGTGGCCAGCTCCCCAGGCTCCCAGGGTTGGGGGAGCGCATCTCCACTCCCGACCCCTGTGTGGGGTCTGCGGGGAGCCTGGAGGCAGACAGGGCAGCTTCCCCGGGTTCCTCCCCGAAACCCCAGCTCTGAGGCTCCCAGACATGGGACTCTCAGGACAGGCAAGACCACGACGGCAGCGGCAGTGTCTTCTTGTCCACAGACGCCCAGCAGAGCTAGAAGGAGGCCTGGTCGTGGCCTCTTGAGAAGTCTCGCTCCCCCGCCAAAGGCTGCCCCGAAGTCGGGGCTCCGGTCAGGAAGGAGCTCTTAGCTCTAAGGGCCCGGACCTGCTGGTCACGTGACACTCACTGCGGTGGACAGGGGTGGGGAGGGGGGAGGGGCGATGGCCTGGACGTGGCTGTGCTGGACTTCCCACAGGGAACGGCACCACGAGGCCAGTTCTTGCTTCTCCCAAAGCTCCCCTTCCTGGTTTCCTCCAGTTTCAGAAATGCTCAGATCCCCGTGGGAGTCGATAAGAAAGGCTGGGGCCACGGCCACACCTCCTCCCACGCTTTCCGGCGAGAGCCTGCCAGCACTCCCCTGTCTCCAGGAGACTGGCAAGGGGCCGCAGGACATGGCCACCCACAGACAGGTGACCCAGGAGGGCACCTGGGCTAAGACTGCTGCGGGTCCTCCCTGAGCTGGTACCAATCCTGGGGCCCTTCAAGCTCCTGCCCTGTTGTCCCCCGTGCCCGCCGTGGACGCACGGGATGCATGTGTGGTCCCTCCTGCAGACACACGGGAAGGTGTCATCCCTGCTGTAGCCGCACGCGGCAGGCACTCTGGACAGGGCCACCTGCTTTCAGTGGTCACAGGTTTATCGAGTGGCCGCCACCTGCCACTGCTGTGTGAGCCATGGAGTCAGGGCTGAGAACAGGGCAGGAGAGTAAGGGCCGGTCCTCGGGGACCTATCTCCCAGGGTGAGCACACTGACAAGTGGTCACATGTGAGAACTGCCGAGAAACTCAGGGTGATAAGGAGCTGGGCAGGGAGAGTTGCTTTGGGCGGGGGGTCTGGGAAGGCCTCCTGGGGAGGGGACGTGGCCCCGACATAATGGACAAGACTGAGCCAGTGGCCGACAAGCACTGACATACGGGTCCCCCTGTAGGGTGCACGTGCAGGCGCTCCCCCCAGCCCAGAGGCCACACTGACAGTCCAAACCTCCATCCTGTGGCTCTGGAGCTGGGCCCAGACCCTTAAGGGGACGGGAGAGGTGGCCCAGTGGAGACGGTGTGGTGCGAGGTCCCAGAGTGGACCCCGAGGCAGAGGGTGCTGCGTGCTGTCAGCCACCTTTCCCATCGCACATCCTAAGCCTTCCTGCCACAACCTGCGGGCCCCCAAGCTGGCCGCCAGCACCCAGGGCACAACGTGTCCGGGGAGAGGGCTTTGCGGGCCTGGCCAAGGGGCAGTCTGCGAGCTCTGCTCGGAGTTCCCTTTTCATTTCCAGGGTAAAATGTGCCGTTTAGTTTTAGAGATCCTGGTGGATGCTCACCGCCTATGGTCCGCGAGTGGGAAATGGAAACCCAGTCGGGACGGCTGGGCCTCCCACCGGGGCTTCTGCAGAAGGTTCTAGATGAGTCCCGAGTTGGATGCCGCCTGGCGTGGAGCCCTCCTCCCTCTGGCCGGGCAGCCCCTGCCTGGACACTGTGCTGTGAGGTGGGGGGCTGATATATTTCGGGGTCCCCAGGCTGCCCCTGGGCTGGGAATGTGGGCGGGGAGGGGCCAGTCTCCACTTATCTCAGGGGGGCCGTGATGTCTCAGGGCAAAACCTTTAAAACTCAGGGAAGATGGTGAAGGCTTGCCGCTGTAGCCACCTCAGCACCTTTGAAGTGGGTGATCAGAATGACGCCGTGGGCGGCTGGGAGTTCGGGCCCAGCGGGCTTTCCGGGTTCTATGGAGGAATTTTCCTGCCTCTGGAGATGACGACTCAGCTCTGTGATGGCCCAGAACCAGCAGGGAGCCCTGGCTGACAGCCTTGCCCATGACACCCCTGGTCACTGCTCCTTCTGACCTGGCTGGGGCGGGGGCATTCTCACCCACCCACAGTCCTGTCCAGGGCCCAGGCGAGCCTGGGGTCAGAGGCAGACAGCGTTAGATGCCCGTTGAATCTCAGGGCAAAGGTCAGCCCCTGCCTGGACCATAGCAGAGCAACGGGCCGCACAGACGGGCTCCAAAGTACAGGGCAGGATGGGGGTGTTCCGGGCTGGGGAGGGGGGTGGCAGGTCTGGGCACGCCCAGCCTGGCTAAGCGGGTGGGTCAAGGAGGGAGTTCTTGGTAAATCTCCCCGTGCGCTGAGAATTTTTGGAAGTCACCGCAGAATGTGGACTTGTGTGATTCGGTGGTCAGGCTGCTGTGTTCCAGGAAGCGCCAGACAGAAGTTGTGGCTCTGGCCAGTGGCCGTGGTCTGGGGAAAAGCAGTGGCCACAGCCAGTGTGGTCTGTGGTTGCCGGTGACCTAGAAACCAACGTCTGAGTGCTCAGGGCAGGAGGAACTCACAGTGCCAGGGCCCGGGGCTCGTGGGTGGGGTGGGCGCTGGGGCACTGAGGGCACCTGGAACGGCGGGGGGTCCGGACCCACACGCATACCTGAGCTTCCCAGCCTGCCTTGCTGCTTCCCCTTGGCTTCTAAGCATCTAGGGCAGCTGTGGAATCTTCAGAACGGACTGACTTAAAAATAAATCCATGTTAAGTAAACAGTGGGTTCTCCAACCTCCCGTCTCAGGATCCGAATCCGTGGATCAGAGGGAGGTTTGGGGATCTGAGGGCGGCTGTGATCCAGGCGGCAATGCTTCTCAGCCCCTGACAGGTTCGGTGCCCGGCCCGGACCCTGCAGAGGGCAGCCGTCACCCGCACTGGGCCCCGGCGAGCCGTGCTGGGGGGGGGTGGCTCCCGTGCTGGAGCGGCTCCCCTCTGGGGGTGGGTTT
>NW_006774135.1:1707556-1716099 GCF_000442215.2 Lipotes vexillifer
CGGGGCCCGGGGGAGCCGTGCTGGGGGGGGGGTGGCTCCCGTGCTGGAGCGGCTCGCTTATGGGTGTGGTTTAGTGGCCAGCACTGGCATCCTGGGCTCGGCTGATGGAGGATGCGGCGCCTTCCGGACACACCCGGCTCATCCCGCCTGCCCCTTCGCTCCCACTCAAGTGGGCAGGGACCCCGTGGAAACCTCCCGGCCGGTGCTGTCCCTGTGGGGACTCCAGGCCATACGCCTCCCACCCCCGCTGCGAGAATCCCGTGGGCCAGGAAGGGGGCAGGGACAGCGTCTGCAGGGCCAGGGGCTTCCGTCCTGCCCTTCCCTGGGCTGGGGGCACCACCGAGGTATGGAACCCCCGGTGTCTTGCATCAGCCCGGGGAATTTTCCGAGCTGGGTGAGACAAAGCCAGGACCCAAGCAGGACTGGGGGCTGGGGTCTCTGCCTTTCCAGGCCCCTCCCACGTCCCCACATTGCCGTGCACAGATGGCCAGGCCCCACTCTGTTGCCCCTCCGGCCCGGGGAAGTGCTGACCCCAGGGGGCCCCACGGTCACCTTTACTGGGCGCTGGCCGGGGTGCTGGGAGCAGTGCTGGCAGGCGGTCAGGGGTCTCCTGCTGCCCCATCCACCCGCTTGTGGTGAGAAGGCAGCAACCCTCTCATCTTTGGCCCAGGAGCCCTGTGGTGGGTCAGCGTGGTCTGAACACACCATGGCTGCCCACCCAGAAGGGGCCTGGGCTCACCCTCTGGGGTTCACAAGAGAAAGCAGAGTGATTGGGAACCGGCTGTATTCTGAGTAGTTTGGGGTGTGACGAAGCGTGTGACCAAGCCTCAGCCGGGCTGGGCTCGGAGGCCTCCTCCCGCCCACGGCCTTCCTGAGCTAAGCAGCACGTGTGCCCGTGGGAGCAGAGCCCCACCGCCCCGGGGAAGCGGGACTGGGGGAGGACAAGGAAGACCCCAGAGTCTGGGGAACGTTGCGGTTAGTTCAGGAACGTGAACAGAGGCCACGAGGCTGGGCAGTGGGCCGCGGGAAGGGAGGCTGGGTTCTGGGCCCGCCCGGGGCCTCCCTGGACACAGCTTCCACCTCGGTGAGAGGACGGGGCTCGGCCTGTTGGCCAATGTGGCCCCGGCTGCTGCTGACGGTCCGGGTTCCAGCTCAGCAGGTGCATTTGGGACGAAGCCCGGGCTGGGCCTTCTTGTCCGGACAGCCCTCGGGGACCCTGTGCCCATTCCAGGCGGGGCTGGCCCTGCAGGTGCCGGGGGCAGCAGGGGCTGAGTGGGGAGGGGACTTGTAGGAGTGGACTCTCCACTTTGGGTGTCCAGGGGGCTCACCATCTGCTCAGGGGGTACCCTGGGGTGCCTGACTGGGGGCTCCTCACACTGTCCCCCACTCCATTGTCCATGGTTTAAGCAGAAGGTCCTTTGGCCTCGGCAGAGAGAACGTGATGGCAGCACGAGGTGTCAGGATGGAGCCCGGGTCAGCCACCCTCCCTCCCCGCGTTTGCTTTACAAATGCCCAGTGACCTCTGCCCCTGAGTCACCTCCCTGTGAAGCGCCACGGACCTGCCCTCCCATCCCGCCTGGGCAAGGGTGGCCTGCGGCCTCTCAGCCGCTGTGTCCTGCGACCTGTCCACTTTGGGTGTGTGGTGGACCCGGCCCTACCACACCCTGGATCAGGCGCCCCGCGTCGCCCACTGGAGGGGAAGGGCCCCCTCTCCCCTCTCCCCTGCTCGAGGCCCCTCGCTGCGGCTCCCCCTCTGCCCTGGCTGCCCCGGCCAAGTCGGACCATCAGTTGGGAAGGAATGAGGTCACTGGAGGAGGGGGGGGGGGGCCGGGGACGTGTGCTTAGAAAGGGGAGGGTCTGCTCTTAGACCCCACACCTCGGCGGGGCCGAGAGCCCCTCAGCGGCCCGCACTTCCCCTCTGGTCCGGCCTCTTCCTCTTTCCTGGCCCCGTGCACCTTCCCAGCCTCCCTCAGTCCCATCCCTGCCTTCACACTGTCAGCGCCGTCCTGGGGCCCTGAAGAGGAAGGGGGCCCGGGCCCGGGGCTGGAAGCCTCGGAAGCTTCCGGAGCAGGCAGCTGGGCCTTGGAGCTGATGGTGAGTAGGCAGAGACGTGGGTGCCCTGCAGGGCGCTGGGCTTCCTCGGTTTCCCTTGGAGTGGCCAGGAGGGCGAGCCCAGTTGCCCCCATCGTGAGCCCTCTGCCCTGCAGCCCACTGAGATGGACCAGCGGGACGATTTGCTGGTTACTTGGTGCTGCGTTTTAAAAGGGTGCCATGCCAGTCCCCGCCTGCATCCTCCTCCCGCTGCTGCCTCTTCACTCCGTCCTTCAGGTTTTCCCTGGGAGAGATGAGTCTGCCTGAGGGCATGCGAGGTGTGTGTCCCTGGGGACCGTGAGGCCAGGGCTGGGGTCAACGATGCCTCCGCCCATTTCCCTCCCATGAGGACAGAGCAATTCAGAGAAGCTGCTGCATTGCCAAGGTCACGAGAAAGGTCAAGGACAGGGCATCAGGATCACTGGATGAACCGAAGGACAGGGCGTGGCTTGGCTGGAAAAGCTCAGGATTTTGATGGGTCCTTCATTGGCCGAGAGACCTTGGGCAACTTTCCTGACCTAAGTCTATTTCCTCATCTACAGGACGGCAGTGAGGATGCTCCCTGGGCGGGGCAGCTGGGAGCAGCTAGGCTCAACTGGGCTCTAGTGCACCATCCTCCATAGCAGGAATACTAAGGTAGCTGCAAGGCTGCTATCTCTGCATCTCGGTCTCCCCTGGAGGTTACGCATCAGGCAGGAGCTGGCCAGGGTCCTCTCATCTCACAGAAACACTGTCGCCCGAACCACAGTTGAAAAGATCTTAAAAACGCATCACCCCCAAAACTCGCAGCTCCCAGCGGGCCTCCGTCCCGGTGCTGCTACCCTGTCTCACCAGGGGGAATTTCTGGGGGTCCCGGAGACGTGGCCACTGGGCCATGCTGGGGGGCTGGGGCAGTGGCTGCCACAGGCCCAGAGGAAAGGGTCTGAGAAGGTTCCTCTGAGCAGCCAGGGCGCTGGTGCGGAGCACGGGCTCTGTGCCTGGTCACTGGCAAAGATGCCCGGGGTGGTCCAGGCACATGGCTCACAGGGCAGGAGGCCAGTGGGGAAGCTGAAGGTGCTTGGACTCCCGGGTCTGTTGCAGCCGCTGTGGCAACGCGGGGCTGCGAGGAGACCTGGGGGGGGGGGGGGGGTCTGGTCCAGGCACAGGGCTCACAGGGCAGGAGGCCAGGGGGGAAGCTGAAGGTGCTTGGACTCCCGGGTCTGTTGCAGCCGCTGTGGCGACGCGGGGCGGCGGGGGGACCGGGGGGGGGGGGGGCGGTTCTGCGGCGCCTGCCCCAGGGTCCCCTCCTCTCGGTGCCCATCACTGTGACATGCGGGCAGGGTCCCCATCCACAGCAGAGTTCACCCCCACTCTGTCCAGGCGGCCCCCAGCCAGGACCCCAACTCTAGGGGAAGGGAGTCTGAGCTGCCCCTCCGGGGGCCAGTTCTTGGTAACGGCCCCCCCACCCCTACCCGGCCCCACGCCCTGAAGGCTTAGAAACTCCTCCAAGCCTCCTTTGCTGTCTGTGCTCACCTCGTGGGCAAGGGGGCTTCAGTGAAGGGTCCTTCCCAGTTTGTAAAGGGGCACACCCAGGCCAGGATGTGAGTTTTGCCCTGAGTCACGCTGATGTCCCTGACCCCGGCCGAGGGCCCTGCAGACTGGCTGCAGCTTCCCTGCACTGCACTGGGCTCCCCAAACCAGGTCAGATGCCCGGAGGTGGGAAGATCTCTCCCCAGGCTCCCCTTCCTCAGCCACAGCCCAGCGGGTTCTTCTGGGCTGGTGCTGCCACAAGCTGGGGCAGGATGGGTGAGGCTTCACCCCCAGGCTGGGTGGGAGGGGCTCCCTGCTGGCCACCTCCCCTGAATGCCTATGCAGGGGCCTCTGGGTCCCCATGGCCACTTCTGCCCAGGCGCCTCCCACCAAAGCCCCTTCCGGCCGGGAATGAGGGATTCGCCGGGGCAGGGGGAGAGCCGGGTCTCGGGGAGCAGAGCCCCCCCCGTGCGCCCAGGTCACGCACAAGCTCTTCAAGGAGCCCTGACTTCATTTGGGTGGACAGCGGCTGCCCTCTGAAGCCTCTTCTGCCCCAGCCCAGGCAGAAGCTGCCCCCTTGCGCTCCCAGCCGTGTGGCCCTGGACGGCAGGGGCCATGTCCCACCCGTGTTAACCCTGGGACCTGGCAAAGGGCACTTGGCACGTGCTGGTGAGTGGCCGGAGCCTCACTGAGGAGGGAGAGCAAGGGGACCCACCTGTGCCTGCCGAGCACCCGGTCAGAGGCCCTCGCCTGCCAGCCGGGGAGAGGGGAGGGGCAGGTGGACACCCCCAGCTGCTTTTTCAATTTGAGCACCTTTGCAGTGAAATTCCAGGAACTGGCTCAGGCTAGGCTGTTGATAGGAAGACCCCTCTGGGGGGTGGTTGGAGGGCATCTTTTACTGCCTCCGGTGGCTTTTTGGGGGTGGCCCTTGCCTCCCAAAGCATGGTAGGGGAGCCCGGGCGCAGGGCGCAGGGTTGGACAGGAGCAGCTCTGCAGGTGTGGCTGGCCTCCTGGGGGCTGTGCCCAGGGAAAGGCCAAGGTCACCCCCTCTGCCAGATGCCCCATTTCCCCCCTTCGTCAGGATGAGCCACTTGACTGGCCTTTGTGGGCACTCACTGTGTGAGGCACATGTCAGTCAGGGTGCCCTGAGCCTCGGGAGTGACCAGCATGGTGAGAAAGAGAGACAAGGCCCAGCTGTCCCACTAGAGGGGGGCACGGGGCTGGGAGGCCCCCGAACACCAGCTTGGAGGGTCAGGAAGATCTGGCGAGGATGAGGCCAAGCCAGCCCTGCAGGCAGCGGGCCTTGGACAGGTGGCCGCGGGGCATCATCACGTCCTGGAGTTTGACACCCACGACTGTCATTTTTAACTCTGCTCTCCTTTATGTGACAAAAACGTTTTTAGTCACAGCCCGGTAATTATCACGATCACGTTTTTCTGTTTGGTTTCGTTTTGTTTTTGGCCGAGCCGCGCGGCCTGCAGGATGTTATGGGAGCGAACCGGTGCCCCTGCAGTGGAAGCTTGGAGTCTTAACCACTGGACCGCCAGGAAAGTCCCCAAGATCATGGTTTTCTTGATTCATTTCTTTACCTTTAAAACAACTACTCCTAAAAGGGAAGAAACCCCGTCTTCATAACCTTTACACTTAGCACTGCCAGCCTCTGCGTTGGACAGTTTCACGGTTTTGGATTTTAGACTCAGAGGGCATCCCCAGGTGGTTTGGTAAGTGCAGGTGGGGGCATCGGGGGGACTGCTGCGGCCCCTCCCGCTGCACAGTTGAGGTCAGTGCTGACTTCCACCTCAGTTGGCGTGCCGCCATCTGTGGAATGGCAGAGCCACGACAGCCCGCCCCAAGTCCCACTCTCAGGAGGGACAGGGCTCTCTCCACACAGAGCACCAGGCTGGCAAGGAGGAGGGCGCTGTGCGGGTGAAGCTTTCAGTGCTTTCGTCTAACTGTGTCGCCGCCGTGTTGGTGGGGACGCCCGGATTAACAGTCCCTGGGGAGGGGCACTGGACCCCTGACTGTGATCGGAGTGGCTGCACATGGTGGTAATAGAAGGCAGACGACGAACAGTTTCTCCTGTTACTGTTTTAAGTTCCCTGCCCGGTGCCTCCCCCCTGCCCCCCACCACCCCACCCCACCCCCCACCCCCGCCACAGGGCCCCAGGCTGGGCCGCCCTGCCTCCCTGGCCCTGCTTGGAGGGACGTGTGTCCGGGAGATGGGCGACGGCTGGGCGGGGCCGTCCAGGCGGTGGGCTGTTGGACCACGGGGGCCCCGCACGTGTGTGGAGTGAGCCGAGGGAGCAGTGGCGGCTGGGGCACGTGGTGACTGTGAGCCATGGGGCGGGCGCCATCTCTGCAGAGCCAGGCTCTCCAGGGTATGACAGGTCCGTGTAGACAAGCCCCTCCCTGGGGCTTCTCTCCTGGGAAGGGGGCCGTGGGAGGTAAAGGGGATGGGGGGGCCTTCTGCAGCCCGGTTCTGAAAGACCCCAGGGCTAGGTCCTGCGGGCTGGGCTGGCTCCTGGGGGCCCTGGGTCCAATGGCTGAGCAGGGGGTGGGGCCAGGTGATGGGCGAGGGGAGCCGGAGACCTGGGCCCTGGCGCATAGTAGGCACGCGAGGAAGAGTGAAGGAGATAAAGCGTCAGCTCTTGTCCACCGGCTCTACCGTAGGCGGGGTTGCTGAGAGGAGCGGTGATGGGGGGCAGCACCCTCACGCGGATCCACGGACGCCCCGCAGACATGCACCCTCGTTCGGTGGACGGGGCCCCTCACAGGTGCCTCCCGCGTGGCATCCCCCAGGCCTGGAGAAGGGCACGGGGCCAGCTCTTCTGGGGCGGGCGCTCTGAGAGCTCCCGCTCATGCCGATGCTCGGGAACAAGCCCCCTTGTAACTTTCCCTTGAGGAGGGGAGATGCCTGCCTAGGTCAGTGGGAGGCCTCCTTGGTCGTTCCAGAGGGCAAGGGAGTGGGGGGAGGGGGGATCCTGCCTGGGCTTGGGCTTGTGGGGGTGGAAGATGATGGATAAACGTGGTCCTCGCCCTCCACGGGAAGGGGAGACACCACAGGTGGCCCTGGTGATTGGGCTGGAGCCCCTCCAAGAGGTAACAAATGAGGCTGCGCCGTCGGAAAGGGAGGAGCTCGCTTCAAGGTGACCCCTGTCACTTTGTCACTGGCTGACACTCTGGCCTGGAGCTTTCAGGAGGAGGAGGGGGGAGGCATCGGCCACGGGGCCCCTAAAAAGGGCCAGGACCTGGGCAGGTGTCCAGCTGGGGAGAGGCCACCCTGAGCTGGGCGAGCTGCACCATCTGCGGCGGGTGTGGCCAGAGTGGAGGCAGCCTCTTGCTCAGGTGTGCGCTTACCTGGGCTCACCTGGGCCTGCCGGGCACCCGGGAAGGCCAGGGAGGGAAGGCCCTGGCCGTGCCCCTCTGGCTGGGGGAACATAGATGGTGCCCAGAGGAGCTCAGCCTTCCCCCCGCTCCCCGCCGGCCTGGATGACGGAGACGCAGACACGCTTCCCGAGAGATATAGCGCTTCATGCAGGGCACCTCGGCTAATCACCAGCATCGTGGGAAAAGCCCGCGATGAGGGCCGAGCCGCAGTGCATTGTCTGGGGGAGATTAAAGCCCCAGCGCTGTATTGTCTGGGCAGGGGATAAATCTTCGCGCTGTCACTCAGACGCTGAATTAAATCCCCCCTCGTTTCTAAAGGGGCTTATCTGTGTGAATGGCGGCCACTCCGCAGCGTGAGCGGACGTGTTCGGATGCGTCTGTCCGGGCACCTTCGGAGTCGGTGCCATCGGGAAGGGGCTGCGTGGGGTGGCACCTCCTTGCAGGGAGGGTGGGCTCCATCTGAGGTCCCCGCTGCACCTTGGGACACGCACCTCACCCACTGGGGAGAGGAGACCTGGAGCCCCCGGGTCCCCGGCAGAGCCATCCAGGGGAGGGCCCCAGAGAGGGTGCGAGCTTGATGGGGTCAGAGGGAGAGCCAGCGGCGGAAGAGGAGCAGCAGGGGCTTCAGGGCAGATTGGGCTGAGAAGGCGTTGACCTCAGCCACCTGGAACTTCCTAGAGAAGCCACTCCATCCCTGTGCCTTCCAAGCCTGCACAGCCCAGGTGGACCCAGCAGTGGAGCCATGGGTGGAGGCAGAGACCCCCTGGCTAGGGGCCGTCCTCAAAGCACGGCCGGCCCCGGCTTCCCCATCAGCCCCCGGCATCTAAGGCAGGCGGGCAGGATCCAGGGACAGCGTCCCGACACTTTCAGCAACTGGGCTCCTCTTAAATCTGAACCGCACGGGGGGGCCTAATTAACAAGATGGGTTTGGGCAAGGAGTAGGAGCCCACCCCTGGGGACCCCCGGGCCACAGCGATGCCTCGTCCAATTGCAGTCAGCATCCCCGGGTAATGCCCATTATACAGATGCAGAACTTGGCGCGAGGCCATGTGTACAGGCCACCCAGGCGATCCGTGGTGGAGCGAGGTGCCCACGGCCGTCTTTCTGCAGGGCTGGGGAGATGTTCAGGGAGGGGGGGCTTGCAGGTGCGCCCCCAGGGCTGTCGCTCTCCCTGGCGCTGGGGGCTCAGCTGGGCTGGCTGCACACAGAGCAGTCGCCCGAGACGTAGTCATGGGATGGCCTAGTGCCGGGAGCAAAGGCCGTCACTGGTGGACACCTCTGGGCTTGTGGGTTCGGGTCATGTGAGGGGTCTTGGTTGAGAGTGTCTGCGATCAGCCCTCAAGGCCCCGTCCCCAGCTCTGACAGCAGGTAGGGGACCTCTGGCCGTTCTCCCGGAAGGCACTTCTGGATTCAGAATGCCCCGCGTCTTGGTCTCTGGGTGTTTGGGGAAGTGCTAATCGGGGTTTTCTGTGCTGGGTGTGAAGTCTCCCAGGTTCATGGGCTTTGATGCTCTGCTGTAGATGTTTCTGGAACCAACCCCCCCCCCCCCCCCCCCC
>NW_006774135.1:1716109-1719354 GCF_000442215.2 Lipotes vexillifer
CGCTCCTTGGAGGGAGGACTCCAGCCATTGCCTGAACCAGCAGGCTGGTTCCTATTGCAGAATTTCACGAGCTGAGAGCAGAGCAGGAGCTCGTGCAGCAGGACAGCCTCTGAAGCAGAGCTGCGTCTGACATAGACTTTTCCAGAACATTCGGCTTCCCACCCGGCTCCTCCCCTTCTTCTTACTTTAGATGAGCTCGTGCCCCGCTGGCCAATAATTTTGGACATGAATGATAGCATCACAGTGGAGTGAGAGTACCTGTGTGTGCCAAATACCCCCCTTCCTTCAGACCGGAAGCCACCGGGTCGTGTCTGTGCGGTGGTGACACCCACGCAGGCTCATCCCGGTCTGGGGCCCGGATGCATCCAACACATCCTCCCTCACCCTGGGGTCGGGCAGCAGAGGATGGCTGGGTGACTTCGACCCCTCACTGAGCCTGTCCTGGGTTCCTGGGGCGGCCCTGGCAAAGCACCACACACAGGGCAGCTTAACCCACAGACATTTTTCCTCCCCAAGTCCTGGAGGCTGGACGTCTGAGATCCAGGTGTAGGCAAGGCTGGTTCCTCCCAAGGCCTCTCTCCTCGGCGTGTATACAGCCATCTCCTCCCTGTATCCTCACCTGGTCGTCCCCCTGTGTTTGTCTGTGTCCTTATCTCCTCTGCTTCTTTTTTTTTTTTTTTAATAAATTTTTATTTATTTATTTATTTTTGGCTGTGTTTGGTCTTCGTTGCTGCGTGCGGGCTTTCTCTAGCTGCGGGGAGCGGGGCCTACTCTTTGTTGTGGCGGGCGGGATTCTCGTTGCGGTGGCTTCTCTTGTTGCGGAGCACGGGCTCTAGGCACGTGGGCTTCAGTAGTTGTGGCGCGTGAGCTCAGTAGTTGTGGCACGCAGGCTCTAGAGCGCAGGTTCAGTAGTTGTGGTGCACGGGCTTAGTTGCTCCACAGCATGTGGGATAGTGCTTGAACCCGTGTCCCCCGCCTTGGCAGGCAGATTCTTAACCGCTGCGTCACCAGGGAAGCCCCTATCTCCTCTTCTTATAAGGACATCAGTCACATGGGATTAGGGCCCCACCCTACGACCCCATGTTAACCTTAGTCACCCCTGTAAAGGCCCCATTTCCAAATACTGTCACGCTCTGAGGTCTTGGGGTCAGGATGCCAACATACAAGTTTTGGGGTCATAATTCGACCCGAAACAATGCTCTTCCCCACGATCTGCGTTGGCCTGAGACTGCACTTGGTTTGCCTCTCCAAACACTGTTGTCTGTGATGATATTCCAACACACCCCCAGAAACCAGATTGCAAATGGACCCCCAGTATCGCCCAGGCCCTTGGCGGAGGATGAGGCAGGAACACCTCACATGGGGGTGTCCTGACCGCAGAGCCCAAACGTGGTCGGGGCCTCTGGGCGGCCCGTGAGCAGATGTGCCGAGAGGGGGCGAGAAATCTGCAATTAGCACAAACGCTGCTTTTTGAAAGGCCAAAAGAGCTTAAAAGAGAGGCCTTGAACCTGAGAAACGTCCATGGAAATCAGGGCTTGACTGGAGAGCACAATTTTTCTCATTTTTGTGGGGTTGAGCCTTTTCAATAAGATTTCAAGAGAATAAAATCAACAGGCCCCAGGAAATTTGCATACGGCTACTTAACAACAATTCTGTATGTTTTTTTGGTTTTGTTTTGTTTTTTTTTTTTTAAAGAAATAAACACATCCTCAAACCTCCCCATCCACAGGGCGGGACTGCCCTGGGAGTTAACGGTTCAAACCTTTACAATTTTTTAAAACCCAACAGCTTTCCATAACAAAGGGCAAAATTCACAAACAAATTGCCTTCCTCTTCCCAAGGCTGCTCCTTGGCCCGGTGAAGGCGTGTTGACAACACACAGCTCCTTGGGTCACCGCTGAATGGCGGATCCCACGGAGACAGGGTCCCCCAAGGTCTGTTGCGAACAGCGTGGCTCAGGGGCCCAGCGCACGCTCTCCCCTCCGGTCTTTTCAGAAGACCCGCTAACAAGCGGCTTTGTGGGGACCTGGGAGGCGGCCTCCCGAGGGCAAGCGGGGCCTTACAGAGGCAGCCCAGGGACGGCAGTCCTTGCTGGGAGGTGGCGGAGGGCGGGAGCCTCCGTGCAGCGGGGCCGCCCTGCTAGAAGCTCGAGTTTGCTGCAAGAGAGTGAAGCTCATCCCAGGATGGGGGGGGTGTCCGATGGACAGCTCTGGAGGGGCCGGGACAGTGTAGTCGCCTCCAGAAGGAGGGAGCCCTCAAACAGGGGCCCGAGACCCAGTCCCGAGGACAGCCCGGGGGAGAACTGCCTTCTCTCCTTGGTCGGCCCACCTGCCCGGGCTGTGTGCACCAGTCAGGGGTCCAGGAGGATGGGATGCCCAAGCTGACCCCCAGAGACCCTCATCCCCCTCGGGGACAGGGATGCAGGAGCAAGGAAGCCGATGCTGGGCAGGTGAGAAGAGCCGGGACTGTCCTCAGGTTCCGCAGGGCTGGCCCCGCCGACCCCTCCCACACATTCGGGCAGGAGCTCATGGCCTATCCCAGACCCCCATCTCACCTCTGCCCCTTCTTCCATGCAGACCCCTCTCCTAAAGCCTTCTCCAGAGCCCACACTCCCCTCCCCGCCATGGTACCCTGACCCTGCATTTCTAGGTTGTGGCCGCCCCTCCCCCCCAGATGGTTTTCCTGTCCCTTCTGGCACCTAGCAGCTTCTGGTATTCAGTAGGCACTCAATAAATGCTCGTGGAAGGCATGATGAGAGATGGGGGCGGGGATCAGTGTGAGTCCATCAGAAGGAAGGCACTGGCGGTGCAGTTATGGGGGTGGGACCCGACAGATTGCTCTGGAACGGCTGGCACCACAGGCGTTGGCTTGGGGGTGCCTGGGCAGGAGGGCAGGCCGGCTCGACTCCCCAGACAGCCAGGGCCACCCCACCGCCCGCCGGCACTGAGTGACGGGAGCCGGCATGGGGGCCACACGCTCTCCACCCGGCAGCGGGGGCCGGCATCCTCGACGCCGCCGCACCCCGGCTCCTTCCCGCTGCCCACTGTCTCCCGCAGCCCAGCCTTCCAGGCCTGCCCTGCCCAATGGGGTAAACCCACATCTCCGTGTTTCTGGGCACCGAGTGCCCGTGTCCTTTTTATCCTGTCCACCGCTCTGGGCCACCGTGGCCGTCTGGCCTCCTCCATAGCCCTGCCCAGAGCAGGGCCCTGGCCGCTCACCTCTGGCCTAAACACCCCTCATTCCTG
>NW_006774135.1:1719518-1725115 GCF_000442215.2 Lipotes vexillifer
GGGCTTTGTTCCCCGTCGTCTCCTGGGTGTAACCCGCGGCCTGTCCCCAATCCTTTCCTCATGACCGTGATTAGGCCGCAGGGGAAGAATAGGCCAGCGATTCCTATGGTAACCTTCCAAATGCATTCCTGGGCAAGCGCGGCCCCCTCGGTAATTACATTCCTAGCTCGGCCCACAAGCAGCATGCAGATCAGCCCCTCCAGGGGCTGCAGGTCCCTCCCGGAGACAGGGCCGGGGCCTCCCCTACCTCTGGCCCAGCCCGTGCCCCTCCCCTTCTCCAGAAGGGGCGGAAATGGGTGAGAACCTCAGGGCGGCGGGCCAAGCCGGCCACGGAACGTCCAGCAGGGGAGCCAGACCAGGGGAGGGACCCCCCCCCCCCCCCCCCCCCGCCCCTCCCTTCCTGGACTGCCCTCCGTGTGTCCCCTGGGGCTCCACCTCGTCTCCCACTGTGGGGATGGCCTGCAAGTTCGGCCTAGCCTCCACCCCTGGGGTTGCTGTCCCCAGTTTCCAGCTGGCAGGGTTGGGGGGCAGGACCCATCCCGGAGGAAAGCCCAGCCGGCTCCTCTCGTGGCACGAGTGCGGGGCGTGGGGAATGCAGGGTGAGCAGCCCGCAGGGAGGGCACCACCAGTGGGCAGCAAATATGTTCATGCCAGAGGATGACCAGGCCTGGGCTCTCCGGGTGAAGGCGAACGGTCGGAAACGGAGCCTGCAGGAGACAATCAGGCTGCCCGAGGGAGGACACCGCCCCCCCGGGGGCTGGGGAAGCTTGAGGCTCTGGAGAAGCTGCAGGAGGGACTGGAGGGCTGGGGGGCTGGGGCCCTTGAGGAGGGCCGGTGGGTGGCCTGCAGGAGGTGCAGGGCTTGGCTTTGCTCGAGGTGTAACGGAAGCTTGCGCCAGAGGAGCTTCCCACGGGTGGTAACCCGAGCCCGGTCCTATGTGTCAAAGACCCCGCAGGCTCCAGCACAGGGAATAGGGGTGCCTGAGTGGGTGCAGGTGAGGGGATGCCTGTCAGGCCAGGGGGAGGGGTGGGGGCAGGCAAGGTCGGGGCTGGGACTACAGGACCTGCTGAAGGGCTGCGTGTGGGCTGTGGGCAGGGAGGACACCCCCAGGTTTCTGTCCTGACCTGACCGGCCTGCGGGGCCACACCGAGGGGCAGGTCCGGCCCCTGCCTTTGGGTCAGCATGGGAGGCAGAGCCATCACTGACCTGGCACCAGTGGGCCACACAAGCTGGGTCTGTAGGTCTGATGTGGCTGGCTGGGCAGGCGCAGCCCCCTGACAGCTTGTTCTGGGGGCCGGCAGAGCCCTGCCAGCCCAGCTGATGGGAAGCAGAGTGGGAAGTCCCTGCCCTGGTCAGAGGGGCAGGATTGCTCAGTGGTCGGGGGTGGGGGGGCAGGCCCTGGGTCAGGTGGCCTGGGGTCAAGCCTGGCATTGTGGCCTGGAGTGGGCAGCCCGGACCTCGTCGGGCCGGAGACAGTAGGAGCCCTATGGGCGTCGAGGGACCCTGCTGCTCTGGCTTCAGGGGCCTGGGGCCCAGGAAGCAGGGCTGTGGGGAGAATAGCCGAATAAGTGCCATGTGCTTGAGAGCACAGCTGCTTGGCGTCAAGGGAGAGGGTCACCCTGTGGGGCTCCTGAAACCCACCGCTGGGAGGGTCCCCGCTCTGCTGGTCTTGCGGGGGATAATCTGGTGGATTGCAGACTGGCTTTTGCCCCAGCCTGGCTGGGGCGGGGGCCGGGGGGTGGCAAAGACTGGGAGCCGGCCGCCACCCCTGGGGAGCTGCTGACTCGGGATTCTGGGCCCAGGTAGTTTAGACGGGGAGGCTTACGTGGGGATTACCGGCCTTGGGATTTGGAAGCCAGCAATTCCTTGGTGTCAGTCTGCTGGACTAATTCTAACGTAAATAGAGCAATCCTTTAAGTATATATCATTTAATGCTCAACAGGGAGCCTGAAGTTCTCCTTAACACCAGCAGCCTCAAGGTACCTGCTGGGCTCACTCCTCTGGTCTCAGCCCATAGCCCCCGATGGGCTGTGCTTGTGGCCAACCCTGGTAGGGTATCATGATAATTATGGGAAGCGGCCCGGGCGGATTTTCAGCCCCTATTGTCCTCCCCGCTGGACTAACACCTTAGAACCACCTTCCCTTGTTAGAGATACACATGATCCCTAGGAGTTCTGCTGGCCAAAGCCCACGCGCTTCCCCAAGGACAGCCCCCAGAAGGTCTCTGCTCACCCTCTGCCCCTGGGCTTGGCCGAGCGCCAGCCCTCCATGGCCACACAGCCGTGTGGCCAGCCTGGGGCTGGGCTTTCCTGCGAGGTCGTAAGTGCGTGAGTGTGGCTCCTGCACTCAGGGGTAGCGGTGGGGCGGGGTCGTGCAGGAAAGCCACAGAGGCACCTGCACTACCGAGGTTGCCTTTGTAAGGCGGTCTTGGCCCTGCCAAGCTCTTTCCTGCCCGGACAAACTGATTGTACTGCTTAGGAACATGCCCACCTCATGCAGGGAGGCAGGGTTTGTTGGATGCAGGGAGGGAGCATGGGGAACCCTGAGCGATCAGTGTTGTCTTTTGTCCTCGTGCATTTGTGTCTTAGTTAACAATTCCTTCCCTCTCCCCAGGTCAGATCCTCCCCCACCTCCTTCTTGAAGTTTTGAAGTTTTGCTTTCTGTATTTAAATCCCTCAATCCTTCTACCGGGGGTTGTGTATATGGTGTGAGGTCAGGACCTAACTTTATTTTATGCTCCATGTGGGTAGCCACTATCTGAGCTGGTTGGTAGAGTGGCAGTGTTAGACTGTGATCTGAGATGTCACCAGGTCACCTGCAGTGTCACAGACCAAACTGAGGGTCGGTTTCTGGATCTCCTCTCCCTTCCCATGGGTCAGCTGGCCCCTGTGGCAGCCGATGCTCAGGGCGTGTTGGAACTGCCACAGTAACCATCATAAACTAGTCACAGGCACGTGGATGCGAGTGGACACGGTGCCAGGCACGGAGGTCCACCCTGAGAGGGCAGCTAGAGGGCGGCAAGTCACAGAGAGGTTGTGAGGCCCAGAGTGATCTGCACAGCCTCACTCTGCACTCACAGATCTAGAAGCCACGGGGTCCCCAGGGCAGCCGCTCCAGGCCAGACTGAGCTGCCAGGAGGCAGGGGGCCAGGGCCAAGAGGATGGTTCTCTTCTTGAACCTCAGGAGAGGGGACACTGGAACAGGAAATCAGGGGCAGCAACGCCTCATCACTCTAGGATCACCATGGATTGTTCCAAAAGGTGTCAGAACATTTTTAAATGGGGTAAAATAAAGTCACATATATTGAAAATACAGGTGTGTGCTACCCTAGAAAGGCCAGGGCTTTTACCCTCTCTCTGGATGTCTCAGGTCTTCCTTGTTGTGGGACCATGGGTACTTACTGAGTTCATCAGTGTTTGCAGGTGGGTGAGCGGCCAACTTCTCGGGTGAGACTGAATGCTGTGGATACGAACTCGTATGCATTATCATTATTACTGTTGTTGTTGTTTTACTATTAGCCAAGGGATGGCACCGCTGGAAGCAGCCACACCCCTGTAACCCCAGGGACTCGGGGCCGTGATTTCATGCCTGCTTGGTGCCAGCACCCAGCGTGGCTCTCTAAACAGATGCTAAAATGATTCCACTCCACAGAGCTCCCGGAAGTCAACTGTCTTTTAATAACTGTCTCATACTTAACGCTCCTGGGGACCAAGTGACGCATCTCAAGCCATTAGACCAGGGGCCTCGGCCAAGGATTAATTGAGCAGCGATTGGGGAACGGCTTCGCATCAGGGCAGGAAACCATGGTCATCAATGACCAGCGTGGCATTCATCCAGGGGGAGGGGTTGGGGAGGGAGGATCTCTAGCCCCATCTGAGGTCCTGCAGTCAGGGTCTCCAAAGCCAAATGTCCCCAAACACCATCCGCATGGCGTCTGTGATGAGAGCTTTGGGGGGAAGCTCACCACCCCGGAAACTGGCTTCCGTTCCGGGGCAGTGGCATCGTCCCCCCAGATGCAGCACAGTCCCAGGCTCACCATTTCCAGGTGGCTGCCTGAGACTGCGGCCTCCACCCCCGCTCTTGACATAAGGAGGAGCACAGCATCCTCCGCACAGCAACCGTGCAGGCCGGCGCTGGGTCTGCAGCGGGGGCTTCAGGCAGTGTTTCCTTCACTCATCGTCACCCCCAGCCCCACCCATGAAGGGGACGAAGCAGCTGGGGGAGGGCGTGGCTGACCGGCTCTCGGGCACGTGGCCTGTGCCCGGTCCGGCCGTGAACTTGGTCTGTCTGACATGAGGCAAAGATTTCATGATGCTGGGACCCACCCTCTGTCTGGCCTGGAGCCAGCAAGCGAGGCATCCCCCCACCCCCAGGTTTCTGCTGGGCATAAGGAGCCTGCCTTCCTGGGCCCGGCTTCCCTGTGAACACTTGGGCTGGTCCCTTGGGATGGGGAAGGGACACCATTGTCCTCTTAGAGGATTATTTTGTGCTGGGTCCTGGGGCCTCCTCGAGGTCCCGGGCTCCACCCACCTCAACACCTCTTCCGGGCAGCCTAGGGCTGTGCTGACGGAAACTGGTGGGCCTTGGAGCCCCCTGCCCAGAGTTCCTCTGCTTGTCCCACCCAAGGCTCTTCTGTCTCCCTAATATTCAAGTTAGCGTATCTCAGTGACCACGATGGATCTAAAGTAGGCCTTTTCTCACAGTCCCTCAAATTGACATCCAAAAAGAGATGGTTTATTTTTGTCAGGAAGTCACGGTTGACTTGGTGTGAATTTTCCTTCCCCTAGCGTGGTGTGTCTGAGTCGTGGGATTCCTGTGGTCCTGGAGGGAAGGTTCAGGACACGGCAGGCTTAGCACCTTTGACTGGGAGCGAGAGCTCCAAGAAAGCAGGTCCAAGCACCGTCACCTCCAGAGAAGGACCCGGTGGTGGGGCGGTGGGGGGTGGGTTGCGGGTCATGAGAGTGGACACAGGCTGGGAGTCAGTACACGGGCTGGTCAGTGGACAAGAACGGTGGCCCAGCCCTTGCCCTCCTGGAGCTCCCAGGGGGAGATATGTCAAAATCAGGAGAGGCCAGAGATTGATGGTGTCTGGGCAGGATGGTGGCGGGGCGCTGGCCAGGACATAGCCCCAGGCCAGCGGGTCTGCTTCAAGTGTGTGGGCCAGGGAGGCCTTGGGTGGGGGGTGGGGGGAGGACCCCATGCTGGCTGTGCCCTGGAGGGTCCTGGGCATCCCGAGGGCAGCCACCTGAGCCAGTGTCAAACCCCAACCCTGGGCCCAGCTGGAACCCTGCACCCTGCGCCCACACTCGAAGCCTGCCCTGCCAGATCCCCGGGGGACAGGCGGACCATGGGGGCCGGTATGCACAGGCCTCTGTGTGTTCCCTGAGCTGGGGGGTGGGGTAGACGATGGACAAGATTCTCCCTCTTGAGGGGGTGCTGACGGGGAGGAATCTGCACACAGAGGTGGGATTCTTGTCCGGAGGGCTGAGAGCCAGGCAGTGACCTGACTGTAGGACCCGGGGCTGTAGGGGAGGGTGGGGAGGGTGGCAGGGAGGAGGGAGAGAGAGGGAGAGAGGAAGTGGAGGAGGGGGAGGGAG
>NW_006774135.1:1725125-1741478 GCF_000442215.2 Lipotes vexillifer
GGCAAGAGCGAGGTGGGGAGCGGTCAGTGGAGGGCGCTGAGGCCGCCTGAGCACACGCAGAGGAGGCGGGTTGGGGCGCACGCCCCCCCTTGGGGGACGGCTTGGTCCTGCTTTCAGGTACCGGCCTTTTGTCTGCTGCCCCGAGCTCGCCTGTCAGCCCCGCCGTCAGAAGCCTAATCTTTTTTTCTTTGCGGGCTGAAAAGGCCCAGCATCACATCAGGCAACATACTGCTGCCTATTCTCCTTCCCCACGGAACCCAATCACCGGACAGCTCGGCTGCAATTCACTCCCCAGCCCGCCCTTTGTCGAGGTGGGCCGCCTCGGCGCTGCTCGCCCAGCAAGATAAATCATGTTCTCGAAATTAACTCGCATTGAAAGGGGGGCAGGAAGAAAGGCTGATGGCCAGCGCGGGCGGGAGCGGCCCGGCCTCGACAAATGTCAGCGCCGATAATTTGGGGGCTGTGATTAAGATCTTATCTAGGTGGGAAGTAAATAGAAAAGACTTTCATAAAACTCCGGCCCCATCCGCGCTTACCAGCTCGGGAAGTTCCTTGATTTCCTTGTCATTTCTTCCTTTTTTTTTTTTTTTTTTTCCTTTATTTTTGGGGGGATGGGGAGGAAATACCAAAAAGGTCTTAGGTAAAGGCAAAGTAGGATCCGGGGCATCGCTTGAAAGGATTACACAGACCTTGAGGAAGCCAGCGTTTCTCCTCTGGCGACAAAGGGCACTGGGAACGGAGAGAAGAGCCGCCTTTGTCTCTGAATTCCCGCTCGGAGGAAACGCAGCGCTGAGCATCAGGCCGGCCGCGGTGCCCGGCCTCCGCGTCCCGCTTTTCTTTAGTCATGAACACTGTTTTGCTGCAGTGGAAGTTTTCCCCAAATAAAATGAAACCGGAGCCCCGCGTGCGGACGGGGCGGGGAGGCAGCGGGCTCGTAAACACTCGGCGCTCCGGAGCCGCACCGCCTGCTTTTATGGGCCCGGCCCACCTCGCCCGGGTGTTTACTTTTGCTACTGATGACTTCAGCGACCGGCGGCTGGAACCCCACGCCCAGGGCCCCGGTGATGACTGTCCACGCTGCGCCCCCCATGGTCCCCTCCCCGGCGGCCGGGCAGCTGCTCTGGGCCCGGGCACCGGTGACTAAGGGGGAAGTCACACCTTATTGACGAATCTATGAGTCTGCAATGCCCCTAATTGGAGCCATTCAGGGAGGTGAAGGGCAGGGCCGACTATCTCTGGGTGGATGGGGCAGCCAGCGGGGTGTCCTGGTGGGAAGGGACCCTGGGGACTTGAGGTCAGGCGTGCAAAGGGCACAGCCCAGGGCCCACCGCTCACTCCAGGCTCAGCAAACCGTTAAGAAGATCGGGACACTGTCCCCCACTTCCAGGCGGGCCCTCTGCAGCCCGGACAGCACCAGCCCTGGTCACCCGGCACCTGAGCCTGCCTGAGAACTGACTCAGGGCCACTCCCTGGGGTCTGTCTGAACAGCTGTACCCATTCCCACCCGAGGCCCCCCTGGAGGGGGTCTGGGTGTCTGGATCCTGCAGAGGGCCGAGAACATTCCACCCTCACACCCCCACCCCGAGCTCTGCCTTCCGTGGTGTTGCCGTGGCCGGAGGAGGGAGGCCAGGGGGGCCCAGGGGACGGTGGGGAGGAAGGGTGGGAGGAAATGAGATGCTGTGATGGGGGCTCAACGCCCCAGAGAGACTCAGCTCCCACACGCAGTAGGTGCTCAGTAAAGGTGTGGGAAGGAGGGACAGAAGGAGGGAGGTGGGTTGGAGCAGAGGCTTTATGAACAAGGCAGGGAGGCGGGGTGTGAAGCGGGGGCAGCAGGGGCGGGCGGGGCAGCTTTGAAGCAGGGCTTCTCACCCCGTGGGCACTTTGTTCGGGAAGATCCCTTGTCCGGGGCATCGTGGTCATTGAGGGGTATCCCCGGCCCCTACCCACTGAATGCCCCCAAGGTGCCGACACCCCCCAGCACCTCCCTGCACTGCAGGTGCCGGGGTCTGGGCGGGGAGGGGTCAGCGCTGCACCCTCAGCAGTCTCTGAGCTCAGGGGCCCGGGATGTAAAGAGTTAGAGTTTGACTTGGGAATATTTCCTATTTCTCCTTCTTTTATTTTAAACACTCGGGATGCGCGGGGGGAAAAACACTGGAGTAGTTTCCTCCGCTTGCCAATGTTTTGTTTGATCTTGTTTTTAAATACCAAGTAATGTGTGGAGGAATTTGAGCAACACATTTGCCAGGTTTTTAAAATGTAGATTGGCTTTTAGATGTTCCTTTGAAATGTCAGAGTGTCAGTGGCATTTGAAGACAGCAGCGTTTACCCCCACCCGCGAGCACACACACGCACACGTTTACACACTCGTGCACACACATGTACACACGTGCACACATTCACACACCCCTTACACTCACACACTTGCACGCACACAATCACACAGTCACAGTCAGGGAAAGCTGGCTGCCCCTGCTGCTGGGCTCTTGGGCCACGAGGACGCCTGCACTGTTGTCCCCATTCAGCATCTGTCCCCTGAGCCCCGCCAACCAGGCATCACTCCTGCCTCCAAACCAGCCCCCAGGACGGCCTTGGGGGACAAGAGAAAGAGTCCAGAAGTCAGTGGTGGGGGAGGAGAGAGAAGGCTCCTGCAGACCCCGAGATGCCGGCCGGACGGCTCGGACCCTTGGTTAGAGGAGGAGTCCCTTCTGCACAGCTGGTCCCGGCTTCTCTCTCTTCTGGTCACACCCCTGCCCACCCATCCACCAGCCCGTGCTTGGTGGGTGGCGGCACCCCCGGTGCCTCACATGCAGCCTTTGGAGCCTGAGGACTTCGGCTCTCAACTCCAACTGAGCCCTTCCTTGCTCTGTGACCCTGAGTCAAGAGCAGCACCTCTCTGTGCTCACCATTTCCATGGTGGTTGAAAAGGACGGTGGGACTCGTTTCGTTGAGTCGCTGAGAGACGCCTGCTGTGGAATGATGGGGCCAAATGGGTCCGTGCTAATGGGACCCTCATGTGAGGGGCGGGGGGGGGAGCCCCAGACAACTCTCCCCGCGGGGAGGGTGGGAGGCTGTGAGAATGTGGTGGCCCCGTAAACGCCCGTCAGGGAAGGAGTGGGGGGAGGCTTGGAAAGTGGCAGATAAAGAAAACACCCCCAGCTCCTAAACAAACCCAGCAGGACAGGGCAGATGACAAATGATGGGATTGTGTCAGCTTGAGAGCAGATTGGACTAATGGCATGCCGGACTCTGCACTCTGAGGGATCAATACTCCATCAGGCAGGCCACGTGAGGCACGCTCCCGAGGACAAAGGGGAGATGGCGGCAGTCCGCACTTGCCACCCGCAGCGCCACAAGTCCGTGTCGGGGTGAGGGGGTGCCCGAGGGTCCAGCCCTGCCCGCCTTCCCAGCCACGGGGGAGCGCGCTGGAGGGGCACCCAGGCCGCTGATGCCCACTCCCATATTGGGGCTTCCCAAAGCTCCACCTGTCTCTTCTCTGGTCTCCCCGGGGACTGGGCCGTGTGGCCTTCCTACCTTGTGTCCAGTACTGGGAGCAGCTGTCCAGGCTGCCTCCCTGGGGGGCTCTGTGGCAGCCCCTCCCTTCCCAGTGGCTCCCCAGGAGGCTGGGTTCCACATCAGGTGCAAACTTCAGGCAGGTGTGTGGCCAGGGCCCCCACCTGGAGGACGCCAGGCCAAGTCCACCTCGGGAGCCATAGAAGGCATGGTCCCAGGCCCCCAGTCGCCCTTGCCTGCTGGAAGGTCACCCAAGAGAGGCTCACTCACAGTGTCCATTCCCTGGGGTGTTCACTCCACCTGTGTTGAGTACTTACTGTATACAAAACCAAACTCAAAGCCAAGGACAGAAGTGTGTGTGAGCAGTGCAGCGGGGGAGGTGCCAGGGGGACCGGGGAGGGATGCTTGGTCCGTTTCCCTGGTCTCTTCACCCCCAAGATGGCAGCTTGGCCTGGGTGCCACTGACCTCACTCCCAGGCAGCAGCCCTGGTCTGGGCTTGGTCACTCCAGGATGTGGACCCTTGTTTTCCCTGGCCAGGCCCTGTCAGGCCTCTTTCTCCCTGCCTGGGATAGAGGCTGCCCCACGAGGCCCCCAGCCCTGGCTCTGATTACAGACACCACGTGGGCCCATCGACCCCAGGGCGTCCCAAGCCGCGGCCAGGTATGATGGGGGTCTCCCCGCCAGGGGACTGATCTGGGGCAGGGCAAGAGGCAGGTCAGAGCAGCTTCCCACTGGTCTGGTTGTCTAGCACACCTGGGTCCCAGGCTGGCTCTGCCCGTGGATCACACCCCGACAGGTGACTCGGCTTAGGGCTTTGACCCTGAGGGCCACCCCTAACAGGAGGGAAAGGTCACCGTGGCTTCTATTGGCTGTCACACAACTCAGCACCAGACCCTTCAGAAGAAACACATGGACGTGGATGTGTGTGTAATGGAGCCCAGCAAAGTGCCGTTCACTTGGCCACAGCCCAGGCAACAACCACAGTCTCGACACCACTCACACCTGGGGTCCACCAGGAATTCTGGGCCTGCACCCGTCCTGAGTGTGGGATGAGCGAGTTTGCAACGCCAGATGGACGAGGAAGTCCATCCCGCAGTCGCTTGTGGGGGTGGGGTGACAGGCTCCCCCAGAACCGCGCACTGGCCGGGGTCTCCTATCGGGGGAGCACAGTCCTCTGTGGGGTAGACCCCGCCCCCCCCCCCCCAAGGTTTTCACTCTTAGTTATTTTAGCCACGGTTTTGCCAGCTCACATCCTCTTGGAATGATTCATTCCTGGGCTTTCCTTCTCGACACCCAGCTCTGTGAGAGCTGCCCTGGGCGGGCCAGGTTTAAGGCCATTTTAAATACAAATGGCAGCAGGCGCCCGGAGGGTCAGCCCCGTGTTCCTGCGGTCATGGCCGAAACCTTTTTAAGAGGAGGAAGTCGCATTAGACCCTGTAGGGCTGGGGCCGATTGGAACCAGGGGTTCAAGAGCCCAGGCAGGGCCGCTGGGAGCCGACTGGTGTCCGCCGCGGAGCCAGCTCCCATCCCGCCCCAGCATCACCGGCCCCCGGGCAGCGAGGGAGAGCTGCCGGTCATGGGGAGGCGTGGGGCCCAGGCGGGCGTGGGGAGCTCAGAGCCACCTTGCCGCCGGCTGCCATGCAGGCCCGTTCTACTGTCTTCTGTTTTCCAGCCAGTGATTCACGGAAAGGCCTGGGTCTTTCTCTGGCCTCTGCTCGGCCATCTTCAGTGTGGGGAGCAGGGCCAGGGGACGGCTTGGCCCAGAGGACCAGGGCACTTGTGTGTTTGGGCCTGGGCATGGCTGGCCTCGTGCTGGCGGTGGGAGCTGGAACCACAGACTGAGTGGTCCTTGTAGGCGTCTGAGCTCCCCTTGTCCTGACTCTTCAATGGGGCCATAAACCCAGCACTCGCTGCTCTTCCCGGAGCTGTAAGCAGGCTCCTGTGCTTTCCTTTGACCTACAGGAGGGCCTGGGTTGTGGCACCTGGGCCTCCCACTCTTCCACGCTCCTGGGGAAGGAGATTTCCAGCCGCGCTCAGAGACGGGAGCCTTCCCGCGTGGCTTTCTTGCCTGTGTCAGGATGGCGTTCATGGATGGGCAGCAAACTGTCCTGGGGACCGCAGGGCTGACGTGATCTCAGCCACTGGGCAGGAGGCTTCAAGTGGGGAGGGGGCCACCAAGGGACGTGAGCACCAGGCCCACACGCGGGGGCTCTGCTGGGGGCACACACATACGTGTGCACATGTGAGAGCGCATGTGTGTGCACGTGTAAGTGCACATATGTGAGCACCTGTGCACGCGTGTGCTTTGGCGTGCATGTGCAGGCCTGTGGACAGGCGGCCACGGGCAGTGCCTCTGTGGCCGGGTGGCACTGGGGACTCATATCGCAGAAAGCACTGAAGAGCTGCCCGGGTCTCTGGAGGGAGGCGCTGCGTCTGCGCGATCTCAGCTCTCAGGATTGCTTGATTGCGAGGCAGGCGAGGCAGGGCCTCGACCACCGGCTTGGCTGGCCTAGAGGGGTAGGAGCGGCATGGCCGGGACACCCCTGGGCCGCCTCCACCCTGCTTTCAGTGCCTCTCTCAGCCGAGGGCCTTTGTGGCCAAACATGCTGGCCTCGTGACTCCACCCGGGTGCCCATGGTCCGGGGCGCTCGCGTGGCTGGCCCTGCCCGGCTGAGCCCTGCTCGCCCTTCCTCAGCAGCCGGCCGCCCCCTCACCCCAGCGGGGCTTCCTTTCGAGGTGCAGGTGAGGGAGAACAAGCCGCCCCCGCCTCTTGGTGCGTGTGGAGTGCCGTGGCCAGCACTCTGGCATGGCCCGGTGGTGGCTCTTTGTGTGGCCAGGCAGGTGACCCAACTGCAGGCTCAGCCTTCTGGGTTCTGGTTAATTACCTTCCTCCGGACCCCGGCTTGGAAAGTCATTTCTCTGAAAGCACATGGTGAGGGGGGCTCTGGGTCCGGCCCCCGCCTCCCCGCTGGTCTGGGCAGGGCTGGGGGAAGTGGGACGAGTTGCGGCCTCAGTGGGCCCGAGGCCTCGGCACGGAGGCTATGACTGTGGCAGCACGTTCCCTAGGCGCCCCCCCGCTTCGTGCCCTTTCTGAAGCCCCCCAGGGGGGCTGGGCTGGGCAGCGTGCTGGGGCCGAGGTTCTGGGGCAGCGCAGCCGGGCTGGCAGGAACCCGAGGTCTGGGACTGGGGAACATGGGGGACGGAGGGGGTGCCAGGTTTTCGTGCCTGCACAATGAGATTTTGATGACTGATCCTTTTTCTTAATGTAAGCCATGGAGTTAAGTGTTTGAAAATTGTTCCAGAAGCTGAGAAAGGCCTGCCCTCTGGTCACGCTGGATTGTCTCTTACTTAGCAGCTGACAGGCCCATCTGCAGGGTGTGGGGGAGGGCGAAGGCTGGGGGAGGGGTGCACCCCGCTCCCTGCAGCCCCCAGAGCTGCAGGAAGGAAGGACCCCTGCCCTGCCTGGTGGTCTCTGGGGAGGGGAGCGGGGAGCGCCCCCCTGCTTGGCTGGCAGCTCTGCCTGTTTGCCCTGGAATCTGAGCCCCACCAGACAGCGGGTGCTGGCAGTCTCTCCCCGAGGGCTGGGGGACCTGGGGCGCGGCCCCTCTTGCATGTGGGGCCCCATGCTTGGGGGTGGCGGTGGCTGAAGCCGCCCATTGCCCATCCTTGGCTGGGGCCCACAGGTGGTTCTCTGAGCCTCTGTGGGAAGATGATGATGGGCCAGCCCCTGCCGCCGGGCTCTTATCAGTTCGCGGCTTGAAATCCAAGTAATTAAGGGGATGGATTGAATCTGTAGGATGTCTCCTCACTGCTCCCATATCATGTTGTTCCACAAATATCAAGTGTCCCCCCCACCCCGCCGCCACTCACAGTCTGGCGGCCACCCCTCCCCAGGCGCTGGAAGGTTCGGGGATGCGTCTGATGCGCTTGGGCTGCATTCAGGGAGCTGTTTTCCTTGTCCGCCCCAACTGCCAGGAGATGGACAAAACATAAAGAAAGCTGAGGGGCGGTGTGAAATCCTGCAGGCGTAAAGGGCACCCACCCTGCCCAGGGTGTGGCCGGAGGACGGGACAGGGGGAGCTGAAGGGCGGCTGGGGGCTTTGTTCCTCACCGAGATCACCCCTGGTGCATGCTTGTCCTTTACTTCTAGTGAGTGACCTCAAAGGGTCATCACCACCCGGGTGGCCAGAGTGAAGCTCAGACCTCTGACTGCCAGCCCCTTCTCCTCGAGCCCTGCAGACCCCAGGGAGGACAGGGTGGGCTGGGGCCTCTGAAGCCTTCAGTGGGAAGAGCCTGGGTAGGTGCTGGGGGCTGTCCAGGAGCGGAGGGCCCCGTGGGAGTGACCCCGGCAGGCAGAGCAGGGGACCCTGGGCAGCGGGCCGAGCCCGGGCCAGGAGCAAAGGGAGGCTGCGGCCCCAGAGACCGTTAGGGCCGACTTCCCGCTTCTGCAGAGAGAACTCATTCTGTGTTTAGATTAGAAACAGGATATAATAAACTTGTTAACATGTCAGAATCTCATGTTGGGACAACATAAGTGGGTGTTTTCTCCTCTTTCTTTCTGTTGTGCAGGAAAATGCTGCAATTAGTGCCCGGGCTCTGGAGGCCGGGCTGGGGGAGGGGGTGGTGGCTGCGGGCAGAGGGCAGTGGAGGGCCCGGGGCCCGGCCTCCCCGTGAAGCCCGCTGGCCAGAGGGCGGCCTCGGGCCTCCACGTGCTGGATTCAGCTGGCCTGGGCCCCAGGAGCCCACCCTCCCAGCAGGGCCGGGGGGCTACAGTAGCTCCGGCACTAGCATCTGCCCGTGAAAGTGACCCTGGGAGCGGTGGGGGGACAGCATTGTTTGTTTTTTAAGAAAGACTTTTATTTTAAAAGCCTTGTGTCCTGGAGGAAAGCAACACGGAGCTATTTTCAGGAATGGGCTCAGAAAAAGATCAGCTCTTAATTAAAACAAAACACAGTAAGATCAAGCCGTAACGCAGAGGCCCCCAACCGGAACAAAACCGTTTCTGTCGAGACCTGCGGGAATCGTGCAGCCGCCAGCCCTCAGGTCCTGATGCTCAGCCCAAGTGTGTCCCAGGCCCCGGCCGGGACCCGGGAGTGGGGGACAAAGGGTGGCAGTGAAGAATGGCCAGGGCATGCAGAGAAACAGATGTGAGTCTGGACAGGAGGGGAGGACGGGTCTGGTTAGGGACACGGGGCAGGACCGAGGGCAGCCATGCAGCCTCATGGGGATGGTGGCCTGGCCTAGACAGCTGCCTGCAGCCTGGCCGGACGCAGCCGGCCCAGGGAAGGCGTCCCTTCAGCCAGGACCCTGTCCCCAAGGCTCTGGAGACCCCAGGAATGTGAGGACTGGGCGGGCTGTGAGGGGAGGAGGGGCTGCAGCCACGTCAATAACCTCGGTGATGTAGTGAGTGAAACATCGTGAAAAATGAAAGCAAATCCCTCTCTAATCTCCCCGAACAAAGGCCTTTCAGTGGGACCAGAGCAGGGCGGACGGTGGGTATCGCCAGATCTTTTATATTAAACGCGCAGAATATGGATTCTATTAGGGGAGCCCTGCTCACCGCGGGCCCCTTCCCTGCACATGCCGAGGAGGTCAGGGGCCCCACGGCGGCCAGGAGGGTGGCGGCACAGTCAGGACTACCCCCTGCCCACCTTGCCCACCCACCTCTCCGTCCAATGTGGGAAAAAGTAAAACGGGCCATCTGACTATTTCTAATCGACTCCTGATACCTTGGCCCCGAAACTCTCTTTGCAAATCATCCTCTTTGTCTGATCACACAGCCTCACGTCCGTTCCTCCCCTAGGCGGTCAAATGTGGCTGCTGCGGTGAGTGAACCCCCAAAGGCACTGATCTGGGAAAATCCAGTGTCTGCAGGTTTTTTCGGGAGGGTCAGGTGTCCGGTCAGAGGAGTCGTCTCTCCTACACCTTCAAGAAGCCTCGACTGCCCCTCGGAGGGGCCGGCCCAGCCCAGGACTCCTTGGCAGTGCCGAGCACCTCGTGGAGGAGTGACGGGTTTGGGCAGAGTGAACACAACTCACGTGCAGGCCGGGGAAAGAAAGGATCGTTATATGAGTGAAAAAAATGAATCGTCTCAACCCAACAAATACCACAGTCCTGCCTTCTTCCAGACTCTGACCCCCGCCCCCAAAAACAGTCCAGGAAAGGAAATCAAATTTAGGGGTTTCCCTTACTGGCCAGAATTTTTAATTTAATAAGGGGTGGAGAGATGCCGCTGTATTTTATTTTATTTCTACTTTGAACAGGTTGAATCTTCCTGTAGGGGCTCTGGGAAGGCGGCTGCTGGCAATGAGAACCAGCCCCGGCCACGCAAATTCAAACCAGGCTCCCAGCCTCCCAGTGGCCCAGACGCTGAGCCAGGGAGGGCCCTCTGGAAGGAGGGGCGAGGGGAGTCCGAGGCCCAGGAGGGTGCAGGGTGGGCCAGGAGCTCTGGCAGGGAACCGCACGAAGGAGCCATCCGTCCTTCCGGGCCACTTGCCATCTTTGGTGCCACGGCCGAGACGTGGAGGAGGGTGCACTCAGGTTTTGTGTGCCGGCTGTGGCCATAGCTGGACACAGTCAGGGGCTCCCCGTCTTGGCTGCCTCCCCCTCTGTGATTCCCAGCCCTGAATCACTTAACGTGAACCAGCTTGGAGCCCTATCCCAGGCGCCGGGCACCTCCCCTCCCACATGAGACCGGGGGCTGCGCAATGTCACCTGGCCGTGTCTGGGAGCCTGTCTGCCTACACCTGCAGGGGAGCCCGGGAGAGCTGGGGAGACGGTTGCAGGAGACCGTCATTAATGGGGGAGCTAAGGGCAGTGTGCCTCGAGGCCCCTGTCAAGTCTGTACACCCCCAAGCAAGGGAGGAGGCCGAGGTAAAATGCTTTCCCCAGATGCGGGGGGAGAGTGCCTGGAGCCCACGGGGTCTTCCTGGAGGAGGCGCCACGCTGTTACTTGAACTCCCACCCTCCTCTTTACTGCCTTTCCCTTCAGAGAGCAGCGTCCGGCTCCTAGGTGACGTGGACGCGGCTAGAACCGGGAGGCAGCCAGTCTAGGCCCTGCCGTGCGCTCCCTGGAGGCCACGGGTCCAGTCAGTTCAATTGGGATCGGGGAGAAGGGGGTGGTTAGATGTGGATACGTCACTCCACCCCTCCTTATCTGGGGGAGAGAAAAGAACTCATGTCCTCATCAGGCTGAACGAGGCGGCGTCTGTGAAACGCTCACAGCCAGAGTCCCAGCCACGGTCATGGCCAAGGAGCCCCCACCCCACGGGCGGGCACGGCTCTGCCTCCTCAGGCTTCCGACAGGACTTTGTCTCTGCCATTGGTGCTCAGGCTGGGAGTGGTCTCCCAGCATCAGGTGTGAGACCCCAGCCCTGCCGTGGAGCTGGTGCAGGGGCCCTGGCAGGAAGCCCGGTTTCTTCTGAGCCCTTGCAGCTTCTCTGCGTTGCTGTTGGCCTGGCTGGGCGGGTGGTGACCTTCGCCAGGGGCCATCTTCACGAGTGACCTCTAAAGTGACCAGTGTTCAGTAGCAGACAGTGGACCAGGCAGGACAGAGGCAGAGGCCACAGCAGGGCCTTTGGGCCAAGGCCGACCCCCTTGCTGTACCAGCAGCCGCCTGCCGCATTCCACGCCCCTCCTGGCTGCTATGCCACTGGGCCATCCTGCCTGGCCCCCGGGCGGGGAAGGAGGAGTGAGGGCTTGGGTCCCTGATTGGCTTCCTGGCACCGCAGTGACCCTCTAGACCTCGGCAGGACATTAGCAAGATGGTGATGTCTAACCCACACTGGCTGTTGTGCCCAGCCCAGGGGTCTGCGGCCCCTCCCCTGGGCAGACCTGCAAGGAAGGAAGGAGCCCTGGAAGGAGGCAGTGCCATGCCCACACGCAGGCCAGCATCCCCAACCCTGCCTCCCCACCCCTGCAGCCCCACGCCTGCACCCCGACCCCTGCACCCGGACCCCTGCACCCCGACCCCTGCACCCGGACCCCTGCAAGCCGACCCCTGCATCCCCACACCTGTATCCCCACCACTGCATCCCCACCCCTGCATCATGACCCCTGCATCCCCAACCCTGTATCCCCACCCCTGCACCCCGACCCCTGCACCCGGACCCCTGCAAGCCGACCCCTGCATCCCCACACCTGTATCCCCACCACTGCATCCCCACCCCTGCATCATGACCCCTGCATCCCCAACCCTGTATCCCCACCCCTGCACCCCGACCCCTGCACCCGGACCCCTGCAAGCCGACCCCTGCATCCCCACACCTGTATCCCCACCACTGCATCCCCACCCCTGCATCATGACCCCTGCATCCCCAACCCTGTATCCCCACCCCTGCACCCCGACCCCTGCACCCGGACCCCTGCAAGCCGACCCCTGCATCCCCACACCTGTATCCCCACCACTGCATCCCCACCCCTGCATCATGACCCCTGCATCCCCAACCCTGTATCCCAACCCTGCACCCCGACCCCTGTACCCCGACCCCTGCATCCCCACCCTTGCACCCCGACCCCTGCATCCCCACCCCAGCCTCCCCACCCCTGTGCTCAGAGTTGCCGGTTTCACCTCCCCCATTCCCTTGGGCCCTTGGTGTTCTCTGTGGCTCTTTGTGGGTCTCTAGAGAAACCCCGCTCAGCAGACCCAAACCAAACACAGCCCTGCCGAGTTTCTCTGTGCCTAATGGCTCTGACATTTCAGCCTCGCTCAGGTGCCTCAGTGGCCAAAGGCAACAGGGCTTGTGATGGGAGCCTCCCGGCAAGGCCCATCCTCCCTTTGCCAGCAGGCTTTGGGGGACTGGAATCTCTCGGGCCGGGTCTGGGCTCTTGCTGCATAGCCCAGGCCTGGGGCTCTGGGCCTGAAAGCCCCCCAGAGCTGACCCGGAGGCTGGGCTCGGTGCCCACTGACGAGGGTGGAAGGAGGAGGTGGGCCACCTCTGTGTTATATCTGGCTGGGACCTGTTCAGCCCCCCAGGTCTCCTGTGACCCCCTGAGGTCAGCACCATCAGCACCAGGTCACACAGGGGAAACTGAGGCCCCAGAGGTGAGGCCACTTGCTCCAGGCCGCTCAGCTGCTGCCCGGAGGCTCTGAAGGGCAGCGTGACCGGCACAGCAGGATGTGCACTCGGGAAATGCGGCCCCACACTGACCCGGCTGATGCTCGAGAAGATTTCAGGGAGCTGTGAATTTTGAGGGAGCCATCATGCGGGTCCCTGGAGCAGGCAAGGTTCTCAAGGGAAGAAAGAGCCAGGGCTCCGGGCGCCTCTCCTTTGCTATCCATCCTGGCGAGTCCCAGCATTGTGCTCCGTCTGGTCGGCGTGAGGGGCGCTGACCCCTCCGTGCCGGGCCCCTCGGGGGAGCAAAGGCACCCACGGGAGGCGCGGCCCATGGTGCGGGGTCCCAGCTCTGGGGACTCATTAAAGGCTGGGCTCCTTTGTGGGCCCCGAGCCTCAGGCCCATTGCTGTCAGCGGGCTGTTACAGGCATAATGACGGGCATTACAAGCCCCAAGAGCAATTAACAGGCTGCTTAATTAGCAGGAGGAATTAGAGGTCTGAGTGGCTGATCTTCGCTTAAAGCCCGGGGAGCGGGCAGTTATCTGATTATGCATTGATCCCCGGCTCCCTCCTTAGGTCTCCTCGCCCCTCGCTGCAATCTGTGAATGTACAACTGTTTAAATATTCTCAACTGAACTGTCTCAATCAACTAGGGGAGAAAGGGGCCCATTGTGGCCTCCCTCTCCGGCCCAGCTCCTCCGGCCGGCAGAGGTGGTGGTAGGTCCCCGGGCCTCATCCGGCCAGCCCGGCTGTGCCTGGGAACAGTGTCGGCCCAGCCGGGCCCCAGGCAAGCCTAGCCCAGCTGCCAGGGTGCGTCCTCCTCCGCCAGTCCCTCCCGGCTCCCAGTGGCTCAGTTCCTCCCTGTGCTGCGGGGACTGCCGTAGTGGACCCATTGTACAGATGGATAAGGTGAGGCCTGAGGCTCGGATGGCAGTTGCACAGTGAGTGACAGGCCCGGTGACCTGCGGGCAGCATCCAGATTCTCTTGCCCTTGTGGAGGTGCCTTCAGAAACAAGTAGTTCTGGTACCTGGTGTGGCTTTGAGGTCCCCAGGTGGGCTTTGGGAGGCCAGGGGCGCTGGCTGATGCTCTGTGGGAGATGGAGGGCTGGGGGGGCCGGAGCACAGGCAGACCAGTGACCCCAGCCCCTGGGGCCTCTTGTGGAACCTGTACTGTAGGGAAGATGCTTCCGGAGGGAGGGGAGGAGGTGAGGCTCCCAGCCCAGACTGGGGGTGGGAATAGCACGAGCAAAGGTGCAGAGGCAGGGAGGTGCAAGGAACATTCCAGAAAGGCTCCTGATTCTGTGTGGCTGGTGCATGGGGTAGGCATGGGGCACAGGTTCTCCGATGTCAGGCCCAGCACTTGTTTGCAGTCCCCAGATGCCCTTCCCGTGTGCTCTGGCAGACTTAGGAGCGCTGGGAGCTTGCTTCACCCAGACTCGGCTGGGAAGCCCTGGGAAGCCCTGGGAAGCCCTGGAGCTGGGAGTGGGCAAGGCAGTGAGTGGTCCTGGACACAGCTGCTGGGATCCTGTCCTGACACCTTGGTCAGCCCAGCCAGGCCTGGAGCTGGAGGCCAGCAGTGGGAATACGGCTGGGAGGCTAGCTTTAAAGGAGAAGGGAAAGGTCAGAGAGCAGAGATGGAGGGAGGGAGACAGGCCCGACGGCCTCTTGTTTTGCAAAACTCAAAATAGATTTCAGCACCATGCTTTTTAAAGACAAATCTCTGAGCTCCTCTGCGATCCTTGCCTGACCCTCCTGGTTTCTGGCAAGGGGAGCCTGCTACGATCTGGCATCGGGTGGTTTAAAATGCATAACAGCCGTGCACAAACTTGGCCAAAAGCTGATCTGTGCTGCTTTCTTGAACTTTGCTTTTCTTGTTTGCTACATCAGATATCATCTTACCCAGACGATGCCCTCGTGAGATAGATATCCCCCCCACCCCTCAACTCTGTGGGTGCAGCCAATGTACATTCTGCTGCTTGCAGGAGCCGCGGGTCTGGAGAGAAAGGATGCTAGTTACCAGCGTGGCGCAGCCCGGATTCCTGGGCACTTGGGGAATCTTTATCGGGCTCAAATGATTAGACCTGGTTTCTGGTTTCATTTTGGAAGACTTGCTGCTAAGCAAATATAGATGCTCCAGGCCACTGCACTCCCTCTGTGTGCGAGACCCGGCCCTTTCTCCGCAGGGCAGGGGCCGGTGGGACCTGAGTCAGGGCCGGCCGGCTCCCCTGGGCAGAGGCAGGTTTGCCTCTGTGAGTGGAAGCAGCAGGGAACTGGCCACCAGACCCCGGTCTAGGGAGGCCTGTCAGCCCCGGCTGCTCACTTAGGAGCCCAGAAAGCGGGATGGGGTGGTCACGGGGATCCTGTGCCAAGAGTCAGGCTCTGGACTTGGCCCTTGTCGGGAAACTCCCGGCATCTGGGACGCTTCCCCCTGCTTCCTGCCTAGATTGCTAATTCCTGCGAAACGGGACGGTATGTTTCCATCCACTTCAGACGGTGCTTGAATCAAAGCCTCCTGTCCCCCTGGTCAGCCGCTCCGCTGAGGGATCAGCTCTGAGAAAGAGCCCTCCTGAGTGCTTTAACATAGAAAGGAAGATTGGTCTGTCTGCCACGCATACTTGGCATTTGGTAGAAAAATTATCTTTAGAAAAAGGGAAGCAAAGAGCATCCAGCGTGACAGGCAGCAATCTGTTTACAGCCCTCGACCCTGGGTGCCTTGTGCCGGAAAGCTTTGGGGCCACGAAGTCCACTTTGGGTCCTGTTTCGTCCTAGGTGAAACGGGCTTGAGACTATTATGGGATTGCTTCTTCGTTCCTTTATGCTGGCAGTGAGCACAGTGGCGGTCAGTTGGTGTGTTCTGGGCAGTGATAGCACCGGGCCGCCCAGGTTCCTGAGCTGGGCTCCATGGGAACGAGCTGGACAGACAGATGTCATGTTCGTCTGCAGTCCCGCCAGTGCCTTGCTGGGATTTGGGGTCTGCTTGGCCCCTGCCTGGCACCATTGTCACCAGCCTGATGTCCTGTCTGGGAGGTGGGAGGGCCATGTGAAATGAGGGGAGGGTGACCAAGGGGGGCTGGTGGGGGCGTTGTCACCGCTGCCCACTTCCTTCCTGGCGTGGGGGCCGTCTGCACGCCCTGATGGAGCAGCCGGGGGGAACCTGGGGTGTGTGCACGCGCACGCGTGTGCACCCTTGTGTATTGCGACCAGTGCAGAGGGCAGCAGGTTCAGAGCACCCATGCATTTGAAACCCACATGGACCCATCCTGATGCTCACGGGCAGAGCCAGGATCGGATGGGAGCCCAGGGGCCTTTGCGGCAGATTCCCATTCTCCCGGTGGATGTGGGAGAGCCTGAGGACAGAGCCTGAGGGTGTCTGTGCCACAGGCAGGGGTGGGGCGCTCCGTAGGCACTGGGTCCCAAACCCTGCAGAGCAGAAACTCCTGGAAGAGAAAAAGGATTTGGTTTAGACTTGCCCTGACCCAAACTGACAAATTCTCTTTCTCTGTTCCTCTCTCTCTGTGTTGTGTATGTACATGTATGTATACACGCATGCACAGTATACATATGTAAATATAGTTTATTCTATTCTATTACATATAATTTATTTAACATAATACATTTCATCGTAGTTATTGGCAGTTTTCTCCTGATGAGATAAAGATCCTCGTTCTATGAAAACGATAAAGGAAGAGAACAAAAGGCAGGCCTGTGGGGCTTCCCTGGTGGCGCAGTGGTTGAGAGTCCGCCTGCCGATGCAGGGGACACGGGTTCGTGCCCCGGTCCGGGAAGA
>NW_006774135.1:1741804-1750585 GCF_000442215.2 Lipotes vexillifer
AGAAAAAAAAAAAAAAAAAAGCAGGCCTGTAGAAGGACGGAGCCCAGCCTGGGCTTCGGGGAGCCCCAGTGCCCCTGGCCTTAGGGCCGCGGGAGGGTCACAGCCATCTGGACCCACCAAGGGTCAGCTGCGCTCACGTGCAGAGGACCTGCTCTGGCAGAAGTGTTTCCAGAATGATTTGAAGAAAGATTGAAGGTGCTGAGACCCCAGACACACACCCACTGCTAAGTGGTCCCCTGAGTCCCAGGCCGTGTGTGTCTGACCCCAGGGTCCCTGGGGCCTGTGGGCAGCCGGGCTCTACCTGGAGGCCACAAGGGTCAGTCCACGCCCACCTGTGCCCCCATCCCCGTATGTCCTTGGCAAACCACGAACAAACCCCCAAGGCAGCAGCAAGTGTCCGGGCTCCAGGAGGAGTGGGGCCGAGTCCTTGTGTGGTCAGAGCCTGGGTACTTTCTCGGGCTTGGAAACCGAGGCGCCTTGTTCCTCACAGCCACCCCAGCTGTGGACGGTACCCCAACGCCCCCACCGATTTAGTGGGCATGTCTGGGACTTGACACTCAACGATCCCTCCTCTGCCCACCCCCCTGCCAGCCTTTCCCTTGGAGACACTCAGCTTCAGCTTCTGAATTTTCAAGAGCTCATGACAGACAGATTTCACCTTCCTTCTGTCGGGAGCTGGGTACCTCTTCACTTGTGGTGCAGAATTTTTGTATTTTATGTCAACTTGTGACTCTCGTGCGGTTGGACCCCTCGGTCCCCTTCACAGCGTCTGCCTCGCGTGAGATGGTGCAGGTCTTGTTTGCTTCTTTCCGGCCGTTACGTGGGTTCCAAGGGTGTGTTGGGAACTTGCACCTGTGGGTCACTGTTCTGATGCGTGGCTCGAGGGACGGAGGGACGGAGGGAGGGAGTGGGCTGGTCTTGCGGGGAGGCAGCGAAGATGCTGTGCCCCTCCAGGCTGCACTGTTCAGTGTGTGGTTGACCCCGCTCTGCGTTTCCTCCTGTCTACACCCCACCTCGAAATTCTCAACTATCTTATTTTTATTTGTATTCTCTTTGCACCATATATTGAATATTCAAATTCGTGAAAGAGCAAAGGTCCCCCTTCTCTTTTAAACATCTGTTGTCATCGTCCAGGTTTATATTCCCACCCCCCAACCACAAGATAAACTTTGGAGTCATTTTTTTCAAGTTAAACAACAGATTTATTTTGTCATCTCTTCCATTTTTAGGTTAACATTCAGGGGATAGAAAACTTTATGATTTTTAATCCTTCCCATTTAAGAACATGATGTGTGTCTCCATTTAGTCAAGTTTTTTTTTTTTTTCAAAAAAACGTTTTCACAAAAATTTTGTCTTTTCGCTCATAGCCGTCCCAGCCCATTTCTCATTCAGTTTACTTCAAAGGATTTTTTAGCATGAAAATAAAATATTTCGAAGTGAAATTAATTCAAATTCTTACACCCCCTCCACTGACTGTAATGCAGAAAGTAAATGTAATGAGGCAATTCTAGAAACAATAAGCACATGTTTTTGTGCCATTGGGAAAGTGTCGGCCCCCTACCCCTTGGTCTGTGCCAGCTCCAGGGTGCCCGCTCCCCGTCTGAGCGCCCTGAGGAGGTGGCTGCAGGCTGGGGCAGCTCCCAGCTCAGCAAGGGCCGAAAGATGACCTTGACCCTGAGCTCTGTCCCGGTGACAGGGCTGCCCTGGGGTTCTGACCCGCCCCCCCCAGCTTCGTCGTGAGAGGGGAGGCCCTTTTCCTGCCACTGGCCCTCCTCCGGGCCTTGCCCTGTGGCCCGTCCTAGACAAGCCTGTTAAATTAGCCCCGTAATACTTAAAATGCTAGTCCGTTTAATATGTAAACAATGACAATTGTTTTTCAAAGGGTTTAGGGTTTAAATTAGTTTTTTTAAAAACCCCAATTACTGCCATTTAATTTGGAGGAGAGAGTTCTTTATGTGCTAATTATATAGCTGGGGAATGAGCAATCAGGGGCACAATGGGGCATTAAGGGCACTGTTTAAAGGTTTAAACTTATTTATCAGAGCTTGGGGCTGGGTCTCTGCAGCCTGAGCGGCTTGGAAGGCGGGGCGCCGAGGAGGGCGAGGGCAAATTTCGGAACTGGGACGAAGGGCGATGTGGCCACACAGCGGGGAGAAATGTGCGGTCGTTATATCGCCTTATTGTTTCGACGATGCTTGCGAAACGTCAGAACCTGGACACAGGCCCTGGTCCCTGCCCAGATTCCTCTGGCCAGCAGACAAAGGAGAGGAGGCTGCTGGCTGGGGGCTGGACAGGAAGCCTGGGCCTGGTCAGAGCAGTGCCTTGGGCCCTAAGGGTCCAGCCCACATAGGCCTTTCTGGAACTTTCCGAAACCTTCCAGAGGAGAACACATGCTCCGAGAAGCAGGTGGGCTGCGTCCTGCGTAGTTCTCACCACCTCAGACCCCGGATGCTGGGAAAGGGTTGGAGGGGGCTTCTCCACCTACTCCCATCACGACCCGCTGTCTTTCCGACGGATCTGGCTTCCCTGGAGCCAACGGGAGGCCAGACGTACTGAGCCATCCTGTCCGTACTCTTGCCACTTCCTAAGAGAGAGAGGATGATTCATTTGAAACAGGACTTACCTTTGAAGCAAAGTGACCCTTTGGTCCCGCATTCTCTGAGGAGAGCCTGGTGGGACAGACGGGAGCCTCCGCTTAGGAATTCCTTGCTTCCTGAAGGGACACGGGGTGGCTTTGGCAAGGCAGCCTGGGGCCCCTACGTCTTGCAAACACAAATACTGTGCTCCTGCCCCCAATTTATGGAAAAACAGGCCTGTAATTAGCACCGAGCAGTGTTTAACTGCCCCGGGAGGGTGAATGTTTACAGAAGACACCACAGCAGCACGCTTCAGAGAGGCCGGGCCCTCAGACCTGCGGCAGGTGTGGCCTCATCGGTGATCCGAGGCCCTTGTGCATCTGACTGGTGGGTGGATGGGTGGGTATGAGGCTCTGGCGTGGTGGCCACGCTTGTCCCCTCCCCACACGGGGCAGAGGGACGTCCTGACTGGGTGTTGGAGGAGATGAAACACACTGCAGTGCTTCGCGGGGCTGGCTTTTCCGTGGCCCCTGGTACAGGGCCGTCGGGTGGGAGCAGCCAGGGCCTCCCCAGAGGAAGGCTTGGCTGGAGCTGACCTGGGAGGTGGCGGTCCTTCCACTGAGAGCCTGTGGTCCCGAGCTGCTAAGCCCAGCACCCGCCACTCCGGGCCCTCCCCTCGCCTCACCAAGTGCCCCCGGGAGACACCCGGCCATTGCGTTTGGTCTCATGTGACTTCTGCAGAACCCACAACACACGGAGTCGTTGGCTCCATTTTGCAGAAAGGGTAACGGCTCCCATGAAATCATTCAGCCAGTGATCTGACATCCAGAACCCAGGCTCATGATGGGCCCTGGGTTGGTGCGGGGGCGGGAGATGCATGCGTCCCAGGCCTGGCCCTTTGGAGCCGACGGCCGGTGGGAAGGGAGGCCCATACACAGCCTCTGCCCCAATAATGGGAATTGTGTGGGAAGGGCCAGGAGGCCAGCAGCGGGGGAGGAGACTGGCAGCCCAGAGGGTTCCCTGGATCATGGCGCGCATCTTGATTCTTAAAGACGAGGACTTGGCTGGCAGAGGAGCTGTTGGCAGAGGGAAGGAGCGCCAGGCAGAGGGCACAGCCCGAGCAGTGGCCGGGAGGCGGGGACCACGCACGGCCAGTTGGGCCTGAGAGGGCAGCGCTTCGCGGGTCCCCTGGACGGGACGTGGGGGCGGGGGTCTCATCCACGGCTGACGCCAACTACCAGGGGCACCTCTGCCCGCAGCGCGGGCGTCGGGGGCTGGGGGGCAGAAGAGCTGTGGGCGGCAGCGCCTGGACCTAACTGGCCCCGGAAAGTCAGCATCGGCACCTAGAGTGTTCAAAACAGTGAAGATTAAACTTAAAGCGATTAGAACTTAGTTTCTTCTTCAAGACATTAGCTGGTCAAAAATGACAAAAATGTCCTTAAGCCGCGATGGGGCAGAGGCAGCGAACAGGCGGCCTTTTGTTCGGTGGAGGGGCCCGACGGCGCAGCCCGCACGGGGCACCCGGGACCCACCTTCCCTGGTGGAGGGAATCGGGTCGCATTAGCGGGGGATTAGACGGCCAAGCTGCCGGCCACCCACAGGCAGGGGCCCGGGGCCCCACGTCCTCACACCGGCCTCCTGCCAGGTCAGCGTGGAAGGGAGGACGGGCATCTTCCTGGCAGAGTTGGGCTGCCCATCTGTTTGGGGGGGCTTCGGAGCACCCCAGAAACCAAGGAAGAGCCCCCAGGGCTCGGGCCCCGCCTTGCCCGGGAAGGAGGGTGAACCCGTGGTCCCCACGTTGACGTGGAGGACTCTGGGGGTCGGGCGCCAAACATGAGGGCCCCCAGCCTGCGTCCCCCCCAGGCCGGGCCGAGAGCAGGTGGGGACCCTGGGGAGGGGCACCTGGGGGGAAGGGTGGGCCAGTGCAGCCCTTCCCTTGTGCCCAGCTCTTCCTGTCTTGCAGACACCATCCTTGGGCCCGACATTTTCTCAAGCAAAGAAAACACGAGCCCCCATTTCTTATCTGAGGGCAAACAATGAGATCGCGCCGCCGGGAAGGGGCTGTCACAGCACGTCCAGTGCGCCAGGAGCCCGAGCAGCCACGGCCAAGGCCAGCAGGGCCCAGCCTGGCGGGCTCTGTGCTCCAGCCGCGCCCTCCCCCTCCACGCGGGCAGGTAACACGTCAGCTGTGAGCCTGGTAACCGGAGCACACCTGACGCAACGTGCCCGGCGTGGCAGTGACAGTTGAGGGGTCTCTTCCCCGGCCTCCTTCCGAGCATTGGCATCGTGGCCCCAGCACACCCCCGGGGCTCAGCGTAATTATAGGGTTGGGTTACCCCGAGAAACAGGTATTGGCATTGTTCAACACTGAGACAGACCCCCGCTGCCCCTTCCCTTCCCTTCCCCTGGCTCTCCGGCTGGGACCCCGTGTGCCATCCCCCGGGACTCTCCTCAGTGTGCTCCAGCGGCCCAGGGAAGGTGGGGTCTCGGGAGGGGGCAGGGGCCCTCCTGGGGTGCTGGGTGGTGAGCCTGGAGGGTGAGCACGAGGGTGTCTCCTCTCATTTAACAGCAGTTGAAATTAAACGTCCAGGTGCAACGAGCTTGTTTTGCTGGTACTGTCCCCAGAGCCACAGGACACCGGCTGGGGCGGGGCTGGGCACAGAGGGGCCGCCCCCCACCCAGGCTGGCTGACGGCAGGGAAGGTGGAGGCACTGAGCAGCACCCCCCGGGGATCACACACCATCCTGTGTCCTCACAGGGTGCGAGGAGCTCAGCCCTGGTGTCGCCCATCTTACAGACAGGAGGCGGAGGCCTGGGGAGACAGGGGGCGTTTCTCCAAGGACCACAGTCTCCAAAGCGCTCCAAAGCACTCGCTGCTGGGATTCGAACCGAGGCCCGGCTGTGTCCGGGGCCCCTGCCCCCTAGTGCCTTATTGTCACTGTTTCTCTGGGTTGCAGAGTGGGCAGAAGCCGGTTCCACAATGATTGCCGCGTCCCTGTGTCCACAAGCTCTGATGGGCCAGCTCTGAGGGCTCCCGAGCTGTCCCAGGCCGTAGATGCTTGTTTCTTTGAGCAGCGGCTCCCGGTACTGGGTGTGGACAGAGAAATGGGCCTATCAGGCATTGCCTGCGCCCCCCTCGTCCCCACCTCCTACTCCTGGCAAACACACTGCTGTGTAGACGATTGCAGTCTCCTTGCCACCCAAGACGAGAGCCCCCTCCTTTGGGCAGACTGCAGTCCGTACCCCTTCCTGTCCTGTGATGGGTGATGCGGCAGCCCCAGTGCTTGGGTTGCCGGAGACTCGTTTGCAGCCTTCACATTGGCCCAAGTCACCGAGGGGAGCTCTGGATTGGGGCTGGTGCAGAGGGAGGTCTCAGCCCTAGGGGGGTTCTTCACAGGGTTAGGTCATCAGGCAAATGGGGTGGATGGGAGGGCCAGCGGCAGGAGTCTTATCCCACTTTACAGATGAGGAAACTGGGTCAGAGAGAGGCCACCAGGCTGTGCAGGCAGGTGGAGTCCAGCCCCAGCCTGGGATGTGCAGATCAGACCTGGGGCGGCCCCTGCTGCCGGCTGCTCGCAGGCCAGGCATCCAGGGGCCGAGGGCAGGCCCGTATCTGCAGCAGCACCCTCGGGCGGCCCCCGGGCCCCTCTCCCCTCTCTCTGACCTCGCAGCCACCTGGCCCGAGAGCCAGCATGTGAGATGGGTCACACGGTGCAGATTTAGACGTGAGCCTGTCGTGAAAGGAGCGAGGAATGCAAAGCTGACCCCTCCCTCCTGCAGAGCCTCATCATGTGTGAGATAAGTTCTGGGGACAGTGGTGGCTGCCTGGAGGACGCTACCGGTGCTGTCCCCAGCCACCCAGGCTGAGTCCTTAGGATGTTTCTCTCAAAGATCCCAGAATATTCTGGCAGTGAAGCCCCCTCCCGGGGTGCCTGGCCTGCTAGCCAGGGAGGTGCTACGAGTCGGGGTGGATGTGGAGCCCTGGAGGGCTCCCTAGAGGAGGTGACTTCGTGTGGGTGGAGGAGGGTGGAGACTTCCTGTGATGAACAAAGAACGACTCGAGAAGGCTTCCTTCTCGAGTACATGAACCCTGAGTTCCGCTCTCACCTCCACACGGCAGCTGGGAATCCGGTTTCCTACAAAGTGGGTTCATGGAAATATCCCTGATGCAGAAGAAAATGCTGCTTCACAGAAGCCCCTGAAATTTTCCCAGTGGGAGCAGAGCCACCAGCAGCCCCCGCTGCCTGTCCAGTGTGGGCAGGGTCTGGTGGTTTCTGGGCTGAGATGTCTCAGGACCCCTTGGGGGGCGAGGGCCACTGGCCAGGTGGGCAGCAGGGAGGGTGGAGCCTGGTGGGAAAAGGGGGGAAACCTTAAACCTCTTTTCAAGTAATTTTGTGCGTCCCCCCCCAACCCCTACTCCATCTTCCCCGTCAGAGAACTGTAATCTGGGAGTTCGGGGAGGGAAAGGGTGAGGCCGCATCCATCCTGAGCTTCGTGTAAAATCCAAAGGACCTGCCGCGAGTTCGACATCATCTGACGTTTAAGCTTTTTTGCGTCCACCTCTTAGAGAATTGAAAGCCAAACCCATCAGTGAGCTATAAGAATGATTCGCTGAGCCAGCCTTGAGATGCTAGGTGCTGGGGCGACAGTCGGGCCGCCCGGTTGAGGTCGTGTCTGGGTCTGTGCTTGTCCTGTCCCCCAGGAAGGCCGGCTCGGACCCCGCGTCTGCCCCGAGTCATGGCTGCACCCTCAGAGCCACGCGTGTTCTGGAGCCTCTGTCCTGTGTCCTCTTCAAGGTGCAGGCGGCATCTTCAGCGTCTCCTTAGGGTGCCTCGGTCCATCCAGCCAACAAGCCGATACTCAGCCAGCTGAGCTCCCCTGGCTGTGCGTCACCCTGGCACTTAGACTTGCGTGGGAGTTGGGGGCAACCAAGAGGGCCTGACCTCTTGTCACAGACCCTTCCTTTCAGAAAACAGCATCAGCCCCTGGGAGGTGGGAGAACTCGGCACAGAAAGCTCTGGAAAGTTCCGGAAAGTTCCAGAAGGCATTTCTGCTCTGGCCCAGCAGGTGCTAGGGCACAGGCCTTCCAGCTACACATGGGGTGGGGTGGGGCACATGACCATCTGGTTACTCAGTTGGAAAACCTTGGGGGATGAGCTGGCACCCTGGATTGGGGCCGGCTGGTGGATTTGGGATTTTTCTCCTTCTGCTGCTGTTTCGTCGTCCTTTTGTAGGGAGGAGGGACGAGGGCCATCCCCTGCGCTGCCCTCCTACCTCCCCCTCGACTAGTTTTCCCGGTGCTGTGGGCGTTCAACTTTGACCTTTAGGATGAGATAATGGAGCTTCTGTTCTTGGGGCGGCTTCGGAGCTGCTGCCCAGAGATGCAGTGTCTCCCCGTGACTTATCCTGGCTGGTAAATCTAAACACAGTGCGTTTGCACTTCTCTGCGTTTCTCATTTCGGAGGGGCTGGCCGGCCCACTGGCCGGGAGAGAGGGATGTCCTGTACTCTCGCCCTGCCTGGCACCGTTGCTGCCCGTCCTGGGTCCTGACCTCCCCAGGGAAACTCAGCACAAGACACTCCCCCGCCCTCTGGCTGGAGCCCCGCCGGCCTCCCTCCTCACCACGCCCCAGCCCCCCAGAGCCCATCCATTTCCATGAGGACCCTGGAAGCACAGGGCTGCGCCGCCCTTGGTGACCCTGGGGTGCGGGGACTGATGTTTAAATAATGAATCACCTGCCCCTTTGCCCAAAGCAGGCAGCAGATTGATAGCAGACGACTCACTTTGCAAATGCCGGTCACCCAGCCAGGAGAGCGAGGCGACAGAGCAGTTAGCCGGTTATGGGGGGAGGGCTCCAGCTGGGGCCCAGACCCGCCTGAACTGAACCCCTCCGGGGCACAGTCCCGCAGTGCCACGTGCTGGGGGGCACACAGGGGAGGGCCAGCTCACAGCCACCGTCAATCCACCATGGACAGTGGCCGGCGTGGTCAGCTGTCCTGCTGTGGTTCACCCTCTCCCTGCTGGGCTGTGATTTCTCGCGTTCTCACGAGTGGAGAACTTCTGTAGAAACTGCCGCTCCGGTCCCCCCACCCCACCTCTGGTGCTACTGCAGGAGCGGGAGCCGCTCCATCACAGGGAGGGCTCCTGGGCTGCGTGTGGTCGAGGTGGGGGGCCTGGGAGCGCGGACACCGCCGGGGGCTCAGCA
>NW_006774135.1:1750743-1756451 GCF_000442215.2 Lipotes vexillifer
GCAGGAAGCCTGCCGGGGCGCCTGCACCTCCCACCCCTCACATCCCCCGTCTCGGCCGTCCCCTCACACGTCCCCCGGGGGACCGTGCGCCCTGACCTTGAGCCCCCATGGTCCACCTTCAGTGACGCCTGCCAGACACACGCGGGCTTCGGGTCCCTGCAGTCGGCCTGCTGATGAGTCTCCCCCCGAGAAGGACTGTAGGCTCTGGTGTTTGACAAAGTCATTAGCGGGACCGGTGTTCAGAGCAGCGTGTTAGCAAGAGGCTCGGAGGAGATTATGTCTTTTATTTTAAAGCCGACAGCGGCAGCACCCAAAGTGTCCCCCTCAGGCGGACCAGTCTCCGGATGGCGCTCCGGCCTTGTATCTTTGTTTAGGAACCTGGTTTTTATTAAATTTAATTGCTTCCTTTTCTGGCCTTAAATCAAGGGTGGCCTCAAAGCAGGGACAGCATCAATTTAATTTAATTACTCTGCACTGTGGCCTTCCGAGTAGAAACGTGGCTACCGGGGGCTCCCAGTGGGCCCCCAGTTCAGGATGAGCCCCAGCAGCCTCGGGAGGGCACAGGCCAAGGGTCTGGGCTCGGACCCCAACCACTCCGACCCCCACCCGTCTCTGCTGAGGACTGGCCCCGGACCACCGTTTTCACTCACTTATTGGTGTGTTTATTTTTCATTTGCCATTAAAACCACGTCGGCTCTCTAACTTAGGGGCAATTCATTAAGGACCATGTATCTTTTGCAGCGATATTTCACCAGCACAGCCCAGCTCAGCGCTGCAAAAACGAGCCAGTGTGGACACTCGTGGCCTCGAAGCAGCATGTGGGGCACGCTTGCTGCCCTGCATGGTGGGTTGTAGGTAGGGACCACAGCCGAGCACCCCCTCCCTGCATCCCGAGCCCCGCAGCCCATCCGGTCCCCCTGCCTCAGTTTTCGGAGCACACGGGTGGCTCTCTGATGGGCTTGGCCTGAGCGAGGCTGCGACCGACATCCATCACCTCAGAGAAAGCCTTGCTGCTGTGGAGGCACCGGCCAGGCAGGCGGCCCCAGCCTGCGACACCACACGTGCTTTTACTCCCAATTTTCACCCCTTTCCCCCAACATGGAAATCCGGCGACAAAGGCGGCCTCGGAGGCTGACACGTTTTATTAACCATCAGGGATGGTGAGAGAGCACGGCACGATTGGTCCCTGCAGGCTGGGCTCCCCGGAACTCCGAGCAAAAACATTGAGAATTATTAAGATGATTTGTTAAATAATAGAAAATGTTTTTCATTTCCCAATTTCCAGCTCTTGCTAAAACCATCCTCCAGCTGCCTGCTTCTCATTCTTTAATATTTAGACTTATGGGCCAATCTGAGGGTATTTCCTCTTTCTGCCATGATTAATGCTTCCATGAAACAATGTCATCACAAGTCACCTACCTACCCTGTCAGCCTGGCATCAATCTCGCTGGGCTGGGTGGTAATTTACGACTGGTGCTGGCAATTTGCAAGCCTAATGGGGAGGAGGGGGTGAGGACCCAGCTCCCAGCTCTGTCTGCAGCCTCGTCACTGCCCCCCCCCCATTAGCAGAACAAATGGTGCAGAGACCAGACATCATCTCCAAGGCTCAATAAATATTTTATCAGCCATAATGGAAATTGTCAAATTGATCTAATTGTACAATACGTTATCAGTGAGATATCAAAGCCGGGCCTGGCCTCTCCCCGGACCCTCCTGCCCACCCTCCCTCCCCCATCCCCGGCTGCCGAGGATGTGAGTGAGGGAGTGGAGGGTGGATCCCGACAAGGCGTAAATGATATACTGCCCACTGCGGCCCTTTCAGGGGATGATAAATTTTGTGGAAATAAATAGTCTTATTCTGTTGTGCTTTACCAGTCCTGATTTTTGAGAGCCGGAGGGAAACAGAGAAATAGAGAAGGAGAAAGACAGAGACGGTGGGACGCATCAGCACTTTCCTGAGACTCGGATCCATTCCCACCCTCTTAGCTTCGTGGTGGTGACAGCACTTGAAACTGGTCGCGTTGTGGCCGAGCAAAGACCTGGCCTGGCCCAGGCGTCCTGTGATGGAGGTTTGTGTCACTGTGGAAGGGGACTTTTTTCCTGGCCCCCAGGAGCTGGTGGCCCTTGGGCCCAACTGGGGCAAGTGCTCCCTTTAATTCGGGGTCACACTGTTCATTTGCCGCTGTGGGGACAGACACCATGGCTTGAGCCAAACGCAGACCTTCAGCCTGCAGGAGCGGGGAGCACATTGTAAGACGAAGCTGGGGAGAAACCGAAAGTCTTGGCATCCCCCGCCCCCTGCGTCCCCCTGCCCCGGCGCATTCACGGGTCTGGTCCTCCAGGAAGGGGTGGGGAGGGGCTTGGGCGGGTGGTGGCCAGGCGTCTTTCACAGCCAGGCAAGACCTTTTGATTTCTAGAACAAACAGAGATGTCTTAGACCTGGAGTACATTTACGAAATCGAGTGAAAACATCTGTGAACAGGCTCGGGACTCGCTGCCCGGCTGAGCGTGGGAGCCCTGCCCCGGGTGCTGGGGTGAGGGCTGGCCAGGCCACCTCCGGCCACAGTTCTGCCCACGTCCCTTATCTCACTTTCAAAATTGCATCTGGGTCTCGGGGATGCACAGGAGGACGGTGCGTTCTCAGCAGCAGCAGCAGACGTTCGAAGGCCGTAGCTAAAACTTACGTGGTCCTCAGGTGGCCTGGGCATCAGGACAGACAGCCTGTGCGTCGGGGGGTGGGGGTGGGGGGGTGTTCCAGGAGCCGGTGGCCCCGAGCTGCGCGCTCCCCCGAGAGTGGGCATTTACCTTAATGTACGGGGCATCAACACGGGGGACCGGGACGTTCACGTAATTATCTGCCAGCAGAGCCGCGGCAACGTGTTGCAGGCAAAGTGCTTTGTCGGCCGGGCCCCGGGTAGTCTCCGCGGGCTAGGGGTAACCTGGCATCACGCGCCCCCGGCCAGCTCCCGGGCTTCCTCGGCAGCACCCCGATCCATCGGTAGCAGCTTTTCCGTTAGGGAATCCTAAACATTTGCTCAGATGCAGGCTCCGGCTATGTTTCTCATTAGATCACACAGGGGCTGGTGAACACGGGCACACACGCCCACACGCAGAAGCCTGCACTCTGTCTTTTCGGCAGCCTGTCTTTTTAAATAAAAGCAAAAAGAGAGCATGTGTCGCGGTATCGGGGCCTTGCCAGGCCACGTGGCTGGTTCGAGGCCCTTCCGGGACGGGGCAGAGGGGGACCCCTCGGCCCGAGTGCCCCGGTCTCACCGGCTGTTCAGGTAAGGCACACAGGGAGTCCAGGTCTGCGGGGCAGAGGGGACATGGGTGTGCCTGCCGTCGGGGTGTCAGGACGGGCAGCAGCGCCGGCTTCCCCACTGCCCGTGGGAGCCCAGCTCTCCACCTGTCTCTCTTCCTCCTAGAAGAAAAGGACAACAGTGTTTGAAACCATTTGGGATTCTCTTTTTTGAGCAGTGAGGTTCAGAGCAAGAGCTGAGCCTCCTGAATCTGAAACCAGCGTGAGGGGCGGTGTCTGTAGCTCGGAGCGTGGGAGGGGACCGACTGACTGGTCTGTGTCCCTGAGGTGTCAGCCCAGGGTCCTCACAGCAGACACTCAGGAAGGCTGTTTTAGGGGAGGGTCTCCCCTGCTGGTGTTGAAGGCAACAGCTTCCCCTCCTGGCGTGCCAGGACCCCTCCCTCGGTGCTGCAGGCCTCTGCCCACCACAGTCCTGGGCGACGGGCCCTTCCTACCGCCTGTGCCCCGCCACTGTGGGAGGGATGCCTCTGAGCCCTGGAGGATGGTTCTACCTCCATGGGACCAGCAGGCGAGGCCCAGCCGCCATTGCCCACAGAGGAAGGTGCTGGGGCCCCAGGATGTAGGCAGCTGAGCCCGTGAGAGGGAGTGTGAGGCCCGGCCTTCCGAAGGGCACTGGCCATCTTTGGGGTCAGCCTGGGCTGCTGAGTCCTCACTGGTGGGTGCAGACCTGGGACCAGCTTCTCCTGTCTGGGTGTCCTCGTTGCTGAGAAGGGACAGCAGCCCTGCCCCATGATTCTCGTTCACTTGAGATGCTCATCCACTTCCATCCTGTCAGGCCGGACACAGCGGCGGCTGGACCAGACCGAGACCTCCAGGGGAGGCCTGCGGGGACGCCGGTCAGAAGGCCCAGGGGACGGAGGCCCCAAGTAGGATGGTTAGAGGAGGCCTGAGGTCCTGCCCTATAGTTTGAATCTTAGTAAAATACAAATGTATTATAGAGTGATAAGAGTGAGTGAATAAGCAAATGAATGAAAGGAGGAAGGTACTCTTAATATGAGTGGCAGACTCTTTCCTGAGAGCTGACTTCGCTTGTGAGGATTAAGGCCTTAGTGTTTATAGTTGAATAATATTCCATCGGTGTCCTACCCAACCCGGGCGGCTGCAGTGACCTCCCCGCTGACAAACGGGGAAGCTGAGCCCCCTTCCCCAGCGGGGCTTGGCAACCTGCCTGAGGCCAAGACTCAGTATCTGCCGGGGGCAGCTCCCAGCAAAGGTCACTCCCTTTCCCCAAAGTTGTGTGAGTTCCAGGACGCCCCGGGGCCAGAAGATCAAGGCGGGACGTGTCTGAGTCACCTGGGTCAGGTGTCTGTTCTCTCCATCCACCAGGTGAAGGCAGATGAACCCCCATGCGGGGCAGGGACGGCCGGCAGGTAACCCCGAGAGTCCTCTCACCTGGCTTCCACCTTGAGAAAGGAGAAGCTCTTCCCCTTGTCCTGGGGGGACCCAGAGGCCTCTGCCTCAGAGATATCTGTGGAGCTGACCCCTGGGACCCCCATGCCACCTGGCCTGCCGTCCAGGGAGCTTCTCCCCAGGTCTCCCCGCCCCCCTCCCTGAGGTCACCCTAATCCAGCCACGTCCAGGGCTCCCTTCCTCTGGGCAGCAGAGTCAAGTAATCAAAATTCCTGCACAAAGCACAACACTCGTCATCCCCTCCCTCGGCGTCACTGGTAGTGTCTGCGTGGTCAGGCCGAGGCTGGAGGGGGCTGCACCCCTGCGCCCCGGCACATCCTGCCTCTCCTAATCTCCCACCCCCACCCTCCAGGAAAGAGATCTTACCTGCAAGCAGGGGGCAGGGGCCTCCAGCTCACCAGACCAGGTCTCGACCACGCGGCAAGGTCCTTCCAACCCACCAGGGCTCCCAATCACTGTGTTAAGAAAGTGCGATGGGTCTAGCCAGGGTCCAGTTAATGGTCTACTTTGTCCGAGCAAGCCCTGGCCCCCTATCGCCCAGCACGTGGGCAGCCCTGTCACCCAGAGGTCAGGCAGCCCCCTGCGTCAGGAAGGATGTGACCACCACCTCGGGGGATCCCATGGCCTCGCGGCTGGGTCTGGACCTCCTGAGGCCTCTGAGGATCGGGGTGGGATGGGGATGCAGAGGCTTCTTTTTTTTTTCTTTCTTTTTCAAATTCTTTTCCCAATGAGGTTATTACAGAATATTGAGCAGAGTTCCACGTGCTATATAGTAGGTCCTTGTTGGGTATCTACTTTATTTATTTATTTATTTATTTATTTATTTATTTATTTTGCGGTACGCGGGCCTCTCACTCTTGTGGCCTCTCCCGTTGCAGAGCACAGGCTCCGGACGCGTAGGCTCAGGGGCCATGGCTCACGGGCCCAGCCGCTCCGCGGCATGTGGGATCTTCCCAGACCGGGGCACGAACCTGTGTCC
>NW_006774135.1:1756461-1756793 GCF_000442215.2 Lipotes vexillifer
TTATCTATTTTAAATATAGCAGTGTGTACATGTCAATCCCAAACTCCCTAGCTGTCCCGCCCCCACACCCATCCCCCCTGGTAGCCATAAGTTCGTTCTCTAAGCCTGTGAGTCTGTTTCTGTTTTGTAAATAAATTCCTTTGTACCATTTTTTTTAAAAGATTCCGCATATAAGCAATAGCATACGATATTTCTCTTTCTCTGTCCGACTTACTTTACTCAGTATGATAATTTCTAGGTCTCTAGGTCCATGGGATGCAGGCTTCTGCAGGACAGGGTTTGCTGGTGGGAAAAACATTCAGAGCCCCCCCCCCCCCCCCGACACATGCACC
>NW_006774135.1:1756803-1781482 GCF_000442215.2 Lipotes vexillifer
CCCGACATATGCACTGGGGCGTCAGGATTCTGTGTCACAGCAAAGTCTCAGTTCCTGCACTCCTGGGGGCAGCCACACCCCCTCACCTGCTCTGGCAGAGATGGGGGCTCCACTAACCAGGGGGTGAGCATCGACTTTGTACTGAGAGGGCCTCTCGGCTGGTGCCCCCGGATCTCTGAGGAAGGCAAACCATCGCGGGCACAGACGGTCAGCCCAGCATATCCTCAGCTTCTATATCCACTGATTCAACCAACCAAGGGCTGAAAATACTTGAAAACAAGATCCTAGAAAGTTCCAAAGGGCAAAGCTTGACTCTGTGTGGCTCTGGCAGCTGTTGCCGTAGCATTTGCATCATATTGCTATTAAGTAGCAGAAGTGACCTAGCAGTGACTTAAAGTGTGTGGGAGGATGTGCATAGGTTACGCGTAAATACTGTGCCGTTTCAGATAAGGATCGTGAGCGTCCAAGGGTTTTGGTGTCTGCGGGGGTCCTGGAACCAACCCCCTTCAGTTTCTGAGGGACGATGTAAAGCATTCACGAATCCTACTGGAAACGGCTTATAAAAACGATGTGCTTTAAAACTAGTGTGAAGGCTGCTGTCAAGGAGGGCACGTGTGTGTAGGTGTATACATGTGCCTGTGCACTTGTGTGTGTATGTGAGCACGCGCGCGTGCGTGTGCGCGGTGTGTTCACTTCTAAGCAGTGATGTGAGGATGCTTCCTCGTGCTGGATAATCTTGGACACGGAGAAGGAAGGGAAACCCGTGTGCCGTGGTGTGCGACGTGGTCCCCCCGGTCCCACGCATGTCTCTGCTGTCCCCCCGACTGCTGTCCAGCAGCCGGACTCGGGCAGACTTGGAAATGCCGATGCCTTTGTGACCCCGCTTTGCACCGCGGTGCCGGCCCAGGTGAGGCTGTGGGTGGGCTGAGGCCATGCAGGCCGGGGCTGCCTGTGTGTCCCTCCCGCTCTGGTTGTCGCCCCTCTCCTCCTTGAGCAGGGGGGGCTCCAGGGCTGGCATCCACCGCCACGGCCCTGCAGTGCCCTAGCGAAGGATGGGACCCCAGTCTGATCTTTGGCTCCTTGGGGCGGCCCACGTGCATCTGGTCCACGTGACAGCATTGCTCGCCGGTAAGGTGCCGGGCATGGGGGCTGGGCCCCAGGTCACTGGCAGGTCCTTGGCTTCCATCCGTGAGCCTGGGTCTCAGGCCAGGAGCAGAAGCCTGAGGTTCCAGGTTCCCCCGGTGGCGGGGGCCCGACTTGCTCCAGCCGGACCCAGCGCCGTGCTAACCGTGTGTGCGTCAGGGTCTGCTTCCTGTTTCATTTCATAAGATCCCTCCATTCAGATGCGGACTTCCTGGGCCACCTGCTACCCCGAGGAGCTCTGATTCTGGGTCGGCTCTGCTCTGTGAGCTTCCTCTATCGCTTACCTTCTGAGCCGCCGTCGGAGAGACCCAGACGGGCAGCGTTTGCTTCCGGCCTCCGAGGGGGCAGCCTCCTCTCCAGGCCCTCATGCCCGCCCCTCCCTGCTCTGAATGCCCTCATGCAGGCCCTGGCATAGCGCCTGCAGCGCGTGCACTTATGGGCGGCTGGGGCTGGTTGCGTGTCAGCGTGGCTTCACACTGGGGGCCCCAGGCTGCGTGTCTCTGGGACCCCAGCGCTCGGGGAGGAGGCCTGGGGCGGGTTTGCCGTCTGTGATGCACTCCCTGGACCCAGTGCACCACCGTCTACCCTTTTGTTCTTCCTCCAGGTGTGGCCAGGCCAGATCCAGGGGGCCTCCCCCAGCATCGGGACCACGGCACAGGTGTGCCCCATGCTTGCGCACCTGATGGGGGATGCCCTGACCAGCCCCGGCTCTGCCACCCGCCGCCCACACCGGGCAGCCCCTCCCCGCTCCTTTGAACCTCAGTTTGCTCAGATTTAAGCCATTTGACGAAAGAACCTTGTAGGCTTAAAATTCTCTGAAAGCTTAAGAGGTGTCTCTGGGGTCATCGTAAGTGCCAGGTCTTTCAGGACAGTTTGAGGAGGTGCGTTCTACTGATTTGAATTCATGGAATATTCTGTCTGCTTCCTCTTCTGACAAATCGTTCTTGTGAGTTCAGTGTGTGATAGGCTGTGGCACAATCAGGACCCATGGCGGGGGGGTCACTGTGATGACCCCGGATGAGCCGGAACATTCAGTTCACCTGTGAGCGTCCAAAGCAGCCCTTCGGGCTCCCAGAGCAGCTTTGAGGACAGAAACCCTCTTTCCCACTGGAGCAGGAAGGTTTGTTTGTGGTCAGGGCTGTTGAGTGCAACGACTTTGAATGACCTTGAGAGGGCCAGGCTTCAGTGGGAAGGTCACACCGTCTGGGTCAAAGACCTCTCTTGTGAGATGGAATTTTCCAGGAGAATCCTGAGGGCGTCTTCCCCGGGCAGCTGAGCAGGCTGCTGAAAAGGAGCCACGAGGGTCTAGAGGGCTCCCTGCTGGGCAGAGCTGAGAGGCCGCTCTACACGGCTTCCTGACCTCAGCTGCCTGCTTCTCTAGAGCCCTTCCTCTGGAAGCACCAAGTAGCGGCTTCCCCGGGTCCTGTTCCCAGTGGAACTGGAGCAATGAGTGGTTTTTAGGACTCCTCGGTTTCATTTTGGTCTTTAAAAGGGAAAACAGAGCCTGCCCACCGCAACTTTCTGTCCCTTCTGTGGCCGAGCGGGGGGCGGGGGGGTGGCGTGGGGGAGTGAATCTGTGAGTGATTCTGCATTTTGTAGCAAGAGGAAGTGACCCCCCTGTGGAAGGGGCTCCACCGCACTCCTCTGGGTTTAGAGCCACCAAGAGGAGAAGCCGACACCGCTGGGGCTGGACCCCTGAGAGAAGTGGGTCCACGCTGAGTCTGATCGCCTGGGCGACGCTGGCGCGTCCTCAGCCCTGTGAGCCGAGCAGCCAGCGGCGTGTGGGTGTCCTCTGGGGCTGGGCCTGGGATCTCGGCGGTCTCAGTTCCCCCCAGTCCCATAGTCTGTACCCCTTGACCTGCCCTATGTATCAGCGTATCCAGATGGGAGTCACCTGAGAGCAGGATATACCTGGACACCAGGTGGGCAAGGCAGGGAGTCTGGGGGTTGCCCCAAGGCAGCGCTAGGACAGACCTCCAGGCCCGCTCAGCCCCAGCTCCTCCCTCCCTGGCATTCGACACTGCCGTCCCGCCAGACTCATCCTGCCCTGGTACCCAGAGGGGTCTTGGCTTGAGTACCACCGGCTCACGGGAACCGTGGCCCCTCACTCGCTGCCCTGCTCCCCTGAGACACCAGTGCCCACAACATCCCCAAGTCCGTCCTCTTTATGTAGCACGTGTCCAAAGTCCTCTAGAAAGCCAGGGCATCAGCGACTGTTTTTTTATCAGTGGGGAGTCACCATATCCCCCCACACATTGGCTTTCCCTTCTGCAAGAAATGTTGGCTTAGGGGCCGGTAGGAGTTTGGGAAGTCCCTGAAGTCCTCTATGCCTGTGTGCTCTTCAGGCTGCTGAGGCATCGGCCACAGCAACCTCCGGGGTCCCGTCCATCTGGAGGTTCTGTGGTCTAGCCCACGGTTCTGCGGTTGTGGTGTCACTCATGGCCGGTGGTCTGTGTCTGTGGATCCCACGGTGAGGGATCTTTGGGGAGTCAGGGACATAGGACTTGTCCCGAGACAATGTCACAGCCCCTCTGCAGGGAGGGCGGACGCTCCCAGCCGGCAGGGTCCCGTGCCATCCAGGGTTTGTGCCAATGGCCTCAAAGGCCAGGCTGGCATCTGCGGGGCCTCAAGTGGCCACCGGCCCACAGGCATGGAACACCATTTTTATGCCAAGACTTTGCCGGATTTTATTTCACCAGGAAGAGAGAAACCGACAGTTCATATTAATTAACTTCTCGGGCAACTAAATTGCTCAGGACAGAGAGTCCAGCTTGGGGCAGTGAGACTGACTGTCCAACTCCAGTGTGGGGAGACACAGTGTCTGAGACGCCCTCGGGCCGCAGTTCCCGCTGGGCCTGGGACAGACTCCTGCTGGGGTCTGGCCGACGTTGGTCCTTGGGGTTAACACTCAGTGCTCTGTGGGGCCAGGAGCCCACATGTTTCCTAAGACTCTGCCGCTGGTGGACAAGAGATGCTGGCAAGGGGCCTGTGTGGCCGGGTGTGTCCATGCTAGACGCTGAGTGCTGGGGATCCGCTGGCGTGGTGTCCCCAGGGGATGGGCAGCTCCTAAAAGGAGACACCACACCCCGGATGGCCAGGACGGGTACAGACATCCCTCCCCACATCTGCAGAGTCCAGCACCCAACCACACGGGCATAGTCTGCACCCCCGGCTTCCATTGGTTAGTGGAGGGGCTTTGGGGGAGCCAGGCCACTCCCAGAACTTGTTTCCTCGTCTGACGTGGACACGTGGCCCCAGGCTGTCTGAAAAGGAGGCGTTTACCTTCCGGCCCCTGCAGACACCCACTGCGAGCACATGCGTGCACACTTGCCCTCTGCCCCCCCGGGAATCTGGGTGTCCCCTCTGGACTTGAACTCCAAACAAGTGGGAGAACAAAAAGACTTTGGGGGAAGCCGGTTCACGATCACAACGTTGCAGCCTAAGTAGAACCCTGCTCTTTATCCCCCGGGGCGTGTGGGGAGGTGGGAGGGGTAGCCCTCAGGTGAGGCGCTGTGACTCTGTGGGAGTCGCCCTTGACCCCTGGTCATGGCATCGTCACCAGAACCTCAGGCTCCTGTGTTGTCATCCAGCGGTCCCGCTGCCTTTGTTTCTGGACACAGCAGATGGGGCCACAGTGTGTGTCTCCTCACCAGGAGGTGGGCTCAGGGCCCTGGGGCACCCCTGTGCCCCTGTCTGGTCTGGAGAAGAGGTGACCATGGTCTAAAGCTCCCCTGAGTCCTGGAAGAAGGGACCAGAGGAGGAGGCTTTCAGGGTGATTCTGTCTCACTCATCCAACCATTCACTCTTCCGTCCATCCATCCATCCATCCACCATCCATCATCCATCCATCTTTCTCTCATTCCATCCATCCATCCATCCATCCATCCATCCATCTACCCATCCATCCATCCATCCCTCCTTCTCTCCAGACATCCATCCATCCACCATCCATCCATCCATCCATCCTTCTATCCATCCATCCACCCACGTGTCCACCCATTTCTCTCTCCGTCCACCATCCACTGAGATATACTGAGTGCCTTCCTTCATCTGCCAGGCACCGTCTCTGCTCCAGTCTGTTGGGCCTCTAAACAGGCACTACTCGATCCCCATCTCTGACAAAGAAGCAGGCTCAGGGGAGGTATGGAGCGTGTGGGGGTCCTGCCGTGACCTCTCTTTCTACAGTGGGCCCTTGTCCACTGTGGCGCCTTCTACGGCACTGAATGCACTTATTTATGAGCCATGTCTCCCCCTGTGGTCTCTGAGAGCAAGGGCCAGTGGTCTCCAGGATTGTGTTGTTAGCTGTCCACGTGCGTCCTAACCCCCAGGCCAGGCCCCCTGGAGAGGGCTGCGAAGACACCGCCCAGGTGGCCAGGACTCAGCCAGGACACCAAGGCCGCCGTCCTGAGGAAGGACCGTGTCCCAGGAGGCTCTCGTTCTCAGGCAGGATGAGCTTCTCCCAGAGGCTCAGGCTGGTCCTCCGCTATGCCACCTTTCCTACTGAGGCCCCTCTTTCCCCGCCGAGCCCAGGGCTGGAGGACTCCTGAGCCCCAGGACAGCCCCAACAGAGGCTGCTTCTAAGGGGCCTTTAGGCAGGAGATGTCCAGGAAATACCAGCCCAGAGCAGCTGACCAGATAGCCTGAGGCCGACGGTCAGGCCAGAGCTGCTCCCAGGCGGTGCTCGTGTCTGCCTCTTCTCTTCTGGGTGGGAGAAGGGAGTGACCCCATTCCCGGCCTTCCCTGCCGGGCCTGCCCCCTCTTTCCTCCCTGTCCTCCTCCTGGCCCGCGCATGCTCGTGTTCACAGGAGACGTGAGTGCTGAGCGGGGTGGAGGCTGCTGGGCGGGGGGGCTGGGAGTGGAGCCAGAAACAGCATGAGGCCCTGGGCTGTGCGTGCACGTGTGCACGCGTGTATCCACGTGTGCCCATGCGTGTGTCCAGGCTACACTGCCTGTGCCCGGAACGTGGTCCCAGTTCAGCAGTTCGGCGGGATGGAACGCACAGCCTTCGCCCAGCCAACGAGCAGTTAGCTGTCCTGGGTGGAAGGCTGGGGTCCCTGGCATGGGGCTGGCCACCGGGCTGGACCAGAGTGGTGTTCACGGGGAAATCCCCCATCCTTCGCTGCGGGGAAGATGCCCACAAGAACCTGTCTTGGGTCTTTTGGAGGCCGATCCTCAGCGCTGGCGACGGTTTCTCTCACTCATGTTTGGTCCTGGAGAGCCTGACTCCCCCTCCGGAAGAGGCCGTCCTGTTTGGATCAAAAAATAATTAGCAGAGCTTTAAGTGGAGCTTTCAAGTACACATTTAATTTACGCTGATTAACAGTCATATGCTAAGTAAACACCAGCTGAATATTAAACTGTCACTGTTGGGTGGTGCGTCGTGCGTGGTTATAGAGAAAACTCCATAAATATGCCGTTTCTGTAACTGGCAATTATATTAATAACATGCAACACTTGTCTTGCAAAATTCAGATTAATACATGCATATCTGCGCAGAGGTCCACACTCGGGCACTTTGACTTAACGTGTTGCCGGGGAGTCTTCCTTCCCCGAGCTCCACTTTAAAGAAAGTCACAGCTTCCGACGCAATTAGGCTGATGAACAAAAAATAAAGTCAAATCCACCTGGGATTTCTTGCCCCCTTCCAATCCTGTCTCGCCCGATCCGTGAACACTTTTGTCTGTATGTTTCTAATGTTAGAGCCACTGCTTTCCCATGAGCAGCTGCGCTGTCACGCAGACCCACCGGGGCTTTGCCTGGGATGAGTCATTAGGACCTGCACGGCATCCGCCACCGTGTCCCTAAATGGGCTGATGGGGGCTGTCACCGCAGGCTGGCGCACTCTCCCTCGGGAGCAGGGCGGACATTTTCTGGTGGGTCCTCTTGTCCCAACTGGGCGGGCATTTACAGGAGGGGACACAGTCATCTGTGCATTCTCCAGAAGTGGCTTGACACTTCAGGGAGACAGATGCCACGTGGGGCGCTGTCAGAAGGGGCTGAAGGACAGCCATCAGCGGCGTGGCCCGTCCAGCTCCAGGACCCGGCCATCCTGTGACCCTGGGCTCCAGGTTGAGAGGGCTTCCAGGGGCTTCTCCTTCCTTCCCACTTCCGTGTCCCCCAAGGTCCCAGCTGGGCCCCCGGTGTTCTCAAGTCCTTCAGCACGTGTTCATTGCCAGAGCATCCCAGTTCACGCCTCCGTGGGGGGACCTTGGTGCCAGTCTTGGCCGAGGAGGGCACGCAGAGCAAGTGCAGACCCGCACCCCAGCCATCACGGCAGGCACCCTCACTCCCTTACATCAGGAGCCCCGGGCGACGAGTGTGGGTGAGGGGAGTCGGGCAGGGCCGGGGAGGAACACGTATGAAAACTGCCGGAAAATCAGTCTTAGCAAAAGAAAAAGAAACCCAAATTCTGTCGTTAAAAAATCCCACAAACACCAAAACTAATTGCTTGTGTGGCTGGATGAAGGGTCTTCACGAGCCACCTCCTTCATCCCTTCTAGAAATAAACGCTGTTTCTTCCCCGACCCCAGAGCTCCCGTCGGCCGCACGCAGGTCTGCGACGTGGGGTCCAGAGCCCTGGAATGGGAATCCTGGCCTGAGCCGGGCAGTGGCCTCCCTGACCTCGAGGATGTCCTGGCTTCTCTTCAGGGACCCCCAGGTTGCAGGGCTGGTGGTCTCCCTGCAAATTGCCCAGGAAGGTCCCTGGGAGAGGCTGCTCCCGGGTCTCTGGGCAACAGTTCGGTTATGGGCCGGGGCCCGCGGCTCCTTTCTTGGAGGGTTTTAAAAGAAAGTAAAATGGGGGAAGAAAACCCAGGTTGCCGGGCGGGGACGCGACCGCTGTGTCTGCCGCCCCGATTAGCATCCTCTCGGAGGGACTCTGGCTCTGGGCTCTCGGCATCCCTGCCCGGCTCTCGGCTTGTGCCCGGATTTCATGGTGGTGCTGCCTTGTTGCCAGCGCACTGTTCCCTCCCTGAGCTCCCCCATCTGGTCTCCTGCTTCCTCCCTCCAGGAAGGACCAGCAGTTCCTGACCCACCCGGCAGTCTGCAGCCCGTGGGCCTCACCGTCCCAGCTCCTCGAGGAAGAGCATCGCAAGCTGTGCCATTTCCCACTTTGCAAAACGTGCTTGCGTTTGTGGGAAGCAAATGTTTCGTCTTTCAATTAAATAAAACCTCGGTGGTTGAAGGCTTTGGGGATTTGCTGAGAGACCAGCCCGACCTCGGCTCGGGGACAGGGCTGGGTTTCTCCTTTCCTTTCACCGACCCTCAGTGCCGGGGCCGTTCCTGCCTTATCCTTTTCTTCCTCCTCAGAGCCGTGTGGTGTAATGGACTTCCTTAAATCAATAATGCATAGAAGGAGATTTACAACACGTTGCTAAAATACTGTCTCTGCCTTTTATTCATGCATTTGTCACTGTGGCCTCTGATCAAGGTGCTCAGAGGAGGGATAAATAAAGAAGAGAGAAAACTGTCTGTCATAATCCAGAACCATTTGCAAATTCATCACTGATATTCCTGGAGAAGCAGAGACGGAGGGATGACGAATATCCCGCAAAGCTAATATATCTCGTTGACCTCCTCTCCCATTTATTCACATAACCTACTTGGACCATGATAGAATGAGGGGCTCTGCTGGCCAGCAACAGATGGGGCCGGGCCCAGGGTGGCAGAACAGTTGCGACGCATTTGGTTGGGGCCGGTTTGAATGTTAATTGTGACAATTTGATTTGGGGTGACTTTGGGGGAAATTACTCTTGCAGGAGAAATGGTAAAGATGATTTCCTGCAGAGAATCCTCACCCATCTCTCTCTCTGCGGAGAAAAAAAGTAGCCGTTGCTTCTGCTTTTGTGTCTGGGTCCGTTTAAGTCGATGACCGTTATTAACAAGAAGAGTTGGCCCCCATTCAAATCAATGCCCCCCTCCAAAAGAGGCAAGAATGTGTTTCTGGTTTGGAGGGTTTTGCTTGCCAGTGTCTCCCTCCTCCCGTTGAGGGCCTGAGCTCCACACTTGGATGGGTTTTAACTGATGGGAATGGGAAAGAAGAAAAGATACCTGTCTGGGGAGATTTTTCTCTGCGTCAGACAGTGTTGGACCCGTGCAGAGCCTCAGTGCTTCTGTGGTCAGTGGGCCACCACCCTGGCTCCTCCCAGACCTGCTTCTGGGAGTCAGGCATCTGCAGGGGTCTCTGCACCATCCACGTGGCCTCCGGGAGCCCAGGGGGGACAGACTACAGCTGCCTCAGTGGGGACCAGTGGTTCCCACAGTGTCCAGAGGGGGACCAATGATACTTGGGAGCCCGATGTTGTGAGGTCTGCACGTGGCACCATGCCTGAGGTCACCAAGTCTCTAGGTGCTGACTGGGTCTGGGGTGGGCAGGAGGGGCAGTCTAGGGGTCTGAGAGGCAAATGCTCACCCGGGCCTGGTATGGCCACCCGGTCTCCCAGGCTGCGGTTCCAGGGCAGGGGGTTCAGCACCTGCCCGGTCAGCCTGTGGAGTTCACAAAGCAGGAAGTGCAAAAGGGAGGTCCCTCCGCAATGGCTGAGCCCAGGCCAACATCAGATCCCCAGGGAAGGGGGCCGGAATCAGCAGATGGAAAACCCGGGATGCCCAGTTACACTTGAATTCCAGATAAACAGCATATAATCTTTAATAGAAGTATGCCCCAAGTACAGCATGCTTTTTGTTGTATTTATTGCATTCTAGATTGGATTTACTGTGTTTTAGCTGGCAGCCCTTCCCCCAGGCTCCATGCCCTGCACTGACCACACTCGAAATAGAAGGGCGTGGGGAGGGGGCATGGATTCCCACTGACACGAGACTCAGCTAGGTCCAGTTTGGAGGGATCAGGTCCACCTGTGCAGAAAAGAGATGCTGGGTCAGAGACAGAGATCGAGATTGCAGAGAAATGCTGGCTCATGTGTTACAGAAAACTCAGGGAGTTTCTGTGGGCAGGGTCGTATGGCCCGAACAGATAACTCCTGAAAAGTTCCCGGAGCTGACGGGGCGCCCTGTCAGCTGCCGTACCGGGAGGCTCTGCGTGGGTGGCTCAGGCTTGTCTGCAAGCGGAGAGGGTCCTGGGAGACACCCAGGTGGGCAGTTTCCGGGCTGGTGATGCTGCAGGACACTCCCAGGGCCACCAGGGGCCCAGCACCCACTCCTGTCCAGCCCCTGCCACCGCAGGCCGAGCAGCTTCTGTGCGGAGAACTCTGTCCTCCCACCTAAACATTTAACATAAATTGTCACATGCTCTAAGAATTATGAAATTATAAATATAATGAATCCTCATTGTAGAAAATACTGAAGCATATTTTTTAAATGAAAGTCTCACATCCCATCACATAGAGATAATATTTGCTTACGTTTTCAGTCTTGTGTGTTTATCTTTTATATACAGATATATGTATATAATATATATAAATTACATAAATTATGTCTGTATGTTATATATAAATTAAATTATTTATGACAAGACGTGGGAAACCCCTTGGTCATACATGTAAAGTATTTCATATACACGACACATGACCTGAGATCATAATTCCCCCACACCTTTGGCATCTAAACCTTCCTGGTCTGTGTTAGAAAGGACCACCAGCGGCCAGGGTCTCAAGACGGGGAGGGGGTCTCCTCTCCGTTTAATGGTCCATGTTCTCCATCAAAAGACTCGGCTGCACCCTGAGAGGCAACCTGACTGCAGCAGAGATGAAACACAAGACAAAGTAAAACTTGGGTCTTGTCCCCCCAGGGGGCTACTTTCCAAAAGAGGGAACCGATCCAATCTGGATCTTAAAAACTTTTTTCTGTTTAAAATGTACTACGATTATTTAAATGAGAGGCATTTAAGATTGTGTGTGTGTGTGCTTTAATCCTGTACCTAAGCCACTGGTAGTTTAGGTTTTTTGCTGAGTCGGTTAAATTTTAAAACTGATATTTTCTTTAACAGCTGAGAAGGCACCCTCCCCACACCCAGACCTGGAGAAGTTGATCCAATGGTTGCTATCAGCTTCTGGGTGGGGGAAGGAGTCTGGGTGTCAGGGTTTGTTAAATACTTTTCTTTAATAATCTAGCCCCCTGGTCTGCAGGAGCTGGGTGCCAGGCTGCAGCCCCACGTGTACCTGGGGGCGGCCCCAGACACAGCCCAGGGTGAGCGTGTGGGAGAGAGTCCTCCATCCGGCATGCGACACATTTAGAGTAAAAATTTGCCTGTTGTTTATCTGCAATTCAGGACTGCGTGTCCTGTACTTTTATCTGCTGAGACCCACACGCCCTCCTCAGGGTGGAACCTTCACACTTTCTCGCATGCTCACCGAGGGCCTGGCCGGGGCAGCCGGGCATTCTCTTCCCGTGGCCAGGGGTCTCACCCCTGCACATGGAGCTGGGGGGCCCGCGGGCGTCAGGCCCTGGGTGAGAGTGTGGCATCTGGGGGGCTGGGGAGGCAGTGAGTGGCCGGTGTGGGACGCCAAGACCGCCTGCCCGGAGTCCTGGGTCTCCTGTGCTCAGCCCGTGTCAAAATCACCTGCTGATGGGTCAGCCTGGGACACCGTCACGCCCCTCCCTCCCTGAGGGAGGGATGAGCTCAGGAAGCATCCGTGCAGCGCCTACTGTGTGCACAGGCACCCCTCGGGCATCTCGGAGGCGTGAAGGTACAGAGGCCCTCAAGGAATGGCCCCCCACCCCCACCTGGAGTAAGCAGGCCTCAAGGGAAGGAGGCAGGGAGCCCCCACAGGGCCCAAGGAGCCAATAGGGTCCCCCTTCCTCGTGCCCAAGGTGTAGGTGAGGCACAGGCAGAGCGCGGGTCAGGACGCCCCTCTCGGCCAGTGTCCTCAGGCCGTACCTGGGACACCGGGTGACAAGACCTCAATAGTCAGCCATGACCAAGGGGGCCGGCCCACCTCCACTTCCAGATGGGGGGCAGGGCTCAGAGAGATCAAGTGTTAGCCTGAGACCACACAGCCGGGAGGAGGCCAGGTCTGAGCTCCTGTGCCGCGACTCAGGCAGACTCCCCTCTGGGTTGGTGGCTTCCCTTCTTTTACTTTTCCTCTCCCCATGACGATGTTGTCCTGTAGTTTCTGAGACCCTAAGGAGGGAGAGGAAATGAGATGAAATTGGTAGCCCCCCTTCCCCATATCCCTGACCACCTGAAGGGGGTGAGCGACCGGACTTGACGGTACCCTGACCCCCCTCCCCCTTGGGGCCCTTTTCTGTCCCAAGAAAGACAGGGCTTCGCGGGGACCTGGCGACAGGTGAGGGAGGCCAGGCACGAACGTTCCAGCAGAATAGGACGGTTTGCAGAGTTTCTCAAAAGATGGCAAAGGCGTGCTTCAGATCCCACCAGAAAACACACACAAAACACGCTCAGAGGACTCAGGAGAAAGTTTACTGGAAACTTGGCCGCGGGGCCGGCGAGGGCTTTTTGTTTGCTGGTCACAGACACAGCGAGTGCAGACCGAGGGGTTTCCCACATCTTGTCAAAGGCCTGCATTTCCTCTCTCCTTTCTCCTCAGGCTGATTAGCTGCTCGGCGATGGCGTGAGGACATGTCGGGGGTAGGAAAATGGGGGTCACTTTGGAAAACCTCTTTGTGGATGGGTCGGGAATGGGGAGAAAATGAATAGTTATAAGCTCATTTCCATAGAAACTGTCTCATTACCATGCTGGCTGCCCCTGGAAGAGGCAGGGCTCCCTGCCAGCGAACGGCCCACAATTAAGTGTCCCCTGCCCGCCCGGCTGCCAGAGATGGCTCCCAAGCCCAGCCAGCGCGGTCCAGAGGGGCTGTCAGCATGCCTGCTTTCTGGAGCGATCAGACATCTGCGTGGGGATTTTTCTCGGCGTCTTAGAAAACATGAGCTCGCCCCATCCCGCGACCAGGCACTGCCCCTGCTACGAGATCCCAGCCGTTGGCCTTCCTGCGATTTTCACTGGATGCAGTGTGAGCAGGCCTGCCAGGCGCCCCGAAGATGCTGAACAAAAGACACGGGAACCATTAGGTTTAAAATCACTTCCTGGGCTGTGCCCTTTGTCCCCTTGCTCGGAAGGCACTTTGTCACCAGGCTCCGGGGCCGGCAGGCTTCTCCAGAGGCGGGTGGAGGGGTCTCTCTCCTCCACGAGGGGCTCGGAGGGGCCGCCCTGGGTCTACAAGCCCTCCCCGTCCCATGCGGTCACCGCGCCCTCGATTGGTCCCCACACGCGTGTCACTGGGTATGGAAGAGGGAGAGCGAGTGTGCGACCTGGGGGAGACGTGGGGTTTCTTCTGAAGGAGCCGGAGGTAGAGATGGGAAGGAGGAGGTGGGGTGCTGGGAGCAGCTTCTCCCCAGAACTTTCCGATTTCGGTGAAATAGACAACAGATCCGAGTTGTCATCTTGACCATCAGTGAGTGTGTGATTCGCCGCATTAAGTACGTCCCCGTGCGCATGGCTGCCATCTCTCTCTGCTCTCTGTCCCAGAACTTTTTCATCGCCTCCAACAAAAACTCCGTCCCATTAAACCGTCATCCCACCCCCTCCCCCAGCCCGTGGCACTCTCTCTTGCACTTTCTGTCTTTATGGACGTGCTGGCTTATGTTTTTAAGATGGAACAGCATATCCCAGGGGAGGAAAGATCATCTGAACTCCAAATGTGCAGTGCTGCAGAGCCATCAGGAGCAGAGTGCCCTTGCCTGGGTCCCAGTCTCTGTGCCCTTATTCATCGTCCATTTACCCTGGTTTTGTGAGCAGCCTGTTCGGACAGAAATGACCCTGCCCCTGGGAAGGGAGTAATTCAGGGTTGAACAGCAGTGAACCAGCCGAACAGGAAGACACACACCTGCCGAGGAGGGAATAACCCCGGTGGCAGTTTGGGGAGACCCGGCTATGAGTCGGGAAGCAAGATGAGCGATTTGGAAAGTGTAGACACGTGCGGCATGGGTCTGGGCTCTGCTGCCCCTTAACCTTCAGAGTCGGTGATGAGGCAGGGGCAAGGCTGTCCTCGTTTTATAGTCTCAGACACACAGTGGCAGGAGTCAAGGGTCAGTGTAGCACCATTCCAAGAGACAGGGCCTGGGGACCTGCAAACACAGCTTCCAGAACGCTTTAGGAAGGGGGTGCTCGTGGAAGCCCCCAGCACCGAGCCGCAGAGGGTGTTTTTAAGAAACACACTGGCAGCTCACTCAGTAAACCCTGATCGTCCAAACTACGTGTCCATCCCGACGGCCTGAATGAGCCCCTGGACCATCGTGCACAGTGGGTGCTCAGTTAAAAGATGTGAAGTGAAATCCATCAGTGAGATTAGTGGGTGTGTTGGTTTCTACAAGTGCCCCAGAGCAGGGGCTCAGACAGCAGGGATCTGCCTCTCCTGTTCTTGAGGCCAGAAGTCCGAGATCCAGGTGTCGCAGGGCTGGTTCCTCCTCCCGGCCCCTCCCCTGGACTCTGGTGGTGTGCCCCCCTAAGACCTCATCTTAACTTCCCTAATTACATCTGCAATGATCCTATTTCCAAACAAGGTCACACTCTGAGACGCTGGGAGTTAGGGCTCCAACATGTGAATCTGGGGGACACTGTCCAACCCACATCAATGAATGGCTGCCCAATTCATCCCGCATGGAACCGTGTTCCCCAGGGCGCCTCTGGGGAGAGGTCTGCCCGGCCAGGCTGTGGCTCCTGCCACCTGGGGGTGTTGCGGGCACCTGGGTACCCCCACCCTCTGTCCAGCCAGCTCGCCGACCCCTCTGACACGATTGTGGGGTGTAGTCCGTCTGTGGTTCTGGCCCTCGCCTGCCTAACCCCCCAACCCATGTCTCCTTCAAACTCCAGAGGCCGCCACCCTGTGACTTCTATGCTGCTCCGACGGCCGGCCAATAGCTTAAGTATAATGTGTGATAAACACAGGAGATCATTCTGCTTCGTGGTTTTCTAAGGTTTGAAAAGTGATTTAGAGTAATTTTAGGTTGTCCTGGGGTTGGCAGACAGTGTGATCGGCAATTCAAGAAGACGGAGTTCTTTAAATGGAAGGATTTTGCTGCCTTGTTTTAATTTTTAGAAACATGATCAATGTCAGCCGGGGAGGAGGCCGGCAGCCTCCCAGGATGGTTTTCACGCGCGCAGGCCGTCGGGGCCTCGCAGGTTAGGGCACCGCAGCCTCAGCCTCTGTGCCGTGTGAGCGAAAGGCTTTCGCTCTCTTCAAATTGGAAACCTGCCCTCGGCCTCCCTCTGGCCACGACGTAATCCCGCAAGCAATCTGCTGATCGGACAGAAAACTTTTCCACCGTGTAGTCGGCTAAGTGTGTCTGGAAAGGATGGATTTGAAGTGTGAGGAATTGCTAGCTAAGTGCTGGTGGCAGCGGGTGGCCTGGATGGGGCGGGGGTGAGCGAGGTGACCGGCAAGAGAAATGAGGTCATGGCCCTGCGTCGGTGACGCCCTACGCAGGCCTGGCCGCGTTGACAGAAGAGGCAGGGAAGCAATTCCAGGGGAGACGCCGTGTTGGGGGCTACTGGGAAATGGGCTGTGGGACTGCCTTGAGCCTCTGATGGGCTGCCCAGATCCCACGGGGGTCAGTCGGGTGGGCCGGGGCAAAGGGGACCCTGACGGACCTGCTCTCCCTCCCTGGTATTTTGGACCACAGGCCTGCTCCCCAGCTGTGCAATGGTGGTGGGGGGGGGAATCTCTGCCCTCCAGACGCCTCCCGCCAGCCCCCGTATCTGTGACACCGCGGGGAAAGGTCGTGCCTCTGCGAGGTGGCCCAGCACACAAGGAAACGCTCAGACATGGCTCAGGCTGGGGTTGGTGGCAGAAGCTCCAGGCTCCTCCTCTGCTCAGCCCTTCCCCAAGAAGACTTGATCACAGGCAGGTAATCTCCTGGGGTGACCATCCCCTGGCTCAGAGACTGGGCTTATTTGGGCTTAGGGGTTCACCTGGGCTTTCCTTAACTCAGGGGTGGGTGCTCACCTAGACTCAGGGATGGGCTCACCTGGACTCAGGGATGGGACTCCCCTGGATTCCGGGATGGGCTCACCTGGACTCGGGGATGGGCCTCACCTGGACTCAGGGATGGGACTCACCTGGACTCGGGGATGAGTCTTACCTGGACTCGGGGATGAGTCTTACCTGGACTCGGGGATGGGCTCACCTGGACTCAGGGATGGGACTCACCTGGACTCGGGGGTGGGCTCACCTGGACTCAGGGATGGGACTCACCTGGACTCAGGGATGGGACTCACCTGGACTCGGGGATGGGACTTACCTGGACTCGGGGAGGGGATCACCTGGACTCAGGGATGGGCTCACCTGGACTCAGGGATGGGACTCACCTGGCCTCAGGGATGGGACTCCCCTGGATTCAGGGATGGGCTCACCTGGACTCAGGGATGGGACTCACCTGGACTCGGGGATGGGCTCACCTGGACTCAGGGATGGGACTCACCTGGACTCAGGGATGGGCTCACCTGGACTCAGGGATGGGACTCACCTGGCCTCAGGGATGGGACTCCCCTGGATTCAGGGATGGGCTCACCTGGACTCAGGGATGGGACTCACCTGGACTCGGGGATGGGCTCACCTGGACTCAGGGATGGGACTCACCTGGACTCAGGGATGGGCTCACCTGGACTCAGGGATGGGACTCACCTGGCCTCAGGGATGGGACTCCCCTGGATTCAGGGATGGGCTCACCTGGACTCAGGGATGGGACTCACCTGGACTCGGGGATGGGCTCACCTGGACTCAGGGATGGGACTCACCTGGACTCAAGGATGGGGCTCACCTGGACTCAGGGATGGGACTCACCTGGACTCAGGGATGGACTCACCTGGACTCAGGGATGGGACTCCCCTGGATCCAGGGATGGGCTCACCTGAACTCAGGAATGGGACTCACCTGGATCCAGGGGTGGGGGTTCACCTGGACTCGGGAATGTGGACCCAACTCCCTTTCCCTGTGGCTGCACCACAGGTATGTTGAACACTCAGCAAAATGCAAGTTGAGAAGCGCCTTGGAGAGGGGCTTCTGTGGGCTTTTGAGGGGGGGCAGAATGCCAGGATGGAGCCTCCTCTTAGCCCCTGGTCCTTCCTGTGTCTGGATCTGAGGCTACAATGGAGCCTCACCTTGCTTTCCGTTTGGCTGAAATTCATTAACTGCCAGGAAATCATGGATTTCCAAACCCAGCTTTTTCCACAGCCTTCCACTTAGCAGAGAAAATCAAATTGATGCAAGCAAGTAACGAGAAACAGCTCCCAGAGAACTCTGCTGAGAAGCCAGACGGTCTGCCCTCCCGGTGTGGCTGGTGGCAGACATTACAGGGGTTACTTTGCAGACGCCCTGGGGTCCACTCCAGGTGCGATGGGCCATTATGCGGCTTTCTAAGAGTGTTTTTGGGTAATTCTTAAAAGGACCAGTGAGTCCCCAGGTCCGCGGTAGGCCCAGTTCAAATGTACCAGCTGCCATTGGGCTCAGGGTCCCATTAGGGGGGGCCTTCGCGGGGGGATACAGCTCCGCAAGAGTGTGTCACTAGTGGCCTGTGGCTTCTCCTTAAAACAGAAAGTGCTGATGCCATGGAAACCCCTGTGCATTGCCAGGGACCAGGGGCTCTGCTGGTGGTGGGCGCTGGGCAGAGTCTCCCCGAGGGTCAGCTGGATGCGGGTACAAGCGTGAGGTCACCCCGGGCCAGGTTCTTGGCCTGAGTGACCTCAGGTCTCATCTGTGAAGTGGGACGCTCACCTGGCCAGCTGTTCTGGTGTCCAGCGTGCTCAGAAGCCCCCCTGCCTGTGTCAGCTCATTTCACTCTCAGGGTGGCCCTAAGAAGCAGGCACCGGTGTTACCGTGCTGTCTAGATGCTGCCACGAGGCCCAGAGACCTGTAGGCACCTGTCCAAGAACACGCAGCCGGGTGCAGTACGTAGAGGGTCGGACACCGTCTCGCCAGCGCTCCATCTGCCTCTCCTGCTTGTCGCCTCGGAAGGAGCTGCGGGCACATGAGAGGGCCCAGTCGGTGCTGGTCTACACTGAGTGACTACTGCTACCAGCAGCGAGCTGGAGAAGGCAGTGTTCCAAGAATACTGTCAAGAGAAAAATAAGGAGCCCCGGGCCTCCGTTCTGCATGAACAGCCTCCACTCACCCTTACGAGAAAGGGATTCCTGAGGAACACCCCATCCGGAGCCAGCCGCCCGTGGGACGCTCCCGGTGCCCCAGGAGCTCGGTCCGTGGGCCGTGGGGCTGGCGGGTTTAGGGAGAGGCCCCGAGGCAGAAGGAACTGGGTCAGGTGCTTGTCACCAAGGGGTCCCGTGGGGGCCGGGGACCCGCCTGGGGATCCGATGGAGGCACAGAAGGTGCCACCTCTTCGGTCCCTTTGCGCCTCCGTGGAACCGCCCGGCCCCACCCCCATGTCTGCTGGGAAGCAGCCCCAGCATCACACAAGTGAGCAAGGGGCTATTTCCCATCTCGCAAGCACCACGATGAAAGGAACAGGTGGAAAGATTGTTGAGACTTGTGAATTAGTCGCTAATGAGGAAAATTAGGAAATTTGCTGAAGCATAAAAAATGAGAAGTCCAGAGAAAGAAGACAAATGGGTCGGGAGTTAGTCCCTCCTCCCCCACCGCCCCTCGCCCCACGGGCTTTCAAACTCTGGTTTAGACCAGACTGAAATACAGATCTGACGGCTGGGCTAATGGGAAGACATTGGTTTAAGATGTAGAGATGATTAATTGGATTAATGTGCGAAAATGGTTAAAGTGGTGTCAGGGAGTGAGGGAGTGGGACACCTGCCACCTGCCCGGCCCTTGTCAAGTGCTCTGCAGATGTCACGTCATTGGTCCCACCAGGACTCTGACAGGTGGGCCTATCGTTCCCCTCTGCAGAGGAGCTACGAAGGCAGGCGTGTCGTCTAGCTAACAGAGAGCCCGGGGTGCTGCCCAGACTCTCTGCCCATCCTCCTTCCTGGGGGCCGACCCCTCAGGTTCAAGGACCTGGAATGGGACCATTTCAGGGGAACTCAAGGCTGCTGCCGTTGGATCTACAGCCCAGAGCTGAGCTGAGCTCGCGAGACGGAAATCCCTGATCTGCGATGTCCCTGCCTTGGGGTCTCCCAGCCCCACCTGTTCAGGTCCCTCCCAGCCTCACTTTTCCCTCATCTAAGTGGGGCATCTCCTGTACTACCTGAGACTTTTCTGCTCATCCTTTTCCAAAAAACCCATAGTCTGGGACCTTAGGAGCCAATAAACTTCATGAACATCAGATTTCTAAGGTTTGCCTAGTTAGCCCCGCCATTCTGAGTATGTACAATCCGAAAATATTCCTGTAAAGCTTATCAGGAACCAAAGAAAACCCCCACTAGCTTCCCTGATGCCACCTCCAGCAGCAGCTGTCTTGCGGGCATCAGAGACCTTGTCACGGGGGCCGGAGCCAGAGCAGAGGCCGCAGCTCATCAGACCCGGATTTCAGTCCCGGTGCCGCCCCGTGGGCAGGTCCTGGCTTCTCAGTGCCTCAGTTTCCTGATCCATAAAATGGGGGTAATGATGGACCTCGATGCTGGGCTGTGTCTCGGGAATCAGTCAGGTTATTGGTGTGAACTTCCCGGCAGGCACGTGGATGTCGGTCACCACCCGGACGAGGAGGGTAACAGTAAAACAACACTGTCCCCAGGGAAGAAAACCTCGGTTCTTGGCCACCCCCAAGCTCGTGTCAGGATGCCGGGGGGCGGGCACGGCAGGGCCTGGTGCCTGCTGCAGCCCCTGGGGCCGCCCGGAGCCACACAGGCCTCTGCTCAGGCTGCAGGTCCCGGGCCAGCCGCGCTCGGGTCAGCAGCGAGCTCACGCCTTTGTCAGGGTGATTAATAGTGGTGGGATTGTCGTTAATTCACTGCCTAATGACTGCGGCCAGCGTGCTCCGAGTAATCGGGTGATGTATGTGGGGGGCGCCCACCTCATGGCAGAGGTGAAAATCATTTCGACAAGTCAAATATTGTCACAGGGAACAAATGGCTCTCCCTGTTAATAAAAATTAATGAATTTTTTTCTTTCTTTTTTTTTCTCGCCACTGGCCTGCTAAATGAAGCTGCAGGGCTGCTGAGCTGGGGGCTGGGCTTGGTGGAGTCAAGCACTTTATTTGATGGTTAAAACTATAAACGTCTTGATTAGGGCAGAAAGTGGCCGGAGGGCCAGGGTGGGTGTCCGCGGCAGCCGAAGCTAGAGACTGGTCTGGGGTGGGAGTGTGTGTGTGTGTGTGTGTGTGTGTGTGTGTGTGAAGTGGGCAGCCCCCCAGGGGTCTGCAAGGGGTGAGGCTGCCAGAGGGGTGCTATGGCTGCCGCTGGCTCTGTGGCCCGGAGGACGGGGCACCCCCGGCCGACCCCTCGACCCTCCCGTCTGCAGCCCCTTAATGTCCGGACAGTTGAGAGAGGAAAGCAGAGGGGAATGCGAGCAGGTGCCTGGCCAGGGCAGAGACAGAGGGAAGGTCTTCGCAGCCCCCTGAGAGCTGAGGCCCAAGAAGGCATCACTTTCCATGGGGGAGCTGAGAAGGCCTGAGCCCCCGGTCCTGACCTCCGAGGGGCTCAGCCTAAGGATCCCCACACCCCTGGTGGGTGGGGGCAGGGAGCGTAGGGCAGGGAGCCAGCTGGCCTCAAGGGAGGGAACCCTCGCCCACCGCCGGCCACGCCATCTCCAGGGCTGCAGGCGAATGGACACGGTGGCCCACTCCTCCGGCCCAGCTCTCATTTTGAGCATCCCGAGCTGCTGGGAGTGCCAAGCCTGCTCCGATGGCAGCGAAGGCCGCGGAGCAGAAGCCCAGGAGGGAAGGGTTCTGTCTCCCAAGCATCCGGCTGATGGCATCTCCAAGCAGGGCCGTGTCCTCCCCACCCACCCTGCCCAAAGCCTGGCCCCTCCCGCCTGCACTCCCACGGGCAGCCCAGCCCACGGAGACCCCAGGGGGGCAAAGGGGGCACCCCTGGACCGCTCTCTTCAGCTGTTTCTCTTTCGGGCAACACTTGTCCGCTTGCGTGGCCTGTGAATGGAGCCGCAGAGGCTGGGTCGGTGGGAACTAAGGAGATAAACGTGTCTATAAATAGTGTGGCGGCGTGGCCGGGGTGCTGGCTCGGCGTCGACCCGTTCCTCCTCGGCGGGGCCGCGCAGGCGGGGGGAAACGCAGCTGAGGATGCTCGCCGGGTGCATGCTCCTCCCTCAGTGCCGGGACCTCGGCCTCATCCCCCCAAACCCCCAGCAGAGGCGGCTGACTAGGGCCAGGGGATTGTCCCCACCCCGGCCCACCCCTCAGTGCGCCTGTGGCTCTTGGGATCCCTTCTCCACGCCTGTCCTGCCACGTGCTGCCCTCGGCACCTGAGCCACATCCCTTGTGGGTCCCTCCTCCCTTCCTCCATCTGGAGGGTCCAGGACCCCACAGCCCTTGGACCTTGAGGCCCCAGAAAACCTGGCTGAGCAGGGGAGGGGCCTGGGGACCCTCCAGTAGAGGAGGTGCCTCTGAAGCCCAGCTTGGATGAGGGCCTCCCCAAACCCCAAATCTCAGAGCAGCCCCCCAGACCCAGAGAGCAAAGCCCCATTCACTGGGGAGCCTCCAAGGCCATGCTGTCCAGAGAATGGGGTCCCCTTTCCTGAGGAGTGTGTGTGGGCACCGCAGGGCACAGAGGGGTCCTGGAGGAAGAAAGAGCCCAGCAGTGCTGTGGGCCCTGCTGGCAGCTGGTGCGCCCTGTCCAGCATGGGGCCCCTGGCGATCGTGCGATGACAGTGTCCCCACGTCGGGTTGCGCTGGTACCTTGAATCTCTGGGCAGGTTGGATGTACCCGTCTTTTATGGGGGTGGGGGCTGAGGTCCAGGGAGCATCTGTAAGCATATTGGAAGGAGAGCCTGTCCGCGCTTATGGCACCTGAGAATCAACCAGGACGGGGAGGGAGGACAGCCCAGGACCTGGAAGAGGGGCTCACGGACGGAAGCTGGTTTCACGCTGGGCGGACAGCCTGTAAGAACCTTCTCTCCTGCGGGCTACAGTGGTGCTCAAAGCACTGTGGACTCAAACAGGCCCTTGTGCCTCCACGTTCACGGCAGCATCGCTCACCATCACCAAACAGGTGGAAGCAACCCAAGTGCCCATCGTCAGACGATGGAGAAACAAAATGTGGTCCATCCATAGGACAGAATATTACTCAAACTTAGAAAGGGAGGAAACTCTGACGCCTGCTCCAACGTGGATGGACCCTGAGGACACGATGCCGAGTGAAATAAACCAGACACAAAAGGACAAATTCTGTGTGATCCCGCTTCTGTGAGGTCCCTGGAGGAGTCACACTCACAGAGACAGAAAGTAGGAGGGTGGGGGCCGGGGCTGGGGGAGGGGGGGGGCAGTGAGTGTCTCATGGGGGCCGAGTGTCGGTTTGGGAAGATGAGAAAGTTCTGGAGATGATGGTGGCGATGTTTGTACAACAGCGCGCATGTGCTTAATGCCACTGAGCTGTGCACTTATAAATAATTAAGGCGGTAAATGTTATGCTATGCGTCTTTTATTTCAATTTTTGCAAGAGCACACTGTGGTGTTGCCAGATGTGAGGTTACAGAGTTGGTGTATAGAGCCTACCTCCCTTGATATTTGGGGGCGTCTTGGGGCCCGGGGCCCCTCTGGTGCATTAACAGTACGGAGGTGACGGGTTAGGGGACACCCCCTGCTTGAGCCGCCAGCTTACACAGTGCTTAGCAGAGGGGCCAGGGAGAGTCGGTGGTGATTTAGAAGAAAAACACGAGACTTGAGCAATCCGCGGGCTACGTCGCTGCCCCCGGGGCTCAGGGAAATGGTATATTAACCAAGGAATAAAGGAGAGGAGGACAAAAGGCCAAATCGCATCTCTCTGAAACAAAGAGGCTTTTGACCGGGAACAAGCCTTGATCAAAATTACAGTGGCATCGCGAGTCATTCAGAGCCTGCCCGGGGCAACGGAGGCAGGGAGGAAATAGTGGATGCGGGACCTGAAACAGGCGCGGCGGAGCCGGAGTCCCCCGAGCACTGCGTGGAGAAATAATCGTCTTAGAATCATGCGCCGGCTTTAAGGAAGGCCAGGTGGTCTGGGCTGCCGGCAGAGCCCCTTACAGCCCTGTGGCCACTCAGCTGGGCCGTGGGGGTCTGGGGTGGGGCCTCCGAGGGTAGCGGGCTCCCGGAGCTGTCTCAGAGGCAGTCACCACGGCATGGGGGCCACGCTGCCGACAGGATGCTGAGGAGGGCGCAGGGGCCCCAGGGGTGCGGGGTGGGTGTGACGCTCGCCCAGGGCCCACCCGCCGACCTCACATGTGGGAGGGGAGGGTGGCAGGAGCAGGTCCTGTGGGTCCCCTTCTGGATTCACCTTTGTACCACGTCTGGTTCTCCCAGACGTGCGGGGCTGACCCCGGGAGGTGAATCTGACCTTGAAGTCGGCTGAGCTTGGCAGTGGCCAGCCAGCAGCTGGAGACCCATGTGGGGAACGGGGCAAGGGCCTCACCTGCTGCTTTATCCTCTGGGCATCAGTTTCTTCGTCTGCAAAATGGGTAGATGGTGACCTGCTACTCGGTGCTACGGGTAGACTAAGAACAGAGGGGCGGGCGGGGGGCTTCTGTTGGGGGACCCTGTGAGAGGCGACGGCAGCCCCGGGGCCGCGCACTGTGGCTGGTCAGGGCCCTCCAGCCTTTGCTCTATGTGCCTGCGCCTTGTGTCTGTAGCAAAGTACCCTCAACTGGGGGCTTCGAACGGCAGACGTTTCCCATCTCCCTTTTGGAGGCCTTGGTCACCACGTGGCCGTCTTCCCTGGGTGTCTCTCTGTGTGACTCTATCCCCTCTTCTTATCAGGACACCAGCCATTGGGTCAGGGCCACCTTAATGGCCTCATCGTAACTTGGTCACGCCGGCAGAGACCTTATTTCCAAATCAGGTCACATCCACAGGTACCAGGGGTTCGAACACCAGTACATCTCTTTTGGGGGCACAATTCAAGCCATGACGTCGCACCAGCTCCCGATCGCCATCAGGTGACCAGAGGCAGTGGGGGCCGGTGGAGTAGTCAGCCAAGTCAGAGGCCTGGACCTGCCACCGCCAGCTCAGGGTTTGAAACAAAAGAAGTGCACGTGTGTGGTTGTAGCCAGGAAAGTGGTTGCCATCTTTGGTCAGGATGGGGAGAGGAGGGGGAAGCTTGCATCTTTTGGGGGAAGGTGTCCATACCTCGAGCCCTCACAGGAGTGGCTGGGACAGGGCGGTGAGACCCCAGGCCCTGCGCCTCCCTGGTCTCTCCGGGCCCTGATGACAATGCAGCTCCATTAGCCCGGCAGCTGGGGCTCGTTGCCTCCGGTCCCTGCAGGCAAGGGCCCCAGGAGTGGGTTTGGGAATATAAACGGCCACCGACTGTTATTAATATTTAGCATGTTTGCAGGAACGTCTTTTCCCGGTGCTATTAATCTGCCGCGTTAATAACAGCCGCGCTCTGCTCCGGGCTTAGCTCAGCGGTGATGGGCGAGGGGGAGGCCAGGAGCCAGGTGCCCGCGGTGGCCACAGCCCTGGGCAGCTCGGGCAGGCGGTGAGACCCCTGGTGGCCGCAGCCCTGGGCAGGGGCCTTCC
>NW_006774135.1:1781498-1788178 GCF_000442215.2 Lipotes vexillifer
TCCTGGAATGGGGACTCTTAGTTCCTGTCTTAAAGCCAAGGTCCAGGGCTGGGGGAAGGGTCGCCATGGTGGCTGCGGTTGATTAAAAGCTCGAGAACAATAGCAGGACTGACGCTGTCAATTCCCAGGTTTCTCTTTCTAGCAAACCGTTTCCGGAAGTGGGGCTGTGGCCCAAGGACCCTCCCGCCAAGGAGGGGGCTTCGCCTCGCCTATTGTGCTGGACGGGAAGGTGGCTGCACCGAAATCCTGATTAGAAATCAGGGCATCTTATTTCACCACCTGAGCCGGTAGCTCCCCCAGACCCGGCTCATCTGAGCGCGCTCATCCCTCTGTCCCTCCCCTCCCAGCCCAGCAGCAGCTGAGATGGTCCTTGTGACAGTCACAGACCACGGGGACTTACAGGCTCTGGGGAAGAAATCTGGGGGGCTCTCTGAGGGGCGCAGTACACAGCACTCCTCCCTTCTTGATTCAAGAAGTGAGAGTCAGAGGATGGGAACCAAAGGCCCATCTTGTTTCTCCGAAAAGGTTCCAGTGGAAGGTGAGAGGGCCGGGCAGGCCTGCGGCTGAACCCCGGCATCACACATGTGCCCCCCGACCCCTACATTGCTGGACCAGGCATGCCACCCTGCATGGGTGGAGGGAGGGATGCCCTGAACGAGCAGCAGAGACATCCGGCCCTTTTCCAAGAGGTGGGGTCTGGGCCTAGCAAGCCCCAGCCCTCAGATTAACCACTCAGACTTGAGCCTCCTGTTAAGGGGGCTTCATCTCAGGGAAGAAGGGAGGGAGAGGGGTGAGGGGTCCTGCTTTCCATCTATGTCATTGAAAATTGCCCTCAAGACCGTCCTTGCCCGCATCCATTTATCCATCCATTCATCCCCTATACACCCATCCATCCACTATCTACCCATTAATCAATCTATCCACCAATCACCTATCCACTGATCCACCATTCATCCCAGCATCCATCCACCATTCGTTCATCCACCATCCATCCATCAATCCACCCATCCACCTACCATCTATCCATTTATCCACAATCCATCCACTATTATTCTATCACCATCTATCCACCCACCAACCACCACCCACCATTATGCCACTACCCGTCCACCACCCATCCATCCATCCACCATCCACTGACCACAATTCCACAATCCATCAATCCACCCACAATTTATCCATCTTCTTACTCATCTTTCCATCCCATCCCCCCCTCCCCTCCATTCATCCATGTATTTATTCCTGAATTCATCCATCTATCCATCTGTCCATCCATTTATCCCCTCATCTACCCATCCACTGACCCAACCGTCCACCCATACATTTACCCATTCATTTCCTATGTATCTTCTGTGGACACGAGGAAGGTCATCACTAAAGGCTGGGCACTCTTTAAGGTACTTTCTAGAACACAGGGGTGGGAACACCGGAGCTGTGTGATACGGGGTCTGAGGGCTTTCGATCAAGGCTGTCTAAACACTCCCAGCTTGGCCCTGACTAACTGTGTGGCCTTGAGCAAGTCCTCACTCCCCGAGCGTCCCTTCCATGATGTACAAGACGGGTGAAGTCATATCTCTGCCTCCTCTCTGGGGCGTGGCTGGAATTAGAGTAACCGCAGTGCTGGCTGTGTGCTCCCTGAGCCCTGTCAGCACCTGTCACACACAGGCGGGCAGAACCAAGGCAGACAGTGTTCTGACCAGGCCCCCTGTGGTCCCCGGGTTGCTTTCGCAGTCTCTCCGGGACGGTCCTCGAATTTCATGGGCGTGTGGCCAACCAGGGATGTGCTGCCCAAGGTCTCAGGGCTGTGACCGGGTGGGCTGTCTGTTCTCCACTCGGCTTCGCCGCGACTGCCATATTCCTTTCATAAGTTGAACTGAACAGTAACTTTAATTCTTAAAAAAACATTTTTTTGAACAGTAAGTTTTAAATACTGCATTGATAGGCCTGGTGAAACTGATCACTACCTGGACATTCAAACCTGGAGTTGGCCGTGGGATGGGGGTGCCCGTGCCCCAGCCTGCCTCTCCCTGGGAGAGGCCATGCTCTGGGCTCCTTGCTGTTGATTGATACGACAGGGAATTCAGACCTGGGCCCCCACAGATCCTGGAGAGGGCACTTCCTGAAGGTCCTTGGCCCCGTGTCTGGTGGCCTCTGTGTAGGAGGCTTCCGCTGAAAAGGCCAGAGAGGCCTGGCCCAGCCCATCTCACTGAGATACAACGGAGTGTGCCCTGCACGGCCTGTGGGTCCTGTCCCTGCCGGCGACACCAGGAAAGGGGGAACATTTGGACATGCTGTCGCAGCTCTCGTCCCCTTTCACCCCAAAAAACTCGTTAATAAAAGTAAGCAGCTCGCGTCTGCGGCTGATCCTTTGGAGGCTGCTCTGCAAGCCGGGCAAGGGTAGGCTTTCACTCCGTCCTTGGGAAGCCCTTGGCAAACCCCACCTTCCTGTCCAGCCTGGGCGGGGTGTGCGGTGGGTGGAATGAGCCAGGCCGGGGCGAGCTCTGCCGGGATGCGGCTCCTTTTTAACAAAGACTTTTTCCTCCAAGGGCTTCTGATGGAAAACAGTCTGAGGTGCAGACTAGGCAGGGTTGCGGGAGATGTGGTGACGGTCGCTTTTCTCCTGCCGAGGGGCACATTTTCGGTTACTTGCAACAGGTCAGGGATGAATGAAACGGGGCCGTGTAGTTGGGTGCTGGTCCAGATTGCCAAGGAGAGCTCCTGGAAGGGTTAAGGCGACTTGCTCCCCTGTGCTGAGTCCCATCCCCCCGGATGCACTCTGATCCTCGGGGCTCTTCAGACGCGGCTGCCCCTCCCCCTTGCTGAGCTCCCACAGTGGTTCTCACGCTTGGCTCTCCAGCCCCCCTCAGGTTCAGGTCGGGCAGGTCTGGGTGGAGCCCAGGAGTTGCATCTCTAGAAGTGCCAGGGGGATGCCGGTGCCACTGGTCTGGGGACCCCGCTCTGAGAAGCCCTGAGCTAGAGGGGCAGAACGCCCCCCTTATCCAGGCTGAGTCCATCTTGCTTCTCAAACCCCCAGGCCCAGCCCGCTCAGCTGGCTCCTGTCAGGAACCTGCACGTTTGCACCGTGGCTGCCCTGCTCTGGCTGTCAGCGGGCAGTGTGGATGCTCAGAGGCCCCGCCCCACCTCTGCCGGTGACTCGCCTTTCAGACTGGACTTGTCCTTCTGGGCAATGCTCTGGGGGCCGCCCCAGCTGGTCTGTGTCCCGTGGGCAGCTCTGGATGTGGAGCTTGCTGGACCTTGGCCTGACCCCCAGCTGGATGCCACGCCGTATGGTCCTGTCTCCAGCGACATTTGGGGTCTGTCATTATCTCCCAAACGCACCTGGGCTCCTTCAGACAAGGGGCCACACCTGAGATCAGCTTCCAGCTCAGTTCAGCTTAGCGTCAACCTCACTCTGTCTGACTCAAGAAGTGTCCCTTGGTGCCCAGTCCCCGTGTGTCCTTGAGTCAGCGCTGTGGGACCCGGCTTACGTCTTTGCTGGGCAGGCAGGTCTCCCACAAGAGCCCCACTCCTCCGAGAGGTGAAGCTGTGGATTCTGTGGTTCAGAGGTCACAGGATGCAGCACGGCCAAGGGGGCTCCCGGCCCGGGGCCTGCACTGGGCCTCCTGGGGCTCCAGGCAGGGGGTGGCTCACAAAATGTATGAGGGGGCCTGACCCGACCTGGGCATGTCCTTGACTGAGGAGGAAATCTGTAACAAACTTCAGCCCCAAACGTGATCCTGGAAAGAGATGTGGCCGGCCAGCAGCTTCCAGGGAGCCAACGGAGACCTGAGCCTGGGCCTGGTCATCATACCACTCCCGCAAGTGTCACCATCGCTGCCCATGGCGGGCGTGTTTATTCTAATTTACATGGAGAAGGGGTCAGCTCCGGGAACCCAGCCACTTCCAGGGTGGCCAGTTGATGATAGCGGAGGGGCCGGCCCAGGCCAGGCTGCCTGGCCCTCCTCTGGGGATGAACACAGAAAGAGGTTCCATTGGCTCTGAGGCCTCAGAAGGGGGCAGAGCCTCCGGGGCTGGGGTCTGTGGAGTGACTGGGCCGGCTGCAGAGGGCAGGGAGGACCTCAGGCCGGAGGCAGGCGGCCATCTGGCCCACGAGTCCTCACTGGGCAGGGCCGAGCATCCCAGGTCCACGGGGAGCGGGCCGAGGCCGAGGGCAGACAGCGAGGTGACCTCTCTGCACCTGGGTGGACTCCGCCGTGCACTGTCCTCCCCGTCAGAGCTCCTTCAGCAGACCGAGTTCCAGGTCCAGCACAGCCACCAGCATGCCCCCTTCCTGGGCAGCTCGGCTCACGGGGGTCCAGGGGTCCCTCTTTTCCCACTCGTGTAAGGATATCTTCTGCCCTGTTGGGGGGTAGTAGTCCCCCCCAACCCCATCCAGAGTCAGCATCAAGTTGGCTGAGGGTAATTTGCTTTTGACCCACCGACCCCGAGATGATTGCTGCATAGGCCATTGCTGGGGGCAGGGGGCGCTCGGGCCCACAGGTCAAGCTGCCTCGTCCCGCAGGCTGGGCCCCCAGGCCACGTGTCACCCTGCAGGAGGCTCTGCAGCCACTTTGCCTTATTGTGACATTCACACACCCTCTTAATGTTTCTAAACCCAGTGATGAGGGTTAGACACAACTGAAGCGTCAAGGAGACCCGGACCGGGACGCATTTTCAGCTTTACCCCAAGACGCTACCTGTGTGTTTTGTTTGCATCAAGGGTGTTTCTCTTTCGGGGGAGGAAAGGAGGGTCTCATAGCATGTGCTGGGGGTGCAGGGGAGGAAGCTCTGTGGCATTTGTGGGGTGAGGCCCAGCCGTCATCAGGCTGAGCTCACCTCTGGGCCCAGACGGCTTCTTGCAAGCACAACGTCCCCTGTTCCTGGTGCCTCTGCCCTGGTGTCTGTGGGGTGACGTGTAGCACCCCCGCCCCAAATGAGACACTCCATCTGGACCAGGGGGGTGTCGAGGGGCAGCCTGCCAGGTCAGAGGTTGGGGTCTGCACCCCAGGACAGGGCTGGCCCGGGAGGCCGGGTGCAGGTGTTTTTAGGAAGGAACGTTGACGCATCTTCCAATAACAGCCAGTCTTCTGAGAAGCACGTGATGTCCTGTCCACCCTGACACCTGGCCTCTCTGCAGACTACAGCACGACGGCCCCCAGAGACCATCCCGGCCGCCCCGCTGGTGGAGGTGGAAGGGCGGCCCCCACACGGGGCGTTTTCCTCCCTTCCTCTTGGGGGTCTCCGGGCAGAGGCAGCCACGTCCCGCCACCTACAGGGCGGTGCGGAGGCAGGGGGCTGGCTGAGGTCGCCTCGAGCCTGTTGTCACGATCCGTTGCCCCCTCTTTACATACACACTGCACACACGTGTGCTCACACACGTGCACGCACTCACACATGCCCACATGTACACACATGCATGCACGCATACTCTTCCACACACCCACCCACTCACTCCTGGCTCCTGGCGGCGGCCCACGGCCTTCCCCGAGCCCTGCGTGGTTTGAGGGCTTCTCCTGCAAGTCCCGCCACACAGTAAAGGAGTGAGCAGAGCAAAGCACACAGTGACTCAGAGAAGCCCGCCTCACACTCCCCCGGCTGCAGATCAAGGCTTAAATCAGCCTGATTCCAGGGTTACAAGCAACCAGGAGCTGGAGCTTCAGGAAAGGGCCGGGGGTCTTTATGTCCCCCTCCCGGGATACTGCTCGTTTAGCCATGGCCGGGCTGCCAGCCCCACGTACGGGACTGGAGGGACCCTCTGCCCCCGGCCAGTCGGGCACAGTGGTGCTCACTGGGGGCCTTCTCTCTCTCTAGACCCTGAAACCCTGGCCGTGGGTTTGATGTTTGGTTGGGGCTCTCTGGGGGTGGAGGGGCGGCTTTAGGGATCTGGGTGAGAGAGGGCAGACAAGCCTCCAACGGGGTTTCCGCACGAAGTCCGCCAAGAGCCTGCCACCCTGGCTGGGACCTGGCCCCGGTGGCAGGTGCCCTGTGGCCTGACTGCCGTGGCCGTGGCTCAGGGTCGCTCCGTGCCTCTCCTCTTCCTCCTGTCGCTGCCTGCAGCCTCCCCTCCCCTCTCCTCACCGTTTTTATCATTTGGGTGGATCTCCCAGGAGAAATTTGGGGGAATGACAGACTCAGTCATGAACCCTGAGCCTGAAACTACCACAAAACCCCAGTGAAGGACCTCGGTCTCCTCATGAGTAAATAACATGCCATGGCACAGCCTGGATTCCCAAGGTCATAAAAAGCTCATGTTCCTGGCACTGCATTCCACCCTTCCGGAGAGCACTGGCTGGGAATGTGACGGTGGTCACAGGCCTGGGTGGCAGGGGGCGGGGGCCGGGGGCAATGATTCCCCCTCCCTAGAAATGCCCGCCAGCCTGGGGCTGAGGGGCTCCTTCCTGCTGGGCCACCCGTCCCGAGGGCAGTCTGGCTGCGGCACTGGGCCGAGGGAGGATGCTCTTTCAATCCAGCCTCCCAGCTGCTCGGGGACCCGGGGTCGGGGGGACAGTTTGTGCTGGTCCTGCACGGGCTCCAGCAGCATCCAAGCTGCTTCCTGCTTCTTGCAGGGCCTGGGGGGCTGCTCAGCGCGCCTCCATTTCTCCAGATGTTTTCTGCGCACCCTTAGGCCTCCTCTCAGCCATGTCTGAAAACAGAGGCCCCCCCCCCCCCCCCCCCCCCCA
>NW_006774135.1:1788782-1820432 GCF_000442215.2 Lipotes vexillifer
AAACACCACCTTTCTCTCCTAAGCTGTTTGCTTGGCCAGTAAATCAAACGTGCCCTTCAAGTGTTGATTTTCCTCCAGAAGGTGACGAGTTTTGGGAAGTCGAATTCAAACAGAAAGAAAACAAAACACGACAAAACAAAAAACAACCCAGAAAAACAAAAAGAGCCCTGAGATGGATATGCATGGGACGGGGACACGCCCCCGCTCTCTGCCCAGCGCCCTCACACGAACAGAGCTGGACTCCTCACCGGCCCAGAAGCAAAGGCATCAGACCCTGGAGGGGTCAGGGAGCGCGCTGGGGGGTCCTACCTGAGTCTGCTGGGAGCTCTGTGCAGTCACCAGGTCACATGATAAGGTGGCATGTTAATTATCCCCGCAATACACCTTGGTGCGCGCGCAGCCCCAGGAAGGGTCGGGGTGTTCTTTCAAACCTAAACAGCCTCAGGTCCCCAGGATGGGGGAGCAGCAGCTGCCGTTCTGTTGTTGCATTTTTGAAAGGATCCTATGAGTCAATTAAAAAGGAACCGTTGGCCACATAAAACATAATAATTACTTCTGTGAATACTGCTAAATTAAATAAGTGTTATCTCCCCCCCCTTTTTTTAAGACTTTGGTTTCTTTTGAAAGTAAACATTTTGTTACTCCTCCTTTGGATCTGAGGTCGTCTACTCGTGCTGAAAAGTTCCCATCTCCCTGGAGACGACCCTTTCAGGAGTAGGGAGGGGGCCGTGAGACGAGGGCCAAAGTGACCACAGCGTTTGGGTCACTTTCTAAGGTTTTCAAGTCCCAGAAGGAGGGGCTTGGGCAGAAGCATCTAGATCAGAGGCCAGCGGGCTCCGAGCCACAAGCAATCCGCCCGCACCTCCCACCCCCGGCCTCCCCTCTCCTCTGACTTTAATTTTATTGAGTGAGACTCACAGCAAGTGCACAGTTCAGGGACCCGGGGCACAGTCACCAGGGTGTGCAGTCGCCCCCTCCATCTGGTTCCAGGACATCTTCCCCCAGAGGAGACCACGTGCCAGTCAGTCGGTCACTCTCGGTTTCCCCCCCAACATGGATTCTGTCTCTGTGGATTTGCTTTCTCCGGACGTTTCACATAAATGAAGTCGTAGGACATGTGGCCTTTTGTGCTCGGCCTCCTTCACTCTGAGGGTTGTTTGCAAGGCTCGCCGTGCTGCAGCCTCTGTCAGTGATCCTTTTCTCGTTTCTATATTATAAATATTCTCTTGTGTGGACGGGCCACACGCGTTGATCCCCTCATCTGTTGATGGACACTTGGGTTGCTCCTCCCTTGAGGGGCTGTGGGTTGACGCTACTGGGAATCCTCACCCATCGGCCTCCCTGTTTTCCACTCTCGGGTCGATACCGAGGAGTGAAGCTGATTTCCTGGCTGTTGGACCTGCTTGCTTGCCCTGTCTCTCCTCCGCCCACTCTTTATTATCTTTTCTGTGCCTCGGGCCACCCTCGGGTGAACTTCTAGGTGGCACTGTTTTGGCACCAACTGCCTCTTGGGCTGGACCCCGAAGAAAGGCCCACAGCAGACAGACAAGCTGGGGACCCTTTTGCTCAGTCCCATGACCTGCCACCCCATGGGTCCCATACTCATGACCTCAGCAGCTCTCTGTCCTAACCTGCCATGAGATCATCGGGAACTTCCAGGAGCTCTCCCCAGGGCCCAGCCGGCCCCACTGAGCTGCCCAGAGCAGCCCAGGTATTGGGGTAAATCTCACAGTCACCCCAGTTCTGAGTCCCCCCCAAGAACTTGGGACTTGCCCCCGTTCCCTAATGTCCAAGGCTGCAGACGCAAAGTGGTTCCAGAAGGAATGCCTCGCCATCAGCCCCGGGTTGAGTGTCTGGTGTGTCGGCTTCCCCCACCCCGCCCCCGACCTGTGGAGTGTGGGCACCTGCTTCCCTCCTGTCCTAACGCAGAAAGGGCCAGCGTGTCCTCGGGCTGCCACCGGGGCCTCGGGGAGCCCCCCAGGGGTCTGCGTTGCTCCCCAAGACGCTGCTGGAACAGTCCCCTGGGAGCCCCTAGCAGAGGCCGTGCCTCCCAGGCAGGGGTGGCGGCCGGGCGACCCCTTGGGCCTCTGGCGCCCTTGGTTCTGTTCTGTCCCATGTCCCAGGTGGTCCCCGAGCCTTGAGCCCTGGGAAGCCGAGCTGCAGAGCCTGACGCTGCCTTGTCTCCTCCAGGTGACGGCGACATTGTAAATAACATGTACGGGCCGGACCCCGACCTGCTGGCTGGCGAGAGCGCCGAGGACGAGACTGAGGACAGCATCATGTCCCCCATCCCCATGGGGCCGCCGTCCCCTTTCCCCACCAGCGAGGACTTCACCCCCAAGGAAGGCTCGCCCTACGAGGCCCCCGTCTACATTCCTGAGGACATCCCCATCCCACCGGACTTCGAGCTCCGCGAGTCCTCTGTCCCCGGGGCCGGCCTGGGGATCTGGGCCAAGAAGAAGGTAGAGGTCGGGGAGCGGTTTGGCCCGTACGTGGCGGCGCCCCGGGCCGCACTGAAGGAGGTGGACTTCGGCTGGGAGGTGAGCTCTGTCGTGCAGGGTGATTGATCGCGGCCATTTATCTCGTGCTCCATCTATTTATAAAGCCGGGTGAGCTGAGCCGCCGGGGGCAGGAGGCTGGGTAGGAGAGAGCATTCGAATGTCACATTTCCCAGGCTTATTTTATCCTGCGGCTTGCATGACGCGACTCCGAAAACACCAGAGGGCCTCGTAGCTGCCTGGCAGCCCCCGTCCGCTGTGCCCGCTCTCTTCCCGGAAATGTGTCTTTAATGAGCTCATGTCTTAAACCCCCCGAGCTTCCCGTCTGGATCTTAGGTGCTAAGGCTGCAATCTCGGCAGGACCTCAGAGATGGATGGCCTCTCCCAGCACAGGAGTCTCTGCTCCCGGGAAAGCCCCTCAGATGGGGGGCCCACCTCCTGGCAGGAGCAGCCAGGGGCAGCTGGTAAAACGTGCCTGGTGGCCGCGCTGCCACAGATGCCCCAGGCACGTCCATGCCAAGGGCCTCCTGCCGGGCTGCCCGGGTCAGCTGGCTCCCTAAGAGCAGCCCTCACTGCTCAGATGAGCGGGGGCAGAGAGGCGCACCTTGTGGTTAACATTTCCCCGACGACCTGGGCCTGGCTCGAGGGTCCTGGAGCCCGTGTGCGGTCAGGAGAGGGAGGCCGCTTAGGTGGGGGGCGGCCGCTGACACCCCCAAAGGCGGCCCTCCCTCTGGAGGTATCCTGCTCGGGCCACGAGCGTCGCTGGGCCCCAGTGGGGGGGGCTTTCAAGGTGGTCTCAGAAGGACCGTGGGCCCCACAGAAGCGCTCTCCCCTCTGGTCGTAGCCTTTCTGCTGGCTCCACAGGGCCAATGTTCGGTGGTATTTTTGGCAGGGACCCTGCCTGGACGGAAAATGCAAATATGCCAGCCCAGATTCCTTCTGGGCGTTTCACAACTTCCCAAAGTGCTTGGATGGAGGTCAGTTCTAGGAAGGGGTGCGCTGTCCAAGGAGGGAAGAGGGCCTTGTACGGCCGGCAGCCGTGTCCCCTACAGCGGACCAGGGCAGCGGGGGTCAGGGGAGCCGACTCCCCGCAGCTGCTCCGTGGCTTTGGAGAAGTTCCCAAACTGTGCGTCTCGGCGTTCTGTGTACAGCAAGGGGCGAACTTGGATCTGTCTTTCCCTTCTCGTGAGTCTTTACAGCTTGGAAGGCTGCCTTGGAGCCTCCACTGCTCCCTAGAGATGTACGTGGCCTCTTCCTAACCCCTGGGAAGCTCCTGGACCCCCCGCAGCCCTTGAGCATCTCCCCCGGGCCCGTCAGCTTTGGAAACCCTCCGTAAAGGTCAAAGAGGCTGCCTGAGTTGGTGCATGTGCTGGTGGCAGTGGCCGCAGACCTGAGACCGCCATGCCCTTCACAAGGACACGGGGGTGCCTCGAACGCAGGACACCCTCACTCTCCAGCAAGCTGGTGGAGTGTGGCTTGTGGTAGCACATGGAGTGTAGACATCAGGGGACACAGAAGCCCCCTACCGGGTGCCAGCTGACAGCCTGAGCTCTGTAGACTTTGAAGGTTTAGAGGGGTAGTGGGTTGACCAGATGGACGGAAGAGCAGGCCAGCCAGAATTCACAACAGCCCAGAGTGGGGGAGGCCGCAGCTTGGCCAGCTGGACCGTGCAGGTCGGCCCGTCCCCTGCTGTCCCCAGGCGCCCGACGCCGTGTGTGCCTCTCAAGGTCGGGTCACCTGCAGAAACGGCCGGCCAGGTGGGAGCAAGGTGAGGTGGGAGGTGAGGAGTTGGGAGGTGCGGCCCTCCTGGAGGCAGGTCGTGTGCTCTTTGGAGACCCACAGGGTGGCCCTCGCTGGGCCGAGGAGAGCATCTTCAGACAACGTGACAGGTAAGTGGTTTGGGCTGTTCAGTGGCTTTTTGCAGACGGCCTGTCCCGTCCTTCCCGCCTGGCTGTTTGGAAGGAATTTAGGGGTGTTGTGTCGCGTGCTCGGAAAGGCCTGGACTATTGAATTAGGAGGCGCCTTCAGATGCTGCAGGGTAAACGGACCCTACGGGTAGTGCGATGGATGACCTTGAGGCAACCTGGTTCTTGTCTGCTCTGATGCAGGCCTCTGTTTGCTCTATTTTTAAAGAAACAGCCCGTATCGCCGCCGCCCTGGGTGCCGGGCCTGGTACGGGCCGTGGCTGTTATCTGCCCGGTGGTGCCTGTTGACTTTGCGATATCGTTTGTCCTCCGTGTACGTGCGGGAACGCTCCCCTCCACGGCACCTCCCCCGACAGCGCCTTGATTCCGGGGCCGTGACCTGACCGCCACCTCCCCCCGGAGCCAGCCGAGTCCACGTCCTCACGTAGAGTTCCAGACGCACCGGCGGGATCTGACTTCGTTTCCTCGGCGGGTCCGGGCCCTGACCGCCTGCTCTGGGCCTCGCGGCCTCCTGTCCCGTCCCGTCCAATGCGGTTGTGAGCAGCTGTTTGTGTCACCGTCATCGTGGTCGAGCCCCAAGGGCAGAATCGGGCTGGAAGGAGGGGTAGGACGAAGCAGGCACCCCGAAAATCAGGGCGAACCCGCTTTTGCTTGAAATAAATCATAAGGTCGAGGTGGTTTCTTTCTAGCACCGTGGGTCTCTGGGGTGGAAATCAAAGAGCTTCACTCGCATCCTGAAACAGGCCACCGATGTTTCACTTTGTTTCTGTGCCCTGCTCGAGTGTGACAGCGTCTGGGCCAGAGGAGTGGCCGGCTGCTGCCCCTTCAAGGGCAGGCGTGGTCCTCGCCTTTGCTCTGCTGCAAACAGGGCTCGAGATTAGGAGCGGAAAGCCCAGCCTCCAGAGCCTGGACCTTTCTGCGGCTCCGGATGGCAGAAGGGCCTCCAGCGAGCCCCGGAGTCCCGAAGTGAGGCAGCTGACCACGTCCTCATGCTCCTGCTGGGACGCTCTCCCCGGGCCTGCGGTCAGCTCAGCCCAGAGCAGGCCTGGTGACCAGGACAATCACTAGGAAAATGTCAGGGCCTAAGTGTCACAGCCAAGGAGGCCAGGGCAGACGCAGGACCGTCAGAGGCAGGTCCCAGGGACAACACCCAAAGGCCTACAGTCCGGTCCCGAATCGCGTGTGTGTCAATGTTCAATCTCATGCTGGTGCTTAAGCTTCGTAAATCAGGTTGATTTGGATTTACTACAATTTACATGGCATTTAGTTCCTGAAGAAGAAAGAACAGGTAATGACATTCTAGCGGCGGTGGCAAAGGAACTCTGCGGAAGAGCCCGGCTGGATCTGGATCCCCGAGGGGCGGGGGGTGGTGGGAGCGTTTTGTGGCCTGACCGGGCTCGGAGTGTGGTTGCCCCTGTGAGGTCTGGTGCTGGGGTCCAGCAGGAGAGAGGGGTCCAGAGACAGCCCCTCGCAGACACAGGGCGGGTGTCCCTTGGAGGACGGGCTCAAAATCAAGGTCAAACCGATTATTCCTACCCTCCTTTTGGTACACCATGCAAACAATTTTCTTTCCACTCAGAGAACAGAATTCCTATCGTGGACCATTCCATTGAACTAAAATCCAAGGGTCCCATCTCCTTTTCTCTTTTTGTGGCGCACACGGTTTCCGGTGACACGGTGCCTCTGTCCCTGCTGGGGCGGCATGAGTGACCTGGCATCTTCAGGGTCAAGGTGGCAGGAGCAGCCTTGTTTCATGTAGGAATTTTACTTGAGCAAAATTGGAAGGTGCGTGTGCGCCCCGCGGCTGGCACCCTCCCCCCACTGTTCATCTGCTTTCCTCCCCATGTGGGCGTCAGGGACATTCAATGACTCTAAACCTTCCCCCACTCCCACCGGGTGCTTTGGGGGACACCAGGAAGTGACTCCCTGTCATTTTGGAAGAAAGCACAGATGGGCTCTGCGAGCTACCCGGACCTGGCAGCCGCATCCTTGGACGCAGATGGGAGCGTGGGGTGTGTGGAAACGGCCCCCATGGGATCCATCTCGAAGGGAGGTCGTCTGTCCTCGTGCCCAGGAGGATGCTCGAACTCCCGGACCCCTCCCCCCAGACACAGCCTGCCCGCTGAGGCAGCCACCACTCACCCTGCCCAGAATAAATCACCCAGTGATTTGCATTTTATTGCCCTGGGGTCTGAAAAACAATGATTTTGATCATTTGTTGAGTAAATCATGACATTTATCATCGTGCTGTTTATTTTGCTAATTAAGAGGTGGCTTCGAGTGACAGCCCAGAGGGAGCCAGGCTGTGGAGCCCTCTCCTCAGAGGTGCCACCTGCCCCCGAGGCAGGGCCCTGCAGCTGTGCAGCCGGGCTGGGGCAGGCCGTGCAGGTCTCCACGGGGAGGTGGCAGGAGTGGTTTTCACACCACAAGCACCCGGTTCTGCTTCTTTCTTGGTGCAGCACTTGTCTCCCCCAGAAAGGCAGGCTCTCCGGTGCCCAGAGCTTTGCCCAGCCTGTAGCTGGCACTCAAGCATCATCTGTCGAAAAAAAATGCGTCTGCCTCTGTTTAAGGAGCTGGTGGAAAACGTTAACGTGAATTGATGGGGTTTCAATTATCTAAAGAATTTACTTGAGTGGATTACCTCATCCCCTTGGCTGTGGTTCCTGAATATTAATATACATGTTCATTTGCTCAATCAACAAATGGCCGTGTCTGGGCCAGGGCCTGTGGGAAGCTCCAGGGTCACAGGGGAAATTGCCCCAAGGCCTCAGGATGCCCTGTCCCTCGGGTGCTACCATCACACGGCCCCCAAGCCAGCTCCTCTGGGGTCCAGGGGTCCCCCTGGATGGCTTTGGCGAGGGCCAGGACCAACCGGCCACCCCCGAGGACCACGGGCTGCCAGCACATCCAGAGATGCTAGGGCAGGGGATGTTCCAGGCAAAAGCTGCTACCCAGCCGTGCACGCTCAGATTCTGAGACATTGCTATTAGTGTAAGATTGGCTGAGGCCAAATACAGTGCGACACGGGGAGGGGCAGGAGTTCCTGGTGGGGCTGGCCTCTGCGCCCTGGCACCTGCCCCAGCCTGGCCGGGAGTCACGTGGGCACCTCAGCGCCGTCCGCAATCTGAGCCCCAGGTCTCCGTGGGGAACGGGCCTCCACTTCTTTCTTCTCCTGCATTTGCACCCTCATGCTCTGGCCTCAAGGACCCCGTCCTCTTTCCTGCTAAACTGATTACCACACGCCTGAATGTGAACACGATTCACCAACACCCCGGGGCTCCCTGCCCCCAAGGCCATCAAAGCCTGGGCTCAGGCAGCAGTGACTCCTGTTATAACCAAGCACCCACCTACCCCCGGGACAGAGTTCCCGAGGCTCTTGGGAATGGGCTTCAATTCTCTCTAGTCCCTGCCGCATAAGGACCAAACGAGAAATCCCGTCCACCTGGAGACAGACACATGTGCTGGACTTGTCACCTGAAAGATCCTGGATGCACCTGGTAGCCCCAGAAGCCTGAGCTTCCCAGCGCCCTGCCCCCTGCACTGCCCTCCTGGCGCTGTGGGCGCCCGTCCGGCCTCAAAAGGGCTGAGGCAGCCAGCGCCCCTACGGCCAGGCCTGGCCGTTCCCCAAGGCTCAGGAAGGAGGTGCTCAAACTCCAGGAGGAACAGCAACAGCGGCGGCTGGTCGGCACCCGCAGGCATGTCATTCGCCAGCAGCCCCGTGGAAGCAGAGCTGGTGTCCAGCCGGCGGGCACCTCCTCTGTGGCCCTGAACTGCCGACAGCCACAGAATCCCCGGCTCTTTCAGCCCCAGCCCACCCCCGTAGATGGACCTGTGGCCCCAGGACGGTGAGAGAGGAAAGCTGGGCTCAGTAGCCCCCCACTGCTCCAGGTGACCCCGAGAGGAGGGTCACGCAGCCTGGGAGGAGGGGCAAGCCCTGTCTCTAGACAGCGTCTGCTAAGTTTGCAGAGCAAAATGTGACAGCTGGTACTTGAAGGTCAGGACTGCCCTTCAGACGTTTCCCGGGTGTCTGAGACCTGAGAGCAGAGGTCTCCATCCGAGGGCCTCACACGGAATCACCTGGAGCATCAGAAAAACAGGTGCCCAGACCTCACCCAAGAGATGCCAGGCTTTGGCCAGATGAGGGACTAGCCGTGTCTGTTTTGCCCAGGACTGTCCTGGTTTTGAACCAAAAGTCCCAAGAAACCTCCCTGAGCACTGGGTTTGTGAAAACTTCTAGGAAATTAGAATGTGCCGTGGGGGTGAGAATAGCCAGTCCGGAAAGAAAGAGAAGGGGGGAATCCTTCCGGACCTCCAGCATCTGCGCCAGGGGCCCCGGGAGGCAAGGGGGATGATTTGGGTTGGGTCGCTGGGGGCATCCAGATACTCAGCAGACGATGCTACTGCAGGGAACGGCTTGTCCCAGAGCCACCCCTGCGGCCCGAGCACAGGTGGCCGTGCTCCGTGCTGCACACACACACGAGCACACTTCCTACCCTCTCTCTTCCACGTTCATCCTGGTGCAAGGATCACACTTCAGCCTCTTCCGTGCATTCTTCACCCTGAAGCCGGCGCCTCAAGTGCTCTCGCGGCCACGGCCCGGAGGCATGCTTCTTTGCTTCTTTGTATTTGGGTCTTAGACCATCTTGCTGTGTTTACTCTTGGAATTCCAGCCGTGCGGGAAAGCCTGCTGGGGAAGGGGGCCAGGACCGGTCTCCTCTGTAAAGGCTGGGCCTCTTGCTGGTCTGACTGCCTTACTCACAGGGCTTGGTATTCTCAGTCCCCAGGCTTTTCTGTCCTTTCTCTCCGTGGCACCAGGATACACACTGGGACCATCCCGGCAGCATCCCGCCCCCCCAGGGACACAGGAGCCCGGAGTCTCCCTTTACTTTGCCCTCCTCTGCCCAGCTGGCTAGTTCACCCCTGACACTGACTCTCCTTCTGCGTGGTCTGGAATTTTATTTTAGACCTAGAAACATGGCAGGGCCTTTTTGTCCCCCGGAATGATTTTCTGAATGCGTTTAGGAGGCGTAACGTGTATTCAGAAAGCGTCCAAAGTCGTAAGCTGCCGCCCAGTGAGTGTTCACTCCCCGTGGAAACACCTGGATGATAACAGGTTTGGGGACCTCTTCCCAGGCTGTCAAACAGGAACCCCGGATTCGACGAGAGAGGCTGCCCTGTGGGAACAGGGCAGAGTGGGAGGCGGCCTGGGTGCGCCTGTGCAGTGCGGCTGGGGACACAGAAACCCACGCCATCTCGTTTCCTCGGGAACCGCTCCCAGCGCAGACCCTCTGCCATCTCTCCCAAGCACCATGACATCAGGTCCAGACGTTTTTAGCCCAAGAATGCCGTGAAATCCTGCACTATCTTAGGCCCAGCTCCGAGGCACGGGTATATAAGGAATTTTCGGAAAAAGGACAGAGAATGACTAAGAATACCTCCCTGGTAGTTCTTCATTTCCTTAAGGGGTAATAACTCAGCCACAGTCCAGCAGAGGGTACTTTCTTTAAATAGAGCATTCTGATTCACAAGCGAAAAAGGAAATAAATATTTTCTTTTCATATTCGAGAGACGTCCATGAATACCAACTTCTTAAATGGTATTTTACCATCTGTATCACACACACACACACACACTCACACCAGTGACAACAAGCCCGCCCTTACCCTGGAACAGGCTGCTTGTGAACCAGAGACGTGGAAATAGCCTTGGGGCTGTCAGAAGGGAGCGAGTGGGAAGGTGGAAAGAGGGCAAGATGGTTTCTCCTCCAGGTGGCAGCTCAGCCCCCCCCAGGGGACCTGGGCTCAGCCTATCCCACTGGCTCCCAGAAAGCCGGCGAGAATGGGGTGCTCTGTCACCTCTTCCTGCCCTCCCGCCTCCTTTTTCTTTAAGGGAAATGGGGATCACACGTTCAGGGACGATGACAAGGGCACCTGGATCCCTGTGCTGAGCAGGATTGGCAAGGCTGGGGCAGGCTGACCGGGCAGCTGCTCTGTGGCCCAAAAGCGTGGGCGAGAGGGGAAGGCCTGGCGTTCGTTAGGCCCCTGCTGTGTGCACACGCTGGCCACGCAAGGCGCTTTCTACTCCGTGGTCCTCATTCTGTCTGTAAGTAGATCCCAAATCCCAGCCCGATGGACCGCAGCAGGGCCTGGCAGGCATTAGTGTCCACCCCTCGGGTGACCCGCTGTGGAATTCTCTGGACCTCAGAGACAGCCATCAGCCTCTCTGGAGCCAGGATCCTGAGCTGGTCCCAGGGCGCCTGAGGCCTGGCTGGCGGGGGGGAGACGTGTTCGGGCAGGAACCATGGGGTCCCCACCCCAGGCCGTCAGCCTGCAAGGCACAAAGTCCAGGAATCTAAAAGGAAATCTTTTCCACCTGCTCACCTCAGGCTTGGGTCCCATGGAGCTGCGGTTCTCCAACAATGGTGCTGAGGACCCCCAGTCACTTTCAAAATGCAGATTCAGGGCCCCACCCTTACCTAGTGGATTAGAATTCCTGACAGGGGTCCCCAGGAATCTGCATTCTATTTAGCAGTGGAAGAGGGGCCACTGGGAGGTCTCCATCCCCGGGTGGGAGCCCCAAGAAAGGGGCTTACCGTGGACTTCCCTGCTCCCGCCCCTGCACCCCTCCGCCGCTGCCCCCAACCCGGGAGCCAGGAGCAGCCCGGCGGCCCCACTGTCCTCCTGATGGAGCTCTGGGCGGCAGGTGAGGCCGGGAAGGGGCCCCGGAGCGATCCCACCCGCACCCCGACAGCTGGCCACTGGCACTGCTGTCCTCCGGAGGGGAGCCCGCTGGAGACTGACCAGTGGCCTGACGCCCCTCCCAAGGGCATGGCCTGATGGTCAAGGTTGGGGGGGGGTGCTTCCCGGGCACCGATCGTCTGTGTCACGCCTGGAGGTTACTTGGGGCATCACCATTTCTCCCCCTCACTGTGCAGGTGGGAACCCCGAGTCCTAGAAAGGGAAGGGGGCCCCACAGGGTCACATGGTAAGTTGGCACAGGGGCGAGGGACCAGACAGGGGACCCCCAGGCGGCATCCTTCTGCCTTGCCGCTTACCCCTGTAGTTCACGCAGCCAGCACATGCTGAGAACGGAGACTGGGCCACCCGCACTGGCCCCGTGCGCCAGCCGCCAGCAGTTAGAGCAGCCCCCAGCCCACGTGGGCGTTCCACCCCCACCACCCTGTCCAGTGGGTGATGGCCCAGGCCCCAGCTCCTCCAGGGAAATGGGGACCAGTAAGGTGTGGAGTGGCTCAGACGTACCCCTCAGCCTCCTCTGTCCGCACCCATACCGCCGGCCGAGCAGGGGTAGCTCTCAGGTTTGGTCTGGGCTGCCTCTGGCCGGCCCTCTCTGGGCTGACCCCGCCTTCCCCAGGCAGGAAGCAAGTGGTGGGACCCACCTGCTAAGACTGAGGCATCTGCAGTGTCGCTCATATACACGGAAAGATTATTTCAAGTACTTTCGCAGCAGCGGCCTCGCAGAGAGCAGGACAGGTCGGGAGGGTGGCCCCTCCTGAGAGCCGGCAGCTACTGGCCAGGAGGCTCCCCGGGGACCCCCAGCACGGCCTTGGCTGGCCCATCGTCCACCCCCTCCCTGGGTCTCCCTCCCTGCTGGGTCAGATGAGCACCCCAGGCCTCGCAGGCCATAAAAGGTCTCCCTGGGTCACGGGACAAGGGCGTGGACCTCCCAGCCAGACCTGCTTATCAAAGGTTCTCTAGAGTTGGGAATGTCTGTGGGCTGGTCATCTCCAGGTTAGGAACGCTCTCAGCGTGTCACAGGCCACCTCGGCCTCAGCCAGAAACCAGGGTGATGCAGCCACTCACCACGCATCCAGGGGCAGCAGCTGCCGGAGGGTCCCCAGGCAGTCCACCCTCTCCTGCTCTGCTCGGGGCTGGCGTAGGGCTCCCTCCACTCTCTGGGGCCCTGCTGGGCACTGAGATGCGGCTGGGTTTGCTCTGATCGAGGCCAGGTCAGGACAGGATGGCCCCTCCAGGTGAGAGGTCAGTCTGGGCGCATGGCAGCCGGCCCCGCGGGACCCCCCGGAGCCAGTGTCCTGGGGCGGCGTCCCGCCCTGTCCTCATATTGCTTAGAGCACAGTGAAGAAAATGTCCTAAAGGTGACGTTTTAAGTCAGCCGACAGGATGCGCGTTGGTGTTGGTGGTCGTGTCTGCTCCTCCGCATGAGAAGATGCTAAGGCAGGATGCCCTGTCATCATCACAGGAGTCAGCATGCCGACCCCTGCTCACCTGTGTGCCTGTCCGCCTGTGACACGTGCCACCGTGTTTCCAGGGAGTTGGCTTGAAGAGAGGCACCAGCCTCCACAGCAGCGCCCAGGGCATGCTGGGCTCCCGTCCTGCTGTCCTCCTATCCCAGCCGTGCCCCTTGCCTGGCTGGCCAGGGCAGGGCCTGGATCACCAGCCCTGAGCAGGGCCGCGGGGAGCACCTTTGTCTGGCTTTCAGTCTGCGTTCTTGCCTTCTGGGCTAATGCCCAGTTTAATTGCACATCCCATTGTGTCATCCCTGTTCAATCATGTTGAAAAATACCTACATCCACTCCTTTCCCATTTAGATCTTTCTAAAGTCCATTCTGGCTTATCAGCACAGTCATTTCAGGAGCAGAGCTAAGATTTCTGCCATTTAGGCCCAAGGCATTGTCTGTCCCCGCGGCAGCTGAGATAAACCCTCACCCAGAACAAAGTCGCAATGACCTTTTACAAGTAGAAGCCGCCTTGTTTCCCTCTAGACTAATTTATCAGCCTTCCTTTCAGCCGGTACTCAGTGGAGGCCCGGGAGAGCACTGCCAAGTGGGGGTGGACGGGTATTAGGACGCCCGGCTGCTTCGTTCTCAAAGGCGCACCTCAGGGTCCGCGGGGATGGGAGCTGTGCGTTGCCGTGGGGAAGGATGGGGCTCTCCAGAGAGAGTGAGGCCTGCAGGTGGTGGGGCCCGGGCAAGGTGGCCAAGCCCCCTGCCCTGGCCTCCTTCAGGGCCGAAGTCAAACCTCGTGGACAAAGTATGAGCCACACTGGACTTAAGTAAAAATAACGGTGATGAAATGGCCTGCAGCCCCGGAGCCCCCGGGACAGGCCGCTGAGCTCTGGGGCGGCAGCTCACAGGTGGACGGGCAGAGAGCGAGGGATGGATGAGAGGCCCGGGGGGGGATAGAGGAGGAGGGGGAGGGGGAGGATGACGACGACAGCGACTACAGGGATGGACCACAAGGACGCTGGGGAGGCAGCTCAGGGAGCGTGAACCTCGTTGCCTTCCTTTGAGGAGGGAGACGGAAAAGGGGTCTGTTTTGCATTTTGATAAAAGCCTTCAAACTCCACTGATTGTATCATAGGGGCTGCCATGCTGAGGGGAATGTATTTGCCTTGTCCATAAAGCCTGCATCGCCGTGGGGGAGACTCTCGTGGCACTGACTTGAAAGCTCGTCCGGGGATGGAGGACACGCGGCACCGGGGCTGAGAGGTGGAATCTCCAGCCCACAAGGAATTGACCTGGGCATTCAGGAGGGCAGCCCAGCCTGGGCCTGGCCTCTCCAAGGGCCGCTGGGCCGGTTAAGCTCCCAGCGCCTCTGCTGCTCCCCCGTCAGTCCGGTAGCCCTCAGGGACCAGTCCCTGGTGAGGTCTGGACTCTGGTCCTCACTGGGGCTTCTGAGTCAGCCCTGAGGACACGGGACGGCCCCTTGGAGCAGCAAGCCCTCAAAGGGCCTTGCAGGACCGAGGTTGGTAGAGTCGCTAGTTTCTCGGTGACACCCTGGCAGGCCCGGACTCCCTGCCTTCTCCCACACTTGCGTCACCCAGACAGACGTACAGTCCACACCAGGCCCCAACCGGAGAGGCTCCTGCGGGAACCCGGGGCCCATTGACAGCCCGAAGACAACATCAGAATTCCCCAACTTTTGAAGGTCTGTCTTGGATTGACCTCCTTATTTAATCCTTCTTGGAACCTAAAATACATTGAAGATGGGCTCACCCCATCAGCTGGCCGGTCAGGCCCAGGGAGGCCTGGGGACCCTGGGCTTCTGCCCCCCAACGGGGCTGCACGGTTCTCGCGGCCGCTCCCTCGGGTGGGTCCTCCGTGCTGGGACAGGGGAGGCTGATTCTCCAGCTGGACCCACTAGGATGGGGCACGTCCTGCTCTAGGTCAGCACCTCCTACCCACTCATGCCTCCACCCTTTACTGAGTGTGGCTTCCCAATCCATCCGAGCTGGTGTGCTGGGTCCGTAGGATTCCCCACCTCTGCACCCTGGGGTTGAGCCCAGAGCACCGACCCGAGCACCTCTGGCTTCCTTGCTTTAGCGGTGCCTGCCCAGGTCCACAGAAGTCACACGTCCACCGGGCAGGGCTCCCTGCAGCAAGGGGCCCACTGCCCTCTGGGGCTCGGCTGTGCTAAGCCACCCCCGCGCCCCGCCAGCGCCCTGTGCCTCCGGGGTGGAGGTCGGAAGTCGGGAGGGCTTTCCGGCTGCCCCCTAGGACTCCTTCTCCCAGACTGGGGTTTGCTCTTGTCACCTGTTTCCAGTAAACAGATGCGTCCCTCATGCTGGGAGAATTCGGCAGACTCGGGGACATGCAGGGAGACCTGGCAAGGCTGCTGGCTGCCTGGCCTCACGCGAGTTGGGGCAGTTCTTGGATCCTTTACCTTCAAGTAAACCCCAGGACGTCCAGGACCTACCATGCTGTTATCAGGATGGCATCACCCCCATTAACGCTGAGTAGACGAGGGTTAGAATGGCCGCGTCCAGCCTTGTCTTGTTGTTGTTCCTTTTAAACATCAGATAAATTCATGAGGTTTTCTAAGAGGCAACATACAGGTTACCGAGATGTCTGTGTCACGAGGCGAGGGGGAGCCGTGCCGTGGACAGAGACCCGAGCAGCCACCCCCATCTCTGGGCCTCGGTTTCTCCACTTGTTAAGCAAGGATTGAAGTGAATTGTCCTGAAGGCATGTGTCATTTGAATACTCTGGTCTTTAAGAGGTGGGGAAGTGGAGAGTGGGGGAGAGATTTCTTTGCTGGATCTGGGGGAAAAAAAGGGGGTAATTTTTCACCGGAGGTCCCTCCACCACCACGTGGTGGTTAAAATTTCCGTAGAACTCTTACTCTCTCTTTCCACTGTGCGCTGAAATGCACACGGGTCTTCTCAGCCTTGCGAACTGCCTCGCTGGAGGACCCGAATGTGCCCCTTTCAGGGGACCCCTCGGAAATAAGAAATGCCTACTTTCAATACATTCAAAACACAGGCCAAGATGCGTGGGCCCCACACGGCAACCTTTGCATTTACGTATTCCTGTAAAGTCTGCTCCCTGGGATGGGCAAAGCTGGTACATCCTCTGGATCGAAGGGTCAGCATGGGGCCCTCGGCGGCTCCAGCCCCAGCACCTGGCCACTGTCTCTCCGCACAGAAGCTCTGTCCCCCTTGACGGCCTTCTCATCTCTGATGGGTTACCCAGCCTTGAAGCCACAGAGATGCATGGAGGCACGTGCGTGCCGTCTCCCTTCTGACCTCCTCCTGAGTGGTGCAGAAAGCTGCATCCTGGTTTGCTCACCAAGTTTCTCCGGGAAGTTACACAGAAGCGGGGGAGCCGGGCAGGGTCTTTAGTAGGTATACCTCAGACGCCTTCACCCCACTCCTCAGACACTGGATTTAGCAAACAATGAGGACTTGGAAAATAACGATGTGATGGCCAAAGCGGCCTTGGTGAGTTCTCCCTCTACGGCAGTTTTCACATCGGCCAGTTGGTCGATTGGATACCGAATATTTTTGAACACAGGGCGCGTGACAGTAAGGAGGTATAGCTGCTGCACCCAGAGTTGCCTGCGCTGGGCCCTAGGGCTGTGGCAGCAAAGTGCCTGCGATGGGCGGCTTCACCCAGACGCCCACTCTCAGAGTCTGGAGGCTGGCTTGCAGTCCCAGATCAGGATGTCGGCAGGGCCATGGTCCCTCTGCAGCCTCTCAGGGAGGATCTGTCCCCGGGGCCCACCCACCCCGGCATGACCTCATCTTAACTAATTACATCTGTAAGCGTTCTATTTCCACATCGGGTCACATTAGGAGGTGCTGGGGTTAGGACTTCAACTATGAATTGGGGGGAGGATGACACAATTCAGCTCATAACAGACCCTCAGAGAGCAAATACCTGTGCTGAGTCATTCCCAGGTATTGTAGGAGAGAGGAACCAGTGATGGCACACACCCGGGGCCGTGTCCCTGCATAGATGCTGGTGCCCAAACCCTCCCAGCCAGGTCTCCTGACACCAAGAGGAACCATGCCTGTGTTGGGAGCATGAGGGGTGGGGACCCAGGAGGGCTTTAGTTGATGACAACCTTGCTAACCCAAGTCAGAGCCCAGTGTTGACATTTTTAGCCAATTCCAACGTCTTTCTTTCGAAGATAACAGCAGTGGAGTACACATGGGGATTGGGTTGACCACTCTCCAACACCTGCCTCGTCTGAGCCCCGTTGTGTGTGCGCGCGTGTGCGTGTGGGTGTGCGTACGAGCTCCGTGAACCTGCGACGGAAAAAACCAGAGGGAACGTGGCTCCCTGCAGGCCTTGGGACGCTTTTTCTTCAAGCAGGAGAGATCGGCTTGGGGGTCAAAGATGCAGTGTCGACATTCAGAAGAAAGCGGTCATCGGGACCAAAGCTGTACGAGATCCCAAACCAGCCCCTACAGCCCCGAGGCATTGCTGACGCCGCAGGAGCATCTGCAGGCTTCGGTCACCTCGCCGTCCCAGGAGGACAGCGTGGGCTGAGGTCGGGACAGGAGAGCCTGGCTGCCCGCCTATGCCTGGTCTTCACGTTTTCTGCGAGGCCAGAGCCGGTTTTGCAGCACGAGTGTGACCTGAGCCCGGGTCGGCCGACCCGGCGCCAGGCTCTCCCCCAAGGGCCCTCTGCAGTCCGGTTCAAAAGGAAATGGTTAAAAATGAGCGGCTGGCAGGGAGGAGCGGGGAGGACAGAAGGCCCAGCAGTTGGCTAATTGGAGAGCGGACCCGGCCGAGGGGAAGGCTGCACCCCAGACAATGTGCTCCCGAGTCGGGAGCTGGGAAGGCCTGGCGGGATTGTTATTGAATTAGCTGAAGTCAGAACCCCCCTGAATGCGGGAAAGAAGGAAAGGGGAAATGAAGGCCCGGGTATAATGCGGCCTAAATGAGGGGCCCCATTCACAGCCCATGAAAAGGCTCGGCTTCCTTTCTTGGGGAAAGAGGAGGCCAGTTCACTTTTGTCTGGCTGGGGGCGGGGGCTGCTCTAGGAGGGTGTACTTACCTACAGCCAGTGACAGGAGGGCTAGGGGGACGGGAAAATGGGGCATTGAAAATAATCCCCAGTGCCAGCGGTGGGATGACAGCGGACACAATCGCTGGGCACTCATCAAGGGCCTCCAAAGAGTCCCCGTCTCCTGCGATTTCCTGGGACCGTGGGCCGGGTCACCCGGGTTAGCGGGGCCGTGGCCGCCAAGGACGCCTGACCCCAGTCGTCCGGCAAGGCCATTTGATTTCTGTCTCCACCTAAAATTTCGAGGTTTAATATGTGCTTTGGTGGCCGACTGGGTATGCAAGAATATATCTTAATAGTTGAATTAGAGAATAATATTATTGGAAGCAGCAACTCAACGCGTGAAATACAGAAATGGACCAGCCAGAAACTTGACCAGCCAACCAAAAGTGGGAGGGGGGAACATACAAGTTATGTAAAAAATAAGCACTTAACAAAGTGCTATGCTCAGTAAATATTTGTTGAATTCACACATTAATTAATTTTCCAGATGAGATTTTCCTAATCCGTTTTTAAAAAAGAATAAGAATTAGGAACGAGGCAGGATCTGATTCTCAGGCCGACCTGGAGGAGATGAAAGGAAAGTGGTATGCGTGAGGTTTTGGGGGCTGGGGTGCCTCCAGGGGGAGCCGAGGACAGGCTGGCTTGGCCCCTGGTAATTGCCCGCTTGGGCAAGCTGATTTGCTATTCACGGTCCCCCATGGCGAGGGGAGCCGGCTGCCCCTTGCCCACACTCTACCCTCGGAGTGCGGGCCGCATGGGCCGGATTAGCAGCCGGAATCTCGGGGTCCCGCACAGTTAACCCTCTCGTAGGGGAACTGAAAGCCTGGGGGACGCAAAGGGCCCCGACTCCAGATTTCCAGGGCTTTGCAGAGAGCGAGGTGCCCAGCCACCACCCCTGCCTGGTCCAGCTGGGCCCTGACCAGCCCACGATGAGGCTCGCTTTCCCCAGGGGTTCCTGGAGTCGTGGACCGGTTCACAGCACCCCACCTCGTTCGTGTCCCTGACGGCACCAAGCAGCACCGCTGTCCCACGTCTCTCAGCAAAAAGGCGCCTTGTCGGGGGTCACAGGGCTGCTGATGGTGGCCTTTGAGAGCCCACTGACCCCCACAGACCTGAGCCCGGTCACACCTCTCCTGTGTTGACCACGAAGGGCTGTCCGGTGAGCGTGAGGGGGTCCCCGAGCATCAGTGCCCGAGAGTGGGTGCTTAGGAATGGAATCGGGCTGTTGGCGCTCTGGCTTGGTTTCGGGGTGTCACGGGTAGTCTGGCTGTGTCACTGCTCACTGGGGCCCGTGTGTCCCTCCTGTCCATGGAGTGGGGGAGGCCTGCCAGGTGCCCCTGCAAGAACGATGCCCGTGTAGACGGCAAGTCCTGGCCCTTTCAAGGTGTCTCAGGGCCTAGCCTCACACCCGCTGTTCCGGAACCTTCACGAGCTCCTCAGCACAGAATTGAGGCAGAGCGCGAGCATTTTCGACGGTCTCTGATTTTACTGTGCAGCTTTAGCTGGAAGCTGGGGAGAGAGCACAGCCATGCCCGAGCCCCAGGCTGAGCAAGGCTGTTTCCAGGAGAGGCTGCTGGGTGGGCTTGGACCTGTGCCCTTGGGGACGAGCAAGCACACATTTATTGGCAGCGAGGCACCCGGGGACCCTTGCATGTCTGGCGTGGGGAGTGGGAGGGCCCCCGGCAGGGCAACCCACACTGCCCATCTCAGAGCAGAGACCTGGCTGCTATCGGAAATGGCAGGTGTACCGTTTACTTTCCTGTGGACCATCAGTCTGTTTCCCGAGTAGCAGTAAGGAAACAACCCCAGGGGAGGCGAGGTGACTGGAGTTGGGGACTCCGACCCCCTGCAGGGGCTCCTCGAGGCTGATGTCTGGTCCAGGAAGCGAGGACCCTTCTGAGTCGCTGAGCAGCCCACACGGGGGTGCACCGAGGAGACCACGCCACCTGTGTGTTCCACCATACGCCAGCTCCCAGGAAGGCAGGCACGGCCCACAGAAGGCAAAGGAGCCACCGGCCAAGTCGGGACCCAGAGCCTGAAGGACGGTGTCGGTGGAGGAGGCTTTCAGGCAGGTGGACGCGTCCACACAGGGGCCAGTGTGCCAGCCCCGCCAGCTTGAGCCTCCAAAGGAACTTCCCAGAGAGAGTCTAGCCCAGCGCATTCATCCCCTTTTTATGACTGGGAAAGAAATTCGCAATTACAAAATGCAAGGTCATTTCATTAATTCCACCCCTCCAAGTGCCCCTACTGTGTGAGTGCCCTGGACGGAGGAGCCCAACCAGCTTCCTTTTTTTTTTTTTTTTAACATCTTTATTGGAGTATAATTGCTTTACAGTGTTGTGGTATCTTCTGCTGTATAGCAAAGTGAATCAGCTATACGTATACATGTATCCCCGTATCCCCTCCCTCTTGCGTCTCCCTCCTACCCTCCCTATCCCAGCCCTCCAGGTGGTCACAAAGCACCGAGCTGATCTCCCTGTGCTATGCGGCTGCTGCCCACTAGCTATCTATTTTACATTTGGTAGTGTATATATGTCCATGCCACTCTCTCACTTCGTCCCAGCTTACCCTTACCCTTCCCTGTGTCCTCAGGTCCATTCTCTACGTCTGCGTCTTTATCCCTGTCCTGCCTCTAGGTTCTTCAGAAGCTTTTTTTTTTTTTAGATTCCATATATATGTGTTAGCGTACGGTATTTGTTTTTCTCTGACTTACTTCACTCTGTATGACAGACTCTAGGTCCATCCACCTCACTACAGATAACTCAATTTCGTTTCTTTTCATGGCCAAGTAATACTCCATTGTATATATGTGCCACATCTTTATCCATTCATCTGTCGATGGACACTTAGGTTGCTTCCATGTCCTGGCTATTGTAAATAGAACTGCAATGAACAGTGTGGTACATGACTCTTTTTGAATTATGGTTTCCTCTGGGTATATGCCCAGTAGTGGGATTGCTGGGCCGTATGGTAGTTCTATTTTTAGTTTTTTAAGGAACCTCCATACTGCTCTCCATAGTGGCTGTACCAATTTACATTCCCACCAACAGTGCAAGAGGGTTCCCTTTTCTCCACACCCTCTCCAGCATTTGTTGTTTGTAGATTTTTTGATGATGGCCATTCTGACTGGTGTGAGGTGATACCCCATTGTAGTTTTGATTTGCATTTCTCTAATGATTAGTGATGTTGAGCATCCTTTCATGTGTTTGTTGGCAGTCTGTATATCTTCTTTGAAGAAATGTCTATTTAGGTCTTCTGCCCATTTTTGGATTGGGTTGTTTGTTTGTTTTGTTATTGAGCTGCATGAGCTGCTTGTATATTTTGGAGATTAATCCTTTGTCAGTTGCTTCATTTGCAAATATTTTCTCCCATTCTGAGGGTTGTCTTTTCGTCCTGTTTATGGTTTCCTTGGCTGTGCAAAAGCTTCTAAGTTTCATTAGGTCCCATTTGTTTATTTTTGCTTTTATTTCCATCTCTCTAGGAGGTGGGTCAAAAAGGGTCTTGCTGTGATTTATGTCATGGAGTGTTCTGCCTATGTTTTCCAGAGATAAACCCACGCACATACAGTCACCTTACCTTTGATAAAGGAGGCAAGAATATACAATGGAGAAAAGACAGCCTCTTTGATAAGTGGTGCTGGTAAAACCGGAAAGCTACATGTAAAAGAATGAAACTAGAACGCTCCCGAATGCCATACACAAAAATAAACTCAAAATGGACTAAAGACCTAAATGTAATGCCAGTTTCCTTTTGAGCAGCTAGTTTTACGGTCTCAGTGCCTTTGGCCTCTGCTCTTGGTGCAGATACTGAAGCTTTGCTCCCGTGGAGGCCACTGTGCTTCCACTGAGAGTTTCAAGGGGGAAGCAAGTGCATGTGAAGTCCAGGGTCGCTGGGCAGGGCTAGCGTAGGAGCGGACGCTGCTTTAAGGCAGTTTCCTTCAGATTTAGTTATGATCCCTGCTTGTGGGCAGCAACAGCCGGAAGGCCCTTTGCCCGATTCACTGGCCTTAAGGCTGCGTGGCCTCAAGACCCGTTTCCACAGCCCTGGATTCAAATCCTGGCTCTGCCTTGAAAATGTCACTCCACCACCGCCCCCAGCCTCAGCGTGCCTGTCTGTACAGGGATCCCAGCCCCTTGGGCTGTTGCAGTGATCAGGACTGTGGAGGGGACGGTCTGCCCGGCACGTCCCGCGTTCAGAGGGCCGGTCCCTCTGCAGCCCGTGGGGGTCCCCACAGTCAGGGTTTCTGTCCTAGGGGCACCAGCCCAAGGGGCGGCAGGGGCAAGTGGAGTGACCCCCACAAAGGCATTTATGGCTCCGTTGACTCTTGGGGCCTGGCACTCCCTGCAGTGGGTGACGCCGGATGTTTAGTTGGCTGGACGCCAGGAGCACCCCCAGCCCGATCGTGATGACCAGGTGTCTCCAGACATTGCCGGTGTCTCCTGGGCAGTGGGACCCCCCCAGCTGAGAGCCACAGGACTTAAGTAGGAGCCCGTGAGCCCCCTATTCCGGCTTCTTCCTCTGGAACAGTTTCCTGTGCCCTCCGAGACCTTTGTTCTCTGCCAGGACCAGGTGCCCACAGGGGACCCGCGAGGCTTACAGGCTCCAGGGGGCCAGGTGCTGGCTGCGTCCTGCTCTGCCCTGACCAACGCCTCAAGCCCCGTTCTGCCTTGGCCCTCCTCGGATATCCTACCGCGTGTGTGTTCCTGCCCAGCGGCCAGCATCAGGAGAGGAACGTGTGCGATCGGCCCCTTTGAGGCAGGATCTGGGGGTGATGTAGCCGGTGGGCTCAGGACCAGGCTGGGGGTCTCGTCCACACGGCCTCTGGCCTGTGCGTCACCTGTTCTCTATTCAAAGGGTCTGGCCGGTTTGGGGGCCCCCAGGTTTGTCCTGAGGCTGCAGTGCAGGCATCCAGGAGACCCCAGCTGAGACATGGAGAGAGCAGACGAGGGGCCTCTTCCTGCCCCTTCTACAGCCTTCTGTCCGGCCCTGAGCAGGGATGAGCTTGTGATCCAGCCACTGGACGGCTGAGCAGGCCACAGGCCCTGGAGAGGCTTCTCCAGCCCATCCAGACCCGGGGCTGTGCCAGGGCCAGGAGGCAGGGCTGGGGGTTCCGATGGCATGAGGGGATGTGGCCGGCCTGGGTCACCTGGACACACGCCACCGTGGCTTCCCCACCAGGACCCCCACGCAGAGGCAGAGGCTCTTGGTGATGGAAGGAACTGGTGCACTCTGCGCAGAACCGTTTTGCTCTCGCATCAGCGGGCATTCACGCTCTTATGCGGGTCGGGGTGGCATCTCCACAGTCGGGGTGACTTATTCCAGCCTTCCTTGTGCTTGGGGGCTGGGGAGCGGCCTTGGGCGTAACTCTGGGGAATCCACAAACACAAGGGCGTCTTGGGAATTCCAAGCGACTCAGAAGGGAATGATCGAGGCTACGCTCGCTAGGGAAGGACTGACATTGGGTGGCATCTGGTGGCCTTGAAGGTCTTAGTCAAAAATATGGGAGCATTTTGGCTCCAGTGACAAGAAAAATGAATCATAGATCTGGGAAAGGCTCATGCAGGAGTAGGAAAGGGACAGGAAGTTAAGGATATGAAATAAACCTTCATTTGGGATTCACCAAGCATGGTCACACTTAAAACCACAGGAGTCCAGGCAACACCGTGCATTCAACAGCAGAGAATACAGCTCCACCGTGGCCCGTCCCCGGGGGGCTGACAGGTTGTCCCAACCTCCACACCTGCCCCGTCATGACCTTGGACAGACTGCAGCCAACCCAGGCTCCCTTTTCCTGGGGAGGTTTGGAGAGGTGACTTCCGTAAAGGGCTCCCTTGGGGGCCAGACCAGCAGCACTGAGCATGGAGTGGCTGTAGGGGCCGTATTCCCTCCACACGTTTCAGCTGGAGGCACCCCAGGTGCGGGGAAGCCGGGCACCCAGGTGAGCTTCCTGGGACCCCAGGTCAGGAGCCTTTGGCAACACCAGTTTACTGCCAGTGCACCTTTTGCTTTGGAGTTTTCCCTGGCAACTGACCCCAGGAGACTCAGCCCCACCTACCCCAGGCAGTACCCTCCCTGAGTCCTGGGCCACAGATGTGTCTCGCGGCCCAGGACTGTCTTCAGAATTTTCCAAACTGGCAGAAAAAGAGGATCTGGCTAAGGCTGATGTTCTAGAAAAGTAGCTGTAACTAGCTGCCTTCTACCCTCCCTGGCTCGTGAGGAGTCCCAAAACGTTCTCTATCATTGATCCTCCTGCCGGCCCATTAGCAAAGTCCTTATTTCGCACAGGAAATAGTGTCGTGCTTTCTAGAGACATTTACAAGAAGGACCTCTGACACTTTAAGGCTACCTTTCTTTCTCAGCCACAGAAAATCAGCGATTATTAGTATCATCTTATTTTAAAAAGTAACCCAGGTGTGAATGTCTAGAAGATGAATATATTGATTTATTCTATCAGAAAATAGTGCTTTATATGCTGCATACACTTCTGCAGTTAAACTTCACTGTTGTGGGCTTGCGGCTGGCTGACTGCGCGGGCAGTAGGGCTGGCTTCCAGGTGACATTGCCTCTGTGACCCGTTCAGCTCTGAGCTATTGCCATGAGGAATGTTCTTCCTGTGTCAGATGGGGAAACTGAGGCCCAGGAAGGTGGCCCATCCTGCAGACACAGGAAGAGGTTGGGCAGACTCAGAATCTAGGTCAGAGCCCAGACCTGCAGGCAGCCCAGTCCAGGGCGTCACAGGAGACTCTCAGAGGTGTGTGTGTGTGAGTGTGTGTGTGTGAGACTCTCAGAGGTGTGGTGTGTGTGTGTGTGTGTGTGTGTGTGCGCACACGCGCGCGTGTGTGTTTGACATTCAGGTCCAATTTCAGTAGCTTAAGCCACATGATAAGGCTGATAAAATATTTCCTAGACATGGTCTAAAGAACAGATACCATATGCTAAGTTTAAGGGATCAAAATCCAAGAGAATTTGCTGTTGAATGTGTACCCTGGATTCAAGGGGCTGGAAAGGGATATTCTTTTTTTTTTTTTAAATTTCCTTCATTGCAGTATGCTTGACTTCCAATGTTGTGTTACTTTCTGCTGTACAACAAAGTGACTCAGTTATACATATACATACATTCTTTTTCATATTCTTTTCCATGATGGTTTATCTCAGGATATTGAATATAGTTCCCTGTGCTATACAGTAGGACCTTGTTGTTTATCCATTCTACATATAATAGTTTGCATCTGCTAATCCCAACTCCCAGTTCATCCCTCCCCTACCCCCTGCCTTGGCAACCACAAGTCTGTTCTCCATGTCTGTGGGTCTGTTTCTGTTTCATAGATGAGTTCATTTATGTTATATTTTAGATTCCACATATAAGTGATATCATATGGTATTTGTCTATTTCTTTCTGACTTATTTCACTTAGTATGATTATCTCTAGGTCCATCCATGTTGCTGCAGATGACATTATTTCACTCTTTTTTATGGCTGAGTAGTATTCCATTTGTGTGTGTGTGTGTGTGTGTGTGTGTGTGTGTGTGTGTGTACACACCACATCTTCTGGAAAGGGCTATTCTTGACGTCTAGGTACATATGTGTTTATCTAGTCATTCATTAGATACTTATTTATTCGCTCACTAGATGTATACTCTTTTATTCACTTGGATACTTGTTTATTAACTTATTAGTGTATATTGGTTTACTTACTAATCAGGCATTTACTTATTTTATTGGTTCATTAGACGTTTGTTCGCCTGTTCAGTCACTCCTTAGGTGTGTGTATCATTTAGAGGCTGCCGCCTGCCAGGTACCGAGCTGGTCGCCGTGAGCCCCTGGGTCGCATTGCCAGCACTGATTTCTTTCTAAGTAGAACAATCAGAGTCCCTCCCTGGAAACGTCCACCTCAACCCCGAGATGAATAAAGGGTCGGTTTGATTGTGTGTCTCTTCTAAAGGCCTAGTTTACCAGTTTCAGAAGCCGTGTACTTGATCTATTTTTAAATGAGCACTCGGCGGGCCCCTAAGGAAAGACGGGTCTAGCGTAAAATGAAATGTCTTGGTTGAGTCGGGGCGTCAGTGGGTTCAATATTGGAAACGAGTGTGGTTTGGCTCCGCTCGTCCCTCTGCTCTGAGATGCCGGGACTTTGTCCCCAGGGCCACCCTTGTCCTTGCTCTTCCGGGGCCTGCTTGAGGCCATTCGCCATGGCCATGGGAAGACAGGGCTGGCCACCCTCCGTGCCCCACTCCACCCGCGTGGCTGTTTACCCCAGCATCTCAGCCACCAGCCAGCCTTGGTTCTTGGAGAGCAATAAACCTGCAGGAAATGGCACAGGGTGCCTCCATGGGGTGTGTGCTTGTGTGTGCATGTGCATGTGTGCATACTTGTATTATGCTTGTGTATGTGTGTGCATACTTGTGTGTGCTTGTATACGTGCTTGTGTGTGCATGTGTGTGTGCACGCATGTGAACCTGTGTATATGCTTGTACAGGTGTGTGCATCCATGTTTTGTGTGTGCTTGTGCATGCTTGCATGTGTGTGCATGCATGTGTCCTTATGCATGCGTGTGTACTTGAATGTGTGCATGTGTGTATGCTTGCATATGTGCTTGTGTGTGCATGTGTGTGAGCATGCATTTAAACTTGTATATGTGCATGTATGTGCGTCCATGTTTGTGTGTGTGTGCATGTGCTTGTGTGTGCACGCAGTGCTCACACGCGTGTGCTTGTGCATGCGCACATACTTGAATGTGGGCATGTGTGCGCTTGTGTGTGCATATATGTGTGCTTGTATATGTGTTTGTGTGTGCATGCATACTTGTATGTGTGCTTGTGTGTGCTTGTGTGCTCTTGTATGTGTGCTTATGTGTGCATGCATGTGTGCTTATGCATGTGTATGTACTTGAATGTGTGTATGTGCCTGCATATGCGCTTGTGTGTACAGGTGTGTGTGCATGCACGTGCGTGCAAACTTGTGTGTGCGTGCATGGGTGTGATTGGGTGTGTGTGCATTGCATGCACACATGTGTGCTTGTGCATATGTGCATACTTGAATGTGTGCATGTTTGCGTGCCATGACTGGCAGCCAGGGCCTGAGCGTGAGTGTGCAGGCGGTGAAGGTGTGCGTCTGTGGCTCTGTCCCCTCGGAACGCCTCGCCGCAGTGGGCAAAATGGACGACACGTGAAAGAGAAGACAGTAAATAGCTTCCTACCTTGCCCCGATAATGGGCGAGCTCTGTGGATTGATTAGCGCTCACGTTGTCTCTGGACGTCAGTTTGGGAGTGACAGTAACAAGCCTCCCGAGGGCTCTGCTAATTTGCACCCCATTCACCACCCCGTGAAAACCCATCAGAGCTGCGGAAGAGCTGTGCGCTCGACCTCATTCAATGGGGGCGATCGCTGGGAAAGGGGCCAGTTTTCACAAAGCCCAAAAGAGCAAATTGGCGGAAGCTTTGTTCTTCCTTTTCCCTCTCCCTTTTATGCCATCTTGCACTAGTTAAGCTTCTCATTTGTCCCTGCCGGGGCTCAGGGCTTGGGTCACCCTCGGGCTGCCTTTTCAGGTGATCTCGATGCCTCCCCAACCCCAGCCCCAGCCCAAGTGGAAGGTGGGGGCAGGGTGGCCTGAGGTGGGGACATTGCAGGAATCTGGGAGTCCAGGCTGGGACAGGGCGGGGCTGGCCCCTGATGCGGATGCCCTAGGCGGGCCGAAGCCTATCCGTCCCTCCATCCTCGTGGGGTGCCCCCCCACCCCGAGGTCCTGGCTGCAAATCCCTGCACTTCCGGAGTCTTGAAAGTTGGAGCGAAGGGCGGCTTGTCCTTTGGCCCCGAGTTGCTGCTGCCTCACTTACCCCAATATACGGGCCCCACGCAAATTAAAATTAACCAGGCAGTGTCCCTTTGGCTCCCACCCAACGTGTGCTGTTCTGTGGCCCTTACGCCTGGCTCTGTCACCGCCCCCAGCTCTCTGTCCTCCCCCTGAAGCTCAGCGTCAAAGGGGCCGTTTTTAAGTACCTGGCCCTGTAAGGGATCCTCTCCCTCGTTCCTGGGACGGGATTCGCGGCCATTTGCTTCACTGGATTTCTCGCACCCCGCACCCCGCCCCGGCAGCACTGTTTTAAAAGGTCTAACCAACAGAGCTGCTGGCGGGGGACCTGCAGGGACTTCCTGCAGTAGGACGATGTCACCTGAGGAAGGAAGGGGTGCCCCCCTCCCCCCGTCCACTTGCCACGTGCTTCCCTGGGAGGCCTCGCGGAAGCCTCCGCCAACCCCATCCTCCACGCTGGCAGCGCCTGCTTTGCCAGAAAGGGGCCACCACCGCCAATGGCACCAACAAACACAGATTTTTGGATCCCCAAATTAGCCGGTAATAGGGAGGGAAAAAAAAGAAAAACACTCAAATCTTTATGAATTAAACATGGCAAATCCATCAAGCTGTAGATATAACCATGTTTGCTTAATTTGCTGACACAACCCCCCCACCCTGTACTTTGCTGGGGGGCGTGGGGCAGGGCCCTGGTCGTCAGCCGCTGTAATTATAAAATTGTGATGGCCGTAATTTGCCACTCAGGACTGTCACCGGCTGGGAAGCCACAAGTGGGCCGGCGGTGCCCTGCAGTTCAGCTTGGAGGGTGATGGTGTGCCGTCCCCTGGAGGGAGTCTGTGCTCACCTCCCTCGGGGAGCGGGCATCTGAACGTGGGAGGAATGGCCAGGGCCGAAGTGTGGGTCGCTACACGCAAGTTTGGTCCGTGGCGTGCTCTAAGCACCCTGTGTTCTAACCTAGTGTTTCCCCAGGACGCCAGGAGGCAGAGCAGCTCCCAATCAGATCCACTCTGTCCAGGTGGGGAAGCGGGGTTTCTGGGACGCCGTGTCCACCCGAGGTCACCCACAAACAAGGTCACAGCCAGGCTGTAGACCGAGGACTCACAAGGCCAGGCGGGCGCCCTCCCACACGACCTCGCCACCCCCCATTAATCCTGCGATTCCAGATCATTATCAAGGCCGCTCGCCCGGTCCATTAATTCAGAAGCATGCAGAGCAGAGGGAGTGGCTGGCGAGCCAAATGGAACGGCCAGGGGAGCTGTGCCTGCACACGTGTCTGAGTCTCGTGGTCACTTGGTCACATTGGTCTGGAGCCCGTGGTCATGCCATCGCAGCCCCCTTTTCTGCGCGATGCACAACCGGCCCTGGGGCCGGGGGGGGGGGGGGGCTTCAGAAGCATGCAGAGCAGAGGGAGTGGCTGGCGAGCCAAATGGAACGGCCAGGGGAGCTGTGCCTGCACACGTGTCTGAGTCTCGTGGTCACTTGGTCACATTGGTCTGGAGCCCGTGGTCATGCCATCGCAGCCCCCTTTTCTGCGCGATGCACAACCGGCCCTGGGGCCGGGGGGGGGCGGTCAGCATCACCCAGTGAAAGCGTTGCCCCGTAAAATATTTCTTCCCCAGGGAGAGCACGAGCAGGGGGAGTGGTTTCCCTACTAGATAGGCACCGTCTTCACTCTCCTGTCAGACAGAAACCAGAAACTTCTAGGCCTGCGGAGGGCCCACACCTGGCAACTGCCAGCCCCACCTCTCTACGTCTAAGCAACAACGCCTTTGTCAGGCCGAACAGAGCAACGGCGGCTTTTAGGAGCTGATTCCCAAAGCGGGAGCCCCAGTCGGGCTCGCTGGGCCCCAAGGGCGTGGCAGGAGTCACCATGACACCGGCCTGCGGAGGCCAGAGAGGTGGCCCCCAAAGTGGGAGCATCTTCAGAGGTGGGCGCTGTCTCCAGACTCTTTCTTCATCCGCATAGCGTGTCAGGCCCTGGCGAGAGAAACGCCGCAGCCGGGAGAGGGTTGCAACCATCTTGACCTTGGCCAAGGGGACCCCAGCCCAAGCTCTGCTGCAGACCTGCCCTTTCACCGGCGGAGATCCTGGCGTGGTGCCCTGGGTGTCCGCCTCCCGGACCTTCCCTTCGGGCCCTCAATCTGGGAGGTCAGCAGCGGCAGAACTAAGCCCCGGGGCCTCTGTAGGTGGATTACACAGTTGGTTGTTGAAGGTATTCATTTCAGCCGACTGGGCTGTCATCACGAGGCCACTCAGTGACACCATCCCGTCTGCTGACCGTCACCTCCATTGGTCCTGAGGGTCCGTCCTGAGCTCGAGGGGTCAGGCGCAGGTGTTGTTTCCTATTACAAAAATAAGTAGATAAACAGGGCAGGAGGGGATGGACTGGGGTGAAGTGGAATAGAACAGAACAGAAGAGGCCAGACCCGTTTTGGGGTTGGCAGGTGTGCGTGGCCCATATCAGGGAGAAAGTGCCCATCTCGTGGAAGCTCATCAAGGCCTAGCCGTGGCCACGGTCCACTGTGACCCCTTTGGAGGTGCGCTCTCCGGGCCAGCCCCCCTTAGATGGGGGACGGCATGTCTGGGAGGGTGGGGGCCGGCCGGCAAGGGCAGGTTGGCTGCATTGCCCGGTGTCCCCAGCACATTGATCTTGGCTCACTCGCCCTCCCCAAGCAGATGGAGGACCTGGGCTCCCTCCCGGTGCCCTGTCCTCAAAGGACCCTCCGGTGCTGGAGGCTCCGGTGCTGGGTTCCCCCCGCTGCCTTTTCCCACTGGGCGTGGAGGGATGGCCGTGGCCTTCTCCTGCTAGCCCTGCCCTCCGCCTCGGGGTGCCCTCGGGCCCTCTGATTTCCCCTTGGCTCTCAGAGATTCTGCCCGTGTCCGCACCCTCATTAATCAATGTCAAGTACGGCATCGCCAACAAGGGCGGCATTCTTCCGCAGCCCTTCAGCCTCATACATCCCATTGTCCCGGACCGATTCAGATGGCAAGAAAACAGCCTATGCAGCACATAAAAGAGATGAGACAAAAATGAAAAGAATCGAGGGAGAAAAAAGAGGAGGCATTTTTCCCCCTGAAACACTCGAATAAATACTCGGCAATGATAATTTAAATTATTCATACATTTATGAAAACATCCATTGAAAAGTGAAGTGTATGATGCCCTTTGTCTAATTTGCTTGTCTCTTGTTTGGGATTAATCTTCACTGTAATCCGGGCTGGCCGTGCCCCCCTCACAAAGGCCACACTCTCTTTCCATGGGAAAAATGTGTCTGCATATCCCAGGGAAAAGTCCGGGGGGGATATTTGTGCTGATGTGGCAGTTGCCAGGCCCTCAAGACGCTGGACGGGCTGTGTCCAAATACTGTCCGGTGAACAAAAAAGCCCAGAGTGGTTCTCACGTCCGTGCCAGCGCGGTGACACATCAGTGCCACGGGCTGAGAGCCGGACGGCGATGGCCACTCAGAGCGTGCGTGTGGGTCCCTGCAGCCTGGGCCCCCTCCTCGGAAGGAACACTGGAGGCTCTCCGAGCGCCAGCCCGCCTGGAGGAGACACGCACAGCATGCTCCATCCAGGGACCCGTGGGTTTCAGAGTGCCGTGTGGCCCAGCGGGGCTCCAGAGTGGCTCTCCCTGCTGGACCCGGCCTAGGTGGGCAGACCGTGTGCCTGTCGCAGACCGTGCAGGTGGGGGTCTCCGCGTCTCCCGGGACCTGGAAGAGGAGCCATGGTCCACACTGTCATTAGGCCGTGTCTGGCCTTGTGGAACGAAGGCCCGGTCCCGAACCTGAGGCTAGAGACGTTTAAATCGTTCTTGATGTCGCAGAGGGTGGGATTGTGGCCGCCGGGCTGTCAACAGCACACTGGAGCTGACAGATTGCTGACGGCCGGTCCGGCGACGAGTGCCCACCGTCCGCCGCACCCCCCACCCACCCTGCCTCCGGGCCCCTCCCCGTCCCTTCCGGGGGCCCTTGCTGCCCCTGACGGCCCGAACCCACCACCCAGGATCGTGCTGGCTCCTGCACATAATGAAACTCCCTGTCCAACGCCGCTCCCGGCTGGAGTGCTGCGAGGTCAGAGGGAGACAGGACACCCAGCCCTGGACCAGGGATGACGATGTTTTTATGTAACGCCCCCCCCCCCCCCCC
>NW_006774135.1:1821354-1847151 GCF_000442215.2 Lipotes vexillifer
GTCCCTATTCTCTAACCCTAACCCTAACCCTAATCCTAACCCTAACACTTACCGTTACCCATACCCTAAACCGTGTCCTATTCCTAACCCGTACCCCCCCACCCAGGGCTCCTCGATCCAAGTTTTGGTATTTTCAAAACTCCTTCCAAAACGGGATGAGGCCCAAAATGGAATTCTCCCCCACGCGGGATTCCACGAGGAAGCTGTGGTTTTCGGTTGTGAGTGAGTTGTCCGACAGCAATTTATTTTCCCTGGCAACAACCCAGAGCCTCCTTGGCTTGGTGTCCAGCGTGCCAGCTCAGCGGGGTCTGGCATGGGGGTTGGGCGGGTGTGGCGATGGGGACACACAGGCGGCTCAGAGGCTCCTGGTTCGGGAAACCGTGCCGAGGCTGCCGGGCTGCCCCTGCCCGCCTCCTCCAGACTTAACTTGGTCTGGGCTGGGAGCGGGGGCCCCACGGGCACAGCCCTCCTGCTTGGACTTGGGTTTACGGCCTCTCGGGTTTGGGCCAGGTCAGAACCCAAGGAGAACCGCTGCTCTCTGCTCCTTACTCGGGTGAAACTGACGCCAGCTGTTGGCTGCCGGAACACAGGCGGCCACTGGGGAACCGGGCGAGGACGCGGCTGGTACCGCATCAGTGCAGGAAGTGGACGGGGCGCCAGCCACCGCGGCCAGGCCGGTGGCTTCTGAGAGCAAACCGTTTTCACCCAAGTCATTGCTCCTCTGTCGCCGCGTCCCGTGCAGCTTTTTTTTTTTTTTTTAACAGATGTGGGAATGTTCTTGAGAGCCTCAGCCTGGCTTCCTCAAGTTCTCTGCAAGCTCGTTCAGGACTGGCTGCGTTGCCCTCTCTCCTCTGCCCTGAAGGACCAGCCATGCTGCCGTCCCCCCACCCCCGACAGACAAGGTGTCAGGGGGCCCCTCAGCCATGCCGCCCTGTCCCCCCTCCCCCCTCGCCTTCCTCCCTCACCGACGTTGGGGTCTGGGAAGGTAGCCAAATGCCACTGAGGACACCGGAGCAATAAATCATCCCTCGTCCAACATCTGCGGGCCCCGGGGGCTAGCCCCTCGCGGCCCCCTCACCCGGCCCCTCTGACAAAACACCTATTGTCGTGGCCCAGTGAAGAGCGCTCACTGCCACTTACAAAGGACCCTCTGGAGCCAAGTGCGCCGCCAGACGAGATGCCCGGCTCACGGCGGGGAGCCCCCCGCACCGTCTTCCTTCCCCCTGTTTCACGCTTTTCCTCTCTCGTGGGGGTCCCCCAAAGCCTTTCATTCTGGCTTCATATTCACATAAAGACATCAAGGAAAAAACCCAGCAGAAAGAATTATTAGGCATGGCTGTCAAATGCTTTATCAGAAAAACAGGGAGGGGGAACACGGTAACCCTTTAGGCGCTGGTCCGACAGCCTGATTCCTGAGAGACCCTGGGGACCGCGGGGGAGCTGGGGTCGCTGTGGACCCCAGAGGCTGGACGCCGTGGACCCCAGAGGCTGGCCCACAGCATGCACTTGTGCACGCGGCCGCCCTGAGGCTCACATGCGTGCACGGGCACAAGGCATGTGGGTGCCCGGGCAGGGGGCGGGGGGGGGTCCGTTTATACACAGATTTCCAAATCGCCTCACTCGATCTGAAGGTCCTGGGCCACTTTCCTCCGGAAGGGATGCTCTGGGCCTTCCCTGAGGCTCTTCTTTCTTTGTTCCAATCCGCAGAAGAGGCCTCCTTTCCTTTCCAACCCAGCAGGAGCCTCCGTCCCCTTCTACCTAAGCGCCCGGCTCTTTTCCACCCTTGGAACTGAGGAGGGCTGAAGCTACAAGTCCCCTGGGTGGGGGGAGGGGCTGGAGGACAGTGCTTCCTGGGTGCGTGCCGGGACAAGGGCGTGCTGTCCTCTGCACACTTATTCAGAAATCAGATAACCCAGCTGGCTTCCTCAGAGCGTGCTCGGTGCTTAGGAACGGTGCAGGCCGCCTGGCTCTTCACCCCTGATTTTCTGCTTTCCTCCTCCCGGCAAAGGGCTTTCTCACCCGACAGCTTTGCAACCTGCCCAATTCTAATGGTTTTCTGAAGTGGGGGCGGCAGCCCCGGGGCCCGGCTCCTCTAGGGCACGGGTCCGGGATACGAGGGATGCCCAGGTCCCAGGTGAGCTGCCAGGGAGGGGCGTGTCCACACACCGCAGCCCTGAGGCCCCTTAGGATTTGTGGTGAGGGGCACCCCTGGGTGGGCAGCCTCCTGGGACGCGTTTTCAACGCTGCCCTTCTGGTGCACAGAAACCGAAAGCCGCATGCCGACGAACGGCTCCCTCAGCAAACATTTTTATTTCCAATTAGCAAAAGAAAAATTGCTAATTTGCTGCAGTTGGACCAGGCTGATGTCTCAATCTGCAGAGTGTCAGTGTAGTGAAAGGAAATGTTTCACACTGTGCCGGGGAGAGCGAGCCTCTCTAAAGAGGGTCAGGGCAGCGGGCCCAGAAACCAGATTGACTGGCCACAGCGCTAAATTACTCACACAAGACACCCATTGTGTGCCGTGCCAGCTCCCGGAGGACCTGCTTTCCATTCTTTCCCCTCGGAGCTGGGGCGGGGGAAGGGGTCCAAGCGTGGGAGGAGGGGGGGGGCGCTGGCCGGGAGCAGCAGGCTCGTCTTCGGAGCAGAGGGGGTCAGGAGCCGGGTAATGAGCACCCAGGCCTGTCTGCGGCGCTCGGGAACAGGACGAGAACATTCTCCCAGAGCCCGGCCACAGCTCTGCACCCGGGAGATTCGGTGCAAGATAATGTCCTACGAGGGTTAATAACTGAACGGGCCCGGGAGAGGGGCCAGCTCGACACTGCCGGGCAGAGCACCGTAACCCACCACCCTCGACTCAGCCACTGATGTGGGACGTGGGGAGGTGGGGGGCTCCCCCTGGAATCTCGGGAACCATCTCCCCGACGTGGGTGAGCCTTAGGACCTGAAACGGCCAACCCCCTCTGGGCTGGAGGACCTCGGGATCCACGAAGTGGGTGTAGAATAAGGATCCAGACCGATGGGGGCTCCCTGGGGAACCGGCGAGGGGCCGTGCTGGCCACAGATGTTCAGCGCCGAGGTAATAATGAACCTCTCCTGAAAACCATTGACCACGTAACCTCAGACAGTAAGAGCCTGCGGCGGAACTCTGCAGGACAAGCTTGCCTGCATCTCAGACCTGAGCCTCACCTTGCACAGACGATGCCTAGTACCCACGGGAGCAGCAGGGGAGGTGCAAGCACTTTGCTCAGAGCCCAGCCTGTGCCGGCTCTCCAACCGAGGACCTTGCTCCTTGTGTCCAGGCCCTAGATTCTGCCCGTCACCCCCGCCGGCTCACACATGTGGAGCCAGGCCTCGGCACCTTAGCCATCAGCTGGGGCAGCTCACGGGCCTGATCCGGCTCAGACACATCTGCAGGGCCAGTCCAGGAGGTGCCAGCAGGCCTCCCCTGGTGTCCTCCACCCCTGGTCCGCTCGGTGGGCATTGGACCAGGTCACCAGGGCCTGGGACGACTCTGGAGCGGCACCAGCTCCCTCTGGCTGAGCAAGCCGCACTGTCGTCCTCAGGTCTTGCTGCCCACCTTGGCTGCCCGTGGGGCCCTCCACCTGAAAGGCCAGGTGGATGGTGAACTTTGGAATGGTCTAGAAGGGCCCAGCCTCAAAGCAGTTCCAGTGGACGGAGTGCTGCTACAGCCGGGCAAACAGGAGCACAGAGATGCAAGCGGTCTGGAGGGCTGGAAGCCGTCTGCTCACCTCCCCGGAGGCCGATGCTTTGCCCTGCACGGACGAGGTCCTTGCTGAGACCTCTTAGAGACAGGCTGCCTGGGCGAGAAAGGACAGCTAGCCCGACACGGCCCAGCCCTGAGAAAACCACCACGACCCCAGCAAAGCCAGCATCCGGCAGCTACTCCGCACTCTGCAGTTTGAGCACCCACGCTGCACCAGGACGCCGGACCCCTGCAGCCAAGACACTGTCTGGGGAGCAGCATGTTACAGGCCAGAGGTCCATTAGGTGGGACAGTGGTGATGGCTCAGGCAGGGCCGGCCCTGGAATGGCCACTGCTTTAGACCACCGTGTGTGGCACTAGTATGGAAGGAGACATTGGAGAAAGTCTCAGCAGGGCCCCACTGCCTCTGTCTCACTCTGACCTTAGGGAAACAGCCTCCAGCTGACCTCCAGCAGAGGCCTGGACTTGGTTCCCCCAGGCACTGGTGCATTCTACTGCTGTGTGACCTCAGACAAGTCGCTTACCCTCGCTGAGCTGCCTCACAGCGTAAGAGGGACAATCAAAGTGGATAATGTATGTGGGACTTTTTTTTGCAAGATGCGAAGAGCTGCCTGGATGCATGGTCTTTGTGCAAATAAGGGAAGAATGCCCGAGCCTGCATTGTGGGACCCCTTTGTACCGAGTGGACCCAGTCTATAAGCACTGTATTTTCTTCACTAAAAATAAAGAGCTACTGCCCAGGCCATCAATCATGAAAAAGGCTGGCCTCAGATGCACAATGCACGCAGCACAGTTCCCAAAGGAGCAGAGGCAGGATGGGCGTTTTGCATCCGGCCCCTTCGCGCTAGGCCCTGAGCGGGCCGGAGCCTGAGCTCACGTGACACACACGCGTACTCACAGGTATAGCAGGGACACACGTGTGTGCACATGCACACGAAGCACAGGCATGCACCCACACGCACCCACACGCATACACATGCATGCACACGTGAGTCCCTCATGGAGAATCACTCTCCCATCATTCTGAGGCTCAGGACCCGGGAGCCCCTCTCTGAGTTTTCGTGGTGTGGAGAAATCTGTGCGGGAAAGCCTGTCAGGGGACAGGACAACACAGGAAACTTCGTGATGATGGCTTCTCACTCTTCTGTTCCCTGGACCCCGGGGTCTGCTCTGGATGGCGGGGAACTCACTGCTCCCCGACAGGGGCCTGCGGGCCTGGTGCTTGTGCCCCAGGTGGGGAGGGAAGATGCATCCACAGGGCCGGCCTCAGCGTCAGGCGCCATGACCTTGCACTCAGGTCCCATGGGGCCCACCCTCCACAAAGCAAGTAGCCCGGTGGAAGAGCCGAGGACAACAGACCTCGCTGCCCGCAGGGGTGAGCTGGCCCCCCGCCTGCCGGCCGCTGCTCGGGCGGTCCTGGCCTGGGATGCATTTCCCAAGGCTCCACGCAGGCCCAATGCTTGGGTTCCTCTTTCTTCTGGGAAGCTCTCCCTCCTTCCCTCCACCATGAGGGGTGGGAGCTCTCAGCCCGCCGTCCACCGTCCCTCCTTTCTTGGTGGGCTTCGGATGGTGGAGCCTACTGGGGTGTTCTAGACCCCCGCCAAGCCGCCTTGCTCCCAGACCCCGTGCAGGGCTGGGACTGCTCTCACCCTGGCTGCACTCCAAAATCACCCGGGAGCTTTCACAAACTGCGATGCCCGCGCCCTCCTGGCCCACACCCATGACATTCATGAGACGGGGGTGGGCCCAGGCACCGGCATTTTGCAAAGTCTTTGGATGTTTCCAGGGTGGGGCCTTGGGTTGGGAGTGAGAACGAGAGCTCAGCCCTCAGCGCTGTGGCCGCGGCCAGTTCTGTGCCTTCAGGTGCACCCACCCGTGATTCCTCCACTGGTGGTTTCCAAACCCCGAAGATCGGGCACCTTGCATTCAAAGGGGACTGGAGAAAGTGTGCAGCTTGCCCACCCTGCCAGCAAAGCCCTGGGGCTGGTTACTCTCAGGGAGGCCCAGGGAGGCCTGACGGGCGTTCAGATCAGCCATGGAAGGCACAGCTCCAGGACTCCCAGAAGTGAGTGTGAGCCGGGCGTCCGTCCTGGGACCACCTGCCCACAGGTGCGCTGCATCTGCTGAGGGCCAGGATGAGGCCAAAATGACCCCCATCCCCCGCCTCTGCGGCTGCCAAAATAAAGGCCTCTTTCTGCCGTTAGGGAATTATCGCATGAACACAGCCTGGGCTAATCGTGACCAGGGTACAGCTAATCACAATGTTGATTATGGAGTCACTATTGATTTTTACGGAGGCAAACTCGCGTTTATAACACCTGTTATCTTTTGACTAATAGAAGCGATGCTGATGAGCCGAAGTTCATCTCTGGACTCAGCTCCTTCCCAGCCCAGAGGGCGGCACCTCCCCACACAGGTGTGTGAGCACCACACGGTCCTCCCCCACACGCATTTCTAAAAATTATGACAAAAGGGAGAAAGCCATTCTGGCCATCAAAGTACGTGGTGTTGAATCGAGAATAAAATTGCTTGGATTTTTTTTTTTCCTTTGGATCCAATTAAACTCTTCCAAAGCCTGCTTTTCTTCCCGTGGGTTGCAGGAAAAGACTCCATGAATTCTGAATATTCAGACCACACACTAATATCACAACCCCGGGAACACATTTCTCAGTAAATCACTGATGTGATGCGAATGTCACGTGGGCCCCCGGCGCTCAGCCGCGGCCGTGGGACAGAGGATGTGCAGCCAGAATAAGGAAGCAGCCCCTCTCATCCCCACCAGGCTCTGAGTTGTTATCTCATTGCTTTTCTCAACTTTAAATGCCGCGAGCAGATGACAGAGAATTCCGGGCTCCATCAGAAGCTGTACCTCCTTTTCCAAATATTAAGATAAAACGGCATCACTTTGGAAAATGTTAAATATAATAGAAAATCCATTGCACCGTTCAAGAGATTTGTCTTTCAGGGAAGCTCTCGTGTGAGGGAAAGTGGCAGTAATACATCAGCCTGCTCCGCCCCTCAAATAGATAATCAATTTCCCTGAAAGCATCAATAATCAGAGCGGACATTTATTGCCCCTTAGATGGTTTATCTTTGGGGCTGGGGACAGCAGGGCCATGATGAATACCAAATCTGCCAGGGAACACAATTAAATGCTGTGAGGATAAAGGATTTTATATCGTGCACAAAAAAAGCAATCAAATTCATAATTGAACTCCATCGCATGAAATCGGCCAGAAATAAATATCACACCCAAAGCATAGCACTTGAGCCCCGTGTTATAGGTCAGGGGACAGTGTTGCTAGCACTGCACTTGTTTATCCCTCTGGAGGCCTGAGCTTGTCCCCGTCTAAGTGACCCAGCTGGCAAGTGGGGCTCTGTCCCCTCCCCTCCTGCACTCGCTCAGGGCTGCCACCGCCCCCTTTTTCTTCTCTTAGTGGAGAGAAAATATCGTCCTGGTCTGAAATGGTTTAAGCCGGCATCAGAACTGTGTGCTCACCTGGCTGCCTGCACTCAGCAGGTCCAAGGCGGGCGATGAGGTAAAGGAGTCACCCTGACGAGTGGAGTAAACGGCACTTGGGGGTCCACAGGACCAGGGAGCCCCCGCCTCTCCCGGGAGGAGCATTTGCCCCCTTGTCCTCGGGGCAAGCAGGGGCCACACTCAAGGTGACCTTGAGCTGGGCCAGCTAGAGCTCTGGGAGGGCCTGTAAAATCCCAGAACTGGGGATTCTCGCCTTTGGGAAATTTGCTCATTTCCCACTGGACACAGCACCAGGGGGCTCCAATGGTGGGGACAGGTGGACCCCCTGCTTGGGGCAGCGCCACAGAGCTAAAAGCAGGGGGGCAAAATGTGTCACCTGCCCATCCAGTGCTGGGTTTCTGGGGGCAGTGGGCGTCGGTTCCAGTTCAGGTCTGTTTGGACTTCACAAGCTTGATTTTCGAAAGAGCCTTGAATATGTTAGCGTTTAAGGTCATATACACTTGGCAAAACATGGCTTTTCGTTTGGAAGGGAAAAAAGGCATAAAGGGCATTTTGGACACAAAATAGTGCTTTAAAACAGCATTTTGATGAGTTAAGTATAAATAAATCAGAAACACACGGATTTCATTTCCTTTAAAATACCCGAGGGCTCAAACACTAGCGGGAAAAGTGCCTGGCAACAGCGGTTTGGGATTTTGACAAACCCAAATATTTTGAAGGGGTTTCTGCAGTGTTTGCACCCAGGTCTCCTCGTCTGTCCTGCCTTCCGTGAGCACCCGGCGGACTTGTGCCCACCTGCCTGTGATGGGCAGATAGTCCGTGTGTGTCTGTGTGCGTGTGCACGTGTGTGCGTGCAAGTGCACAAGAACAGGCAGCAGAGAATAAAAGCAAGGATGACCAGAAAAGAGATGAGCCTTTCAGACTTAAAGCGTTTGAACTTCATTTTGAGAAGTAATGGAAAAAAAAAAAAAAAAAGCCTGAGCATCCTACTTGATGGAGTTGAAAAAAGGCTCTGTCCCTCTAAAACGGGCCCTGGAATGAAGTCAGGGAGGTCTGCTCGCTACTCGAGCATCTGGGTTGCAAGCAGGGAATCCAGCTCCGCCCCCAGAAGTGTCGGATCCCGGGACAGAGCTCCTGGGGCAGCCAGACGTGTGGGCAGGGCAGCCGGGCCACACGTACTGCCAGGCCCTGCAAGGTGACTGTCGCCTCTGTCGAACAATGGAATTCGGTGCGGGAGGTTTGCCTTTCTCTGTGCTCCATGGGTGAGGGGACAGCCAGCCTGGATCACTGATGTGGCTATGTTCAGGATGGCTCAGCCTGGGGGTGTGGGCGGTGCCGGGCAGCTGGGCAGGTTCAAGGTTGCTTTGGTGAAACACCAGCTCCCTCGTTCAGGCGGCTCAGGTGCCGGGAAGGAAGGCAGAGGCCATCTTCCTTCCCGTCCAGAACTCGAGGGTGGGCAGCGGGAAGATGGTCCGAGCAACCCCCGGTTATGAGTTTTCCGGCGTGCCTAGTAAATAAATACAAGTAAAAGAAAAGCTAGTGGGGCAGTTACCCAGAGCCACAGAGCTTTTTCTGCAGGTTCACAAACTACTAAAGTTTGAGAGGACTTCCCTGGCGGTCCAGTGGTTAAGACTTTGCCTTCCAACACAGGGGGTGTGGGTTCGATCCCTGGTCGGGGAGCTGAGACCCCACATGCCTCGTGGCCAAAGAACCAAAACATAAAACAGAAGCAGTGTTGTAACAAATTCAATAAAGACTATAAAAATGGTTTCCATCAAAAAAAAAAAAATCTTAAAATAAGTGAAAAAAATGGAGTTTGGGGCTCCCATGGGGAGTGCAGAAGGGCCCCTGGCCCGTGCACCATGGTCACTTCCAACACGGGGCCCTCTTGGTGAACCCCCTGCAGCCCGATCACTCAGATGGGATGAGAGCCCGGTTCTCAAGTCCTGTGTGGCGTGCACACACGCAGCCTGCAGCCTGCAGCTCTTAGCTAGAACATCTGGCCCCTCTGAAACCGGCTTGTTCGCTCAGAGACTCAAACATAGGAGCTGCCCTCCAGGGCCGGCCCCGACACACCTTTCCCCACTGAGTTCCTCTTGGCGTCCGATTAGAAAAAAAACCTTGCAATCAATACTCAAGGTTGGATTTTGAGCTTTTCTGCAGAACTGGGCTTGGAGGGTTTAATAACAAGGTTCCTCACTGCTTGGGCCTCTACGTTTATAATAAAAATAAATATTTCCCCTTCCTCACATTGAAGGCCATGCCAACAGCAGGGAGGGGCTTGGATGCGAGAGGAAGCAATTGGAGACGCTTAAACACCACAAGCATAAACCCCCGCGGGTCTTTGGAGGGCCGGGTACCTTAACGGGACCCCAGGGATCAGAACGTTCCGGCTGAGCCCCGACCTCTTCTCTAATTGTACAGTGTAAGCTAATCAGCATCAAATGCCTTTTCTCTTTAAGAGCGAAAGACGGAATAAAGCCTCAAGTTACTAATTACACAAATACAGTGTCTTTTGCTAATTGGGTTGGTTAATGTTAGTTAATAAAGCACTTGAAGGATAGGCATGTGGTATGAAAGAGGCAATTCATACGTGTAATAATAGGCTAATAACTGTCAGTGGTGACTCATCAGCCCCTGTGGCATGGACCGAGCGTCAGGCTCTCTTTCCAGGCCTTTGGACGGCTGGGACAAACTAATGCCTGCGCCCATTTGCACCCCACGAGGGCTTGGCAGTGTGTGCTGACCACAGCCCTGGTGGTGGTTTGAGGAGTTCACCCTCCAGTGAAAAACGAAGCCCTGTTATTCCTATTATTTATGAAAGAGTCTTTGGTGAAGCGATCAGGAACAAGAACCAGAGTCCTGCATCCTTGTCCTGAGGCCAGAGGCTTAGCCGTGTTACTCAGTGACCCCGGGCAAGCTCCTTGACCTTCACAGGCCTCAGTCAACTCAGCTGGAAAATTGGGTAAAAAGATTGTGGTGTCTCTCAGGCATGAGCTGCTGAGTGGAGGGGCTCAGAGAGCAGACAGCCCAGAGAGCAGGGACATGGCTGTGGCCAGCTCTGCCGTGCCCGCTCATGGCCAGCGCCAGAAGGAAATCAGGACCCGTGGGCCCAAAATCGGACCCCAGGAACGGGGACTCAGGGCCCAGCTCTGGGACCTGACTGGGTGAGATGCAGAGGCCAGATTCCCCTGCTGGCTGCGGAGAGTTTCCTCCAGCGGGCTGCCCGCCCTGGGGCTCTGCGGGCAGGTGCTGGTCTGCGGTCGGCTTTGGGGATGGCACGCCATCCTGGCCCCCGCACACACAGGCACCCAGGGGTCAAGTTTATTACGTGTCCGGTCCTCTGTTTTGCGACGGGGCCTCCTTGCTGTATCCCAAGTTTTATCGTTTCATGCAAGTAAACCTTTTTTCTGATACAGGAAAACCAGACGAGAACGAGTCACCTGCCGCGAGGCTGCCCCCGTCAGCTGGCGTCACCGATCCCATCCGCAGGGATGTCCCTTCTAAAGAGCCCTGAGGGGGCATCTGTCCAAGTCCGAGGGCCTCTCCCAGGCACAGAAACCTGGAGAAGCACAGGGTGTCTAGGGAGGGAAAGCGAACCGACCAGGGCACGCAGATATGTTTGCTTCGGGTGTGGAACGGGGGAGGAAGATGGCCAGAGGTCAGCTTCCATCTGCTGGACTCTGCGGGGCCGGGCGGCCTCCACTCAGAGGAATCTGTCTTTTAAGCTCGCGAATGCGCCGTAATCGAGACCGTTAGACCAAACCAAACAACCGAAAATGGATGCAGGGCTTGCCCAGCTGGACGGGGACCGGGGGCAGGGGCGGGGCCGTCCAGGAGAAGCAGTGAGGCACCCAACATGGGGCACATCTCGCTGTTCGCCCCAAGTGCTGAGAGGTGGAGGCTGGCCCAGCTGCGGCTGTGCACACGTGCAGGTGTGATGCTCGTCTCTGATGAGCTCAGGTTGGCTTTGTCCGGGAGCCATCCACCTCCACGGTGCAGGCCTGCTGAGCTCGGCCCGTGGGACCCCAGTCTCTGTCCCCGTGCCCTCTCCCCTCAGCTTACCCTGGTTCTCCTGGGCCCCTGCCGGGAGGGGTCTCCAGGGGCTGCGTGTGCTCTCTGTGTCTCTCCCCCCATCTCTCTCTGTCTCTGTCCCCTCCACCTCTCTCTCTCCTTCTGTCTCTCTCTGTCTCTGACTCTTTATGTCCACCATCTCTGCCTGTCTCTCTCCAGGTGTGGGACACGCTGCCCCCGCCCCCTGCCCCCCACGGGCAGTAATCACACAGACCTTGTGTGGTTTGCAGCCCAGCAGACCTCAGCTCTCTTCTCAGTCTTTGGAAAAAGCAAATCAATTATGCTGCCGAACCAAATCTCCCAGCTCCAAGAATAGAGTTTTAAAAATCCGTCTGGCCCCAAGAATATTTCTGTGAACGTGGTTAATGTTTCCCTGAGGCCATGTTGTCCCAGGCACGGGCTGCAGGGACAGTCTTCCCTGGCAGCGCCGACGGCCTGCAGACCAACTCAGAGCTGTGGGGCAGGACCGGAGAGGCTCATAGCCCGCGGGGCCCCCCGTCACCCTCCCGACCCCCCTCCAGACGGCCCTGGGAACACACATGCCCCTGTGCCCACTCTACCTCCGGCACTGATGGGGGTCGGTTTTCTGAGTCCATCCCGCAGGCAGAGGGTGACCTTGCCATGTTAAAGTGACAGGCATGGCAGTGAGCACCAGGATGTCACCCCACCTCCCCCCACGTGGCCCGAGCCTGCAGCCACTCCTGCTACAGGTCTGATGGGGGCCTGTTCCCACACCGCTCGTCCAGGGTCTGTGGACTGGGTTCCAGCTGTCCGTTCTTACCTCTGGCGGTTGCAGGAAAACCAGAGAAGGTTTGAGGAGGCTCTTGCCTTGCTTTCAGGACTCTACAAAGAGGAGGGAAGGCAGCAGGGCTGTGCACGTGTCCTGAGGCTTTTGGCTGCTGGACGCCGGCTCTCAGGAGAGCAGTGGGAGCCAGACCTCAGATCTCAGACCTCGGGCGGGGGTCGGAGGCGAGTGACTTGTGCTCTCTGCACTGACGTGACCTCTTGCACGCCGGCGACTCATTAGGAAGAAGGGGTGCCGTGTAGAGTCACACTCTGTGTAGAAGTCAGGACGGTCAGCAGGTGCTTTTGGTGTCTGGGTGTCACTCTCTGCACCCCTGGGGGTGTCACTGTGGCCCGAGGTGACACAGGCACATCCTTGGGTCCCTCCAGCGTCGTGCTAAAGTGAACTCAGCAGAGGACAGTTTCGGGCACCAAGCTCCCTAGCTGAGGTCTCGAGAGCCAGAACGGCCTCCATGACAACCTGCGACCCATTCCTGATGAGCCAGGGGGCTCTCCAGAAGGCGTTGGCGAGGGCGCCCAGGTCCCCCAGCGGCATGAAGATGTGTCCCCCACCCTCACGCTCCGAGTCCCCCGGGCCGGAACCTCAATGAACCAGGGCCTCTCGGCCACCAGACCTGCCCCCTGGGAAGGGTCTCCCCATCTGAGGGGTCTCACCGGGATGTTGAGGGGCTCGAGGTGGACATCCCAATGGGTGTTTGGAGATTTCCTTCATGACAACTTTGAGCACTTCTTGTTGGAGAACGAACAGGAGAGGAAAGAAAGACAAGGAACCAAGCGGTTTCAAACTGTTTCCAATTTCACACCATCTCCTCCCGGCAGGAGGCTGCAGCTGAGAATGCGCTCTGGGCGGGGGGCCGGGCGGGCGCGGCAGCTGTTCCCCGGATCAGGTGTTCTGGGAACCCGGCTTGCTGGCTGCCCCATCTCTTGGCCACTGAGCAAAGCCGCCCTGGGACAGGGGAGCCGTCTCTGCCCACCCCATCCTCCGTGCTCACAGAGGATTCGGGAAGCATCGTGCCCTCATTTCCAAGGACACGAGACCACCCACCTCCGTCCTCTGGTGACGGTGTCTGCCCTGGGCTGGGTGGGGGGGGCCACATGCTGCTCCTGCAGAGAACCAGACAGTAAACATGGCAGGCTTTTTGTGCCACAAGCGATCCCTGTTGCATATTCTTTATTTTCACAACTCTTTAAACATGTAACGGCCCTCGTAGCTCACAGGCCACGTGGACACAGGCCACAGGCTAGATTTGCCCCACCGACCCTGCCAGAGGCCAAGGTAGCCCTCTTCCTCCCCACCGTGGTTTCTGAGCACCCTTATTGTAGGCTACTCCCCTTTCCCCCGCCCCAGGAGGGGGTGCCGTGGACAGCGCCAGCCTCCGACACGTGTGCCCCCCTTTGCTCAGGTGAGCAAATCAAGGCTGGTTAGCGGGGGCACACGGGCACGGAGGGCAGGAGAGCCGGCTCTGGGCCGGGGTTCTCTGTGCTGCCCTGTGCCCCCTACCGCCCTGCCAAGGCCCCTGAGGAAGGAGGGTCCAGCGGACGCCCCGTGTCGGCCGGGAAGCCCCGAAAGGCGTGCCCAGGGCAGGCGGCCTGAGCCACGGGCCCGCCCAAGTCTGGGCAGTCCTCCCGTGCTCCCTCATCCCCAACGTGCCTGACCCTGAGCTGGAAATGCAGAAGTGGGGCGGGGGGCGGCATGGGCTTTGCTTGGAAATTTGAGGCAGAATAGGAGCGGGTGGCCTGGCCCAGCTCTGCTGGTTCAACCTGCCCCCCAGAGAGCAGATCCGGGCCCTGGGGGCTCCTGGCTGCATGGCAGTTGCAAGGATGCTCTAAGATTCCAAAGGCTGCCCATTTTTCACAGCGGATCAGTGTGGAATTCCTCCACACAGCTGTTGCTGTAATTGGGCCCCATTAGGAAAGTGTGAGCTCTTGCTGGGCGGCTCCCCACCTCCTACTGACCCCACGCACCGTGGTCTCGGGTTAGCGCGGCAGCTGTGACCAAAGCCCAGGCACTCGGGGCTCTGCAGGGCTGGCTCCTCCTCCCAGATGGGAAACATCCTTTGTGGGAGAGAAAGCCCAGCTCCCTTTCTCATCCTTCCCTCCCTCCTCCCCACTGCCCAGCCCCGACCCGCTCCCCAGATGGAGCCAGATCTGTGGAGGCTGCACAACCTAATGGCTCGAGTGCGGCCTGGTTGGAATCCCAGCTCGGCCTCTTCCCAGCTGTGTGACGCCGGGTGAGGAGCTCAACCTCTCTGAGCTTAGCCGGCAAATGGGGATTATTAGAGATTATTGTGCCTTCCGCAGGGCTGACAGTTGGGCTGCTATTACTGTCATTGCTACAGTATTATAATCGGGGTTCCGGACCTTCTGGCTTGGACGTATGCGATCCCCAAAGTGAGAGGGTGCTCAAATATTTGCAGAGTGAATACGTGGAATAATTAAAGGGTGAGGATTAGACAAGGCAAGAATTTGATGGGGAAAGGCCTTCTGTCCCCCAGGTCATTGCCCCCATGGGCACAGGGACCACTGGTGGCTGCCTTTTCACATTGTGTCACTTCTCCGTCCCTGGAAAGCACTGCCTGACATTGTTACGGGAGTTGAAATTCAACTCTGTGCTGAAATGTGGGGTGATCACCTCTGACCCGCCCACCTTCGAGTTATTAAAGGTGACCCCATGCCCCAGTAGGAGGGGTGGGAATTCACAGCCCAAGAAGAGCCCAAATCCTGGGGGATTCACGGTGGGCGGGGCGGGGCGGGAGAGTGTCGTCACATTTCAGCATCAGCCCAGCCCCACCCGCATCCCAGCCTTGGGTCTTGGGACTTTCAAACTTGTGTCTGTCAAGCAGCCATCGCTGGAGATCCATGACCCCTTTTTCTTCACTTATGATTATTAAGGATCATCTAACAAACAAGTCATCGATAAGCAGGGCCAAGTTGAAGTGTGTTAATATGATTCTGTCAATATGCAGGTTATTTCTGTAACTAAAAAGGGTTGAGGATAAAAGACAAATGTGCACATAGAACCGATAATTGACCTGTGATTGATTTTCCCCCTTGGGAGACGCCAAGGTGCACAGTCCCTCGGGCTGCAGGGTCCCGGAGGCGGCTTCTGCAGATGGGCTGTCATCCAGGTGTCCGGGCAAGGCTGGAGTACAGCGCTATCAGAAGGTCCGGAAGCCAGTCATGCATGGCCCGTGGTGGTCCCAGAAGGACGTATTTTCAGACGTGAGTGGGCAGAGCCACCTCTGGTTTGCGATGGGCAGAGCCCGGTGTTGGTTTAAGCGAATGGGATTGAGCACAGCAGGGAAGCCGCGGGAAGCCGGTCCTGCACGCGCCTGACACTCGCGATGGATGAGCAATGTTCTGGGGCCGCAGAAGGGTCGGCCACACAGGGACACTGGGCTTTTGGAATGTGAAAGAACGTTCTGGAAAAGCTGGGACTCTTGCAGGGTCTGAGGCCTCCCGAGTCCACACGCTCCTTCCAGCTCTTGGCTTTCTCCTCTTGAACCCAGACCCTCAGGAGGGAGCTCTGGCACCAGATCCAGGAACAAACAGCTGTTTGCTTCTCCTGGTTTCCAGGGGTGCGTTTCCAGCTCCTGGAGCTGGCTATCGCGAGGCCCCTGGACGCACCAGTGGTTCCCGAAGGCTGAAAGTTATGGCTGTCGCGAGCCATTGATTGGATGTGCCACACGTCACCCAGCTCTTAGGATTTACGTGCACTTCCTCTGGGGACATCAATCTTCCAGAAGCAGGAGAAAGCAGCTGTCCCCTGAGGCCAGGTGGGACACTGAACACGCACCTCCTCAGGACAGGGGCCCGGGGAGGCTGACCTGGGCTCAGGCCTCAGCTCACTGCCTGGCAGAGGGGGATTCTGGAGCCCGTGCCACGTCTGCTGACACAAGTGTGGACCCAGTGGCCTCCTCCTGCCAGCGCCTGCCTAGTCGGCGCCCCAACCTGAGCTCCCTTATGACCCGGCCCACCAGACTGTTCTCTGTGCCCAGAGCTCATCTGGACACGAGCCCCCAGGTAGGAGCTCTGGGAACGAGCACCTGCTGGGGCCAGGACAAGAGGGCAGGGGCTCCTAGGCCAGGTCAGGGTTGGACCCAGGCCACCCCATTCACAAAGCGGTGACAGAAAGGGCTGAGCAGTGTCTGTGGGGTCGGGCTCTGAGGCCCGAGCTGCCCAGTGTGTGAGGACCCCGTATTTGGTCTGGGGGAGAATTCAGAGCCTTGTTGGAACGGCTCGGCCAGAGGTTGGGTGTCCTGAGCTGGGGGTGACCTGCACTCTCTTCTCTCTTGAAAGGGATAGCTTTGGGGGGCAGTCCTGGGGGAGCAGGGGTCCTTGCAAACGACCCCCTCCCCCCTCCAGAACAACTGCCGCCCCCAGGGAAGGTGGTCAGCCCGAGCCCTGCCCCAAGTGCACCCATGTCCCCATGGCATCAGACACAGGGGACAAGGCAAGGTCACAGTGGTGGCAGGCCAAGGGGGCCATGTGTCACAGCCCTGGGGGCCTGGGTGGGCTGCTGCCCTGGCCAGGAGCTGGCGGGAGTGACAGGTGGGACCCCCATCCAGATGGCTCTGAGGGGCCTGTGATTCCGAGTGAAAGAGCAGGGACTTGCTGTCTGCTGGGGGAGTGTTTGTGGTGAGCTCGGCTCAGGTGCCGGGCTGTTACAAGGTGGCTTGTGGGCTGGAAGGAAGCTGGGGAGCCTGGGGCTGGTGGCACTGCCCTTATTTCTTTGGGCTTATCGGCAAGACAGTTGCAGCGGGAACCCTGCTCTGTCAGATGCCTGGGTGACCAGGGGTCAGAGGCCAGGCAGGTCCATACCTGGGCTGCCTTCAGTCTTTCCCTGGCAAAGGGGCTGCACAGCCCTGTCCTCTTTCAGTGCCCTGCCCCACGGGCCCCATACTCTCGATCCCTGCGGATGGACGCCTGTGTCCACCCTCGCCAACTGTGCACATGTGGGAAGGTTACTCTACCTCTCTGAGCTCCTTTCTCATCTGTAAAGAGGGTGACGGCAGCTCTCCCTCAGAGGCTTGTTCTCAGTTCTAATGTCTAATGTGAGCCCACCATGGCGCCCGGCCCGGCCGGCCCTCCGTTCCCTGCTATCTCGCTGTGTCCCTTCGGGTGGCCTCTGACAGGTCCCCCAGCTGATGGTGGGGAGCCGGGGCCCTGCGGCCTGAGCTCTGGGCCCCCACCCACCCCTGGAGCCCACCGTGGCATGTCAACAGGCCGATGAGCAGGGAAGACCCGAGGACTGCCACCACTTAGCATCCAGGGCTTACACGAGGCCGCCCTTCCCTGCCCACATCCTGCAGACCCTCCTTCCTCCCCTGCTCCCCCCGCCCCCGGCCCCAAGCCATCCACATGGCCAGCACCGGCATCCATATTCACCCTCAGAGGCAAATTGAAACCCCGCCTGACACTTGAGGACGCCCGAGGCAGTGGGGCCCTCAGGGCCTCTCTGAACCTGGCGGTCCCTTCCGTCCTCTGGGCCAGCTTATCTGCCCACCTCTGCCCCTAACTTCAGAGGGGGCTCCCTGTTCACGTTGGTATTGTTGGAGAAGCGGGTGGGCTTCAGCCGTTGCCTCTTCCCCAAAATAGCTGACACTGGAATCAACGCGGTTTCAAGATTTCTTTAAATGTCTCCAAGGCACCTTCCATGGGGCAGGGCAGACCAAAGGTGCCCAATGGGTGCTTCTGGAAGGAGGCTGTGAAGGGGACCTAGGACAGACTAGACCATAAACCTGGGGGACTCAGAGGGCGTGGTTCGTTCACCCACTCAGTCGTCTGTCCTGCAGGAGGGGAGGTATGGGCACCCGACAGCCCCGGGCAGGGCAGGGTGTCCAGCAGAGGGGCGCGTGCCCACGGCCGGGAGCTGCCAGCAAACAGAGTGTTCTCAGCACATCTGACAGCGGGCAAACAATGCCCAGAGCGCTGGGGCCATGCAGGGAAGTGTGGGCCAGGAAAAGCCGTCCGCCCCTCGTTAGCTTGTGCTAATGCGGCCCCGAGACACTCCACAGAGGTCAAGACACATAGAGGCCCCCACTCCGGGGGATCTGGGAGAATTGGGGTGAGTCTAGATAAAGCCCTTGCAGGGGCCCCAGGTTTTTTGTTGGCCAACAGAAAAAGCAGGGAAGGTGGGACTTGGCTGTCACTCGAGCAGGGCTGGTTTCTCCTGTCCCAACCCGGGGAGGGGCCACTCCCAGTACCCCGACTTCAGGGTCCCAAGCGGGAGGCTTGGGAAATGCCTTTGGGGAGGGGAGGGTGGAGATGCCGGGCTGGGAATGTAAACAGCATGCGGAGACCTAGATGCGTTTCGGCCGGGCCCTCTGAAGGAGCCTGGGTCCTTTTTCGTGCCATACTTGACTGTGTAAATATTTTTCTTAGGAGTAAAGAGAGAGTCTCCATTCATTGGGTAAGATCTCACTTGAAAGAACTGAGTAGTATCTGTTTAGGCATAAAAGTGAAAAACAGTGTCCAAGGCGCCTTTCAAAAAAATCATTTCTGTAGCTCAAACACGGCTAAGCTGAGTTTTTTTTTTTTTTAATGCAAAAAATAAATAAATGTGACCCACTCCCAGTTGAGAGCTCAAGAGTTTGTGTCAACACCGTTGGAGCCTTTGCTCGGGAGCCAGAGCGGGCTGGCCTGTGCCTAACCGCCCTGATGGCTCCTGGGGGCGCTGCCAGCGGGACCCCACCCAGGCCACACGGCCGGCCTGGCAGGGGGATGGTCTGGCTGGGGTTCAGGTGTGAGTCCCTGTCGGACGGGTCGGCGGCGTGTGGCTCCTTTCCACCGGACACACCACCCAGCGCCGCCCCCCCACCCCACCCCGTTCCTCCAGAATCAGGAGGCCGGGGCTTGGACGCAGCCTCCAGCACCCAGCAGCTCTTTGACCTTTGCCCTGTCGCGGCAACTCCTGAGCCTCCAGCTCCTACCAGTAAAGCCAGTATAACGATAGCGCTCACCCAGATGGGGCAGCCGTGAGAAGGACGGGGGATCCGCCTTTGGGGGCCCGGACAGCACCCACCGCCCCCGCTGTCCTCCTGTCAGCACGCTGCTGCTGTGCCCATCACCGGTCACTGCGACATTTCTACCAGGGAAAGCGGCTGTCATGGTAGGACTTTGATTTGGTCAGAAAACTCAGCATGAGAATTGTTCTTTAAAAAGCCTGTCTTCCCAGGAAGGGAGGATGCACACGTGAGGCCTTGGGCGTTCTTAGCAGGAGTTAAGATGAGCTCACAACAGGGGGATTCGATGAGCTCTGAGCGGCAGCACGTTGCGTGCATTTGAGGGCACTGCTTTGTTGGGCCTGAAACCCTCCTCAGAGGGCAGGTGATGCAGAGTCCAAAGCAGCTGACCACGGGGCTGGGGAGGCGGCCCCAGCCTCCGTCTTGACCTGCCTGCTCGGACTGTGTCCCCCAGTTTCCCGGAGGGCAGCAGACTGAGGCTCAGAGCCAGGTCTATCAAGCCCTAACCCCAGCCCTGTCTCCTGGGACAGCCCTGAGCGGTGACCTGCACAGACGGCCCTGGCCTGGCCCATGGAGGCTTCTTTGAGCAGAGGGGCCTTGGAATCAGCTTGTAGCCACTTCTAGATGCAGACACACCTACCTCTTTGGGTGGAAAAGATGACTGCAGCAGTGGACAGAAAGGAACAGGTTAGAGAGAGGCCTGGGCTCCAAGGCCAAGAGGAAGAGGTCGGTAAATGAGAACGTTTGGTGACCCCTTGGACCACAGGCCAGACTTGGGCAGGGGGTGGGGAATTCATTCACTTCTCTCTGGTTTTGGAAGCCGCGAGGTCGGGGCTCTGTCTGGGTTTCCTCCTGTAGGTATGTTTTCAGATCCTTTAATAACAGACTATTTTGAAGGGAGAGAAGCCTTCTGGGATCCGTTTGTGACACCAAGCAGAAAGCCTAGCCCCCTCGGGGGACGCGCCAGAACTCCGGAGCTGTGAGCGTACGGACGTCTGTGTGTGTGTCTCCTCCGGGCTGACTTTTTGCAGAACAGAGGCTATTTATTTTAAGAGTCAAAAAAGATGCTTTGAGCAACCCCACTTAGCTCAATCCTGGCACCGAGACACACGAGACAAGCAAATGCTCCAGGTCAAACCTCACTTTTTTGGCTAAACTGCTGAATCAAAACACACCTAATACTTCTGGCGGTGCGGAGACGGGCTTGAGAGCAGAGACCGCCGCTGCCAGTGGCCGGCCGGCCAGCGGCGAGTGTGCCGAGGGCTCAAAGAGCGAAATAAAGAGGTTTTTCAGCAAAGTGGCGGCCTTGGCGGGGAGAAGGCGGGAGCAGAGGCTCCAGCAGGGGCGCGTGGGGTGGGTTTGCACCCGAGGTCGGCAGTGGGTAAAGAGAAGAGGTTATGGCGGGCACACCTACCAAGGAGGGCCGTTACATCAGGGTGGGCATGGAGGAGCTGCCGGAACGGGCCGGTCCTGGAACCCACTCCCCGTCAGGAGGATGCTTCTTTCTTCGGAGTCGTTGGCAGAGGGTTAGACTTCCTCTGGACGGGGGTGTCGGCCAGGTTGGGCTTAACGGCCCAAGCTCTCTCTGCATCACGGGATTGGGTGGGGCTCCGTTCTGCTCACCTGTGGTCCTGCAGCTCAACTGCCCACACCCCAGGCCTGTCCAAGCGGAGCCAAGGGGTAGGCTCCGAGGAGCATTGGAGAGACCTTCGTCTGCCTGGTCCCGCCTGGCCCCGCCCGGTTCTGTGCTGTGCTTGGTGTGTTGTGCTGGCGTCTTGACCTTCAAAGAAGGTGCGGTTTGAACGTCTGCCTCTCTGCCCCTGACCAGAGCTTTGCGCCTGCAGGCCATGGGCAGGTACAGGTCTCCCAAGGGTGGCTTCTCCAGGTGCCCCCAAATCAACGGCGAGCCTGGCCCGTAACCAAGTGCACGGCCCGCATGGGCATGTGATGAGCTGGGCCCGGCTGAGAAGGCCAGCTTGTCACCTTCCGCAGGACAGTCGCCTGGTGGTCAGCACACTTGCCGGGCTTCGTGACACTTGGGAGGGTCCCTGAGGCCCCTTCTCTGGGAAGAGTCACAGCAGCAGGGTGATGAGAAGTGGCATCGCTGGGTTGTGAGGCTCCAGTTCCTCGATGGCGGGCGTTGGGTAGGGGCCTCCTTTGTCCTTCATGAGGGGACAGGACCCAGGAGGGGAGTCATTCGGACGGGTGCGCCCCTTCCGTGGTTTTGTCCCGGGCCCTGGAGGCTACACGGCTTAGAAGAATTAATACACATTTTTTTCTCCCTCTGGTTCAAGCCGTCCCTTCGCAAGGGGCATGTTAGTGAATCACAGGACTCGGGGCCAGCGCTCAGACCCCCAGTTCTGCGTGATGCTGACAAAGGTCCAGGTGCAGGCCCGGGCAGCCTGCGGCCGGAGAGTGGTCCATCTCCCTCCCTGGGGAGCACGGTCCCTTCCTGGACACCAAGGGTTTCCTGGGATCCAAGCAGTCAGCCTCTCTCTCCTCCTGTCCCGGCGTTGACCGAGCCTGCAGCCAGTCCTCTAGGCTCTGGCTTTGGGAGTGAAAAGCAGACAGACAAGAGGGAAGCTACACAAGCCCGTCTGCTGGCAGAGCTCAGCCCCCAGGTCTCCTCTGGGCCTGTCCAGCCCGGGCCAGCGGGGACAGAGCAGCTAGTGACCTGGTGTCTAGCTGGCTCTCCCGAGGAGACCTCTCCGGTGTCTCCGTGCCCTTCTCTTCTGTCTCATTCTCTGTTTTCACTCCTAGCTGCATATTCCAAACCACAATTTCAGAATCTATTAAAAGAAACATAAAATCCCCAATTGGTTAGAATTCTCAACATTTAAAAATATGACTTACTGTTATTACAGCTGAGCCTGGGCAAATCCGCCAGCATTTTGGAACGCAGCATCTTGGTCCTCTGACCTGGCCTGCGTGGGCACCAGCGGGCACTCTCTTCCACACTTGTCATTTGAAAAGGCAATGGTGTCATTTTAGGGGGAGGGGAAATAAACCCCCTGGGTTTGACCCCATTTCTCTTATTATTTTCCAAATATTAGTTTCCATCTTGCTTTCTATTCTTATGGAAATGACATTACAAATTTACGTACGTGTCTGTGCAGGGTACTTGCGATCCAGAAGGGAAAACCCCAATGATACATCAGCTAATTTGTCGGTTTGCTTAGCTTAGAAAGCGCTCTGGGACCCGTCGCTGAAATGCCACCCCTCTGGAGTGGAACTTCGTGGTTCAGAGGAGATGCCAGCCAGGCAAAATGCTACAGCTCTTCAGAGCTGAGCCAAGGAAAGCTCCGAGCCAAAGCTGTCCAGTGGAAGAAAGACCTAGAACGACTGGCACTTTCTCTCCTCTCTGTCCCAAGCCTGTGTCCCATGGGCGGCGGGAGGACTTCCTGGTGCTGCCGCCGCCCACTGCTGGGGCAGGAGCTCACCCCAGCAAACGAGGAGGGAGCCTGTTACACATTTCAGGCATCTCGGTGCCCCCACTGGACCGTTCCTACTCATACGTGCGGCAGGCAGTAAGGACCCTCCGTGTGGGTGTGTACCCAGTCACTACGGGACCAGGCTGAACTCCACAGGGCGGCTCCATCCCAACAAATCCCTGTGCAACAAACGGTTGGAATAGAGGATCCCGGTTCTCCTGCTTATCTTGAAGAAGCCACCCGCCTTACCCAGGTTACCTCAGAGCACGCTTGCTCTGCTCGCACGATGTATAACCCACCGTAGCTTGAGGACCGCGTTTTGTTGGAAACTAACAACCCCTTTCCAAATTGTTTTGCAGCAAATGCTGACGGACGCAGAGCTGTCGTCCCAGGAGGGCTGCATCCAAAAGGTAGGAGAGTTGGTCTGCGCATTCTCCCCTCCCGTCCAGTGTACACCCGAGTACGAGGTCATCTGCGGTCAGGCGTGTGCGCAGAATGCTGATTCCCGAGTGATTAGGACGGACGCTTGTTTTCACTGTGTAGCAGTAGGGGCTCACTTCACGGAACCATCCTAGTTCCGGAGAACCGAGGCAAGCCCCGAACCTGTGGGAATGCGTCAGGCCAGGCTGACGTGTGGAAATTAAATAAATGCAGGTTGTGTTTATTTAACTATCTCCACTGGATACTCACGTGAAAAGAATATAGAGAGAAAAAACACCCAATTGGCTGTAGATTCAACAAAGCCTCCTGCAGTACTCAGCCTCCAAAGAGGGCTCAGGCACGGCATTGAATAAGCAAACCATCAAGCGAAAGAAAGTGTCAACGTGGGCATCGTCCCCTGGCGATGGGTAACAGCCGGTTGACAGACATTAGTTCCAAAAGGTTCAGAGAGTGAACTAGGCCCAGAAAAATACACACGCCCCCAGAGGAAAGCAGGCATCCACAGGCAGGCACGGTCCTGCGTGTGCACGCTGCACGTTAGACAGACAGCAGAGGGATGGGATGCAGAAATCACCTCCAAAACCCAGAAGCCGTTCATCGGATGGAGTTCAACGTCCATAGAATTCGGGCCATCCATACACACGCACACGCATATACACACACAGACACACGTGCACACACAGAGACACGTGCACACACCACATACACACAAATGCACACACGTGTGCACACACCCACACACACACACACACACACACACACACACACACACACACACACACACACACACACACACACACACACACACACACACACACGGTAGCTGATGCGGCATTTGGGTTTTCCAGGAGGATTTCTATAGCCTTCTCTCTCCTGGCATCTTGGCTTCAAAGCGCCACCCAGACAAAGCAGAGAGAGTCCATCTCCTCCTGGTATCCCGACCGCGTCAGGAACTACAGCATGGGCGGCTGGGGCGATGAGTCAGCCAGGGGCTACCCAGCTCCTATCAAGGGCTATTAATGTCAGAATCATGGAGCTGTGCTCATGGGGTGCTGTCACCTCCTCTGGGAGGGTCCAACGGCACCGCTTGAGCTTGCATTCCCGTCATCATGAAAATTCCTTTTTGGGTCTGAAAGTGAAAAGAAAGTAATTTGCTGGTTCTGCCAAACTTTGTAACTTTCTCCCTGTGTCTGGCTGGCTGGTTAGAGCCGAGGCCTCGGGGGAGCCGCCGTCTGGGGGGGCCAATCTGTGAAGGATGGGGGCCTGCCCTTCTCGCCAGGGTCAACCCCGGAGACACTGATTTTGGAGAAAACTGTGCAATGGGGGACGTTCTCTGACCCCGCGGTGACCTCGTGAAGGGGTGACCTCTGGCAGCGGTGACCTTCTGGCCTCGTTTGTCTCCATAACCGTGGTCTGTGTCTGGCCCCGGGGGGGACCCTTTTGTCTGAGCAGAGCTGGGACAAGGTGTCCTCTCCCTGGCCCGCTGCCTGGGGGCCTGAGGCCTCTCTTCCTTGAAGCGCATCTGATGGCTCCGAAGTGAATCCCAACGGCAACCCTTCCCCCCTCCTGCCTCTGGGAATGAACTCGTATTTTCTTAAAGGATAAGGTGGCGGGAGCAGCTGAAGCAGCCTTCCCACATTTCAGAGAATTGGGGTGTTTCCACTTCCCGCGAGCAGGGACTGCAGTCAGCTCGTCTCTTAACTTCTAGAGAGAACGTGGCAAGAAGCGGCTGACGGGCTGACGCCCACCAGGCCAGAGCTTAGCGGTGGGACGGCCTCAAGGCTCGAGGCAGAAGGTCGCAAGGTCGGGTCTAATGTTAAGGTCGTGAGGAGAGGAGATGCCTCGGAACTGGCGCATCCTCCGTTCCCTGGGGCAGGGCCATCCCCTGACTGGCCTTTCCTTTCACAAATGGCGGGGCTGTCAGGCCTTGGCTACCGTGGTCCAGACGTCCTTCCAAGAGCTACTCACGGGGTGGGTGCAGGTGCCGTCTGACCAGGGACCCCGGTCACATTGGTAGATGACCGACAACTAAGCCTGATGTCTGGAGCCATCTGCTCACTTCCCAGGGAGGGAGGGAGGGGCCGAGAGCGACTCGGTGCACAGGCAGCCGGGGCCCCGCTGCGGGGCCGGAGTTCTGTCGTCACAGCGTTCCCTCGACCTTTTCTTCCCAAACAGCAGGCGCAGGTTACCAACAGGTGTGTCACTTACAGCTGTGCAGAGACACATATGCTTGTGACAGAAGAGGACCACACATGTCTCGCTGTGCTTTTTAAGGACCAACTTAGCGAATTCCTTGGTAATGAGACGTAGACCCCATTTATCAGTCCTGTGGTTTAGGATTCTCATGTCTGGCCGAACAGGGCTCTCCCCCTCCAAAGACACGCACGTCTGGGGGCCTTAAGAGGCACCGGGGCCGCGCTGGAGGCTGTGCAGCCTTGGGTTGGTCAGCTGACACCTCTGAGCATCACTTATTCCATCTTTAGGATTAACCGAAGCATACTTCCTGCTCTTTATTGGCGTGCGTTGGTGAAATGTAACTAAGGCTAATTAATTCAATCAGTGGCTTGACACAAGAGATGCAGAAACAGTGATGTTTTGTAGGAAGCAGTGGTTATAAATTCTCAGTATTAAAGAGCCAGGTTGCTGAACTGTCTGTGGAATCCACCTGTCAAGAGTTTACAGGGGGGCTTCCCTGGTGGCGCCGTGGTTGAGAGTCCGCCTGCCGATGCAGGGGACACGGGCTCGTGCCCCGGTCCGGGAGGATCCCACATGCCGCGGAGCGGCTGGACCCGTGAGCCAAGGCCGCTGAGCCTGCGCGTCCGGAGCCTGCGCTCCGCAACGGGAGAGGCCACAGCAGTGAGAGACCCGCGTACCGCA
>NW_006774135.1:1847627-1877430 GCF_000442215.2 Lipotes vexillifer
CATCCTCCTGCCGGAGCCCCATCTCCACGTGCGCAGTGCAGCCCAGAGCTTTCATGCTCCGTGCTGGTGCCCTGGCTGCCTCTCGCTCGCCCAGGTGTGCGCTTGGGCTGCGCACGCACTTCCCCCCAGAAGTCACTTTGGCTGCAGGTCCGGCCGGTCGCCTTTTCTAGCCTCTGGCCGGGACCTCTGGGACTGCTCGCTGCCGCTGACTCTCTTTAGTCTCTGTTTACTTAGAGGGAAAGCCCGGGGCTCCTGGAGAGCAAACATCTGCAGGAGATAATCTAGCGAGTTGTCCATCCATCACTCCGGTCGCCTGGCTCCCTGGAGAGCCCGCCAGAGCCCGTAATAAAAAGGCCGGGCAAAGAGGCTTTGGGGACGAATAAAGAGCGGTGTTAAGGGCCCGCTGAAAATGGATGGAAGACATTATTAAGACTCAATGGCCGTCTTATCAAAATCCAATAGGATAGACATTTGGCAAAAGGCTTAAATTTATTCTTTGACTTTCTGGAGGGCTTGAATTTATCCGTTAACAAGAGTGCGGTCCACCCGGGGAGATGGTATCAGCTAGAAGAATTTTGATTCAATCTCTCTGGTGATATGAAAGGGGGAGCACCAGGCCCCCAACAGCCATCCCATTGTCTCGCTTTATCTTGTTTTCTTTGACCGTCTTGAAAAGGAAGGACGTGTTAATACAGTACAACCGGGAGAAAATGAAGAGGGAAGTGACCTTTTTCTTTTTCTTTTTTCTTCTCTCCCCCCACTTCTCTGCCCACGCTGCCTCCGCCCCTCCAAAATAAATAAATGAATCAAGAATTCGCATCAGTGGGGCTGGGACCGGACTGGGAAAGGTGCGTCTTCAGAAGCATCCCAGATTGTGGCCACCCCAGCCAGCGCTCCGGGCCAGGGGTGGGGAGCCCGAGGCTTTGAAGGAGAGTCAAAAATAAGCTGAGCTAATAAAGCCCTACTGCTGGAGAGGGACCGTGATAGGTCCATAAATCTCTCTCTGTTATTCCGTACAAAATGCTACAGGTCATAAAAGTCATCCGATAGCCCAACCTGGCACTGTCCAAATAGGGTGATTGATTGATAATTATGATAATTCGTGAAATGATTATTTGGATGTGAGGACCCCGGCCTGTCCCACTGGGCTGTTATACGTGCATGTTTTATATAGCCTGGCCTGGGCGAAATACCTCTGGTAATGGGCGCCCCAGGACTCCAGGCTCCTTCCCCAGGGATCTGAAGGCTCATAAAGGATGACCGGGAGCCAGGAAACCCGGGAAGGTGGGAATGGAGATGGACAGGCAGCTACTAAGTGTCTTTTGTGCAGCAATTAGTTGAGAAGATCACACACCCCAGGTCTCCGCGAGGCTGTGACCAGGCTGTGCCTTGGGGGTTTCGAGCCAGGCATTTGCGATCAGTGTCGCTTCATGTGGTTTATTTCCTTTGCATTGTTTTTCCCCTGGAGGAAGCAGAGGTATTTTCCAGGTGGCTGGAGGGTGAGGAAGGCCGGTGGGGAAGGAAGGATTGTGGCTGGAACAAGAGATGGGGAGGGCTTCCCTGATGGCCTAGTGGTTGAGAGTCTGCGGGCCGATGCAGGGGACACGGGTTCGTGCCCCGGTCCGGGAGGATCCCACATGCCGCGGAGCAGCTGGGCCCGTGAGCCATGGCCGCTGAACCTGCGCGTCCAGAGCCTGTGCTCCACAACGGGAGAGGCCACAACAGTGAGAGGTCCGCGTACCGCAAAAAAAAAAAGATGGGGAGACGCTCCAGCCCCGAGGCCCCAGGACTAGGGCCAGTGAGCACGCGTCGCGGTCAGCTGGTCTCACTGGGACCAGAACAAGCTTGATTGTCCCTGTTATGCTTTGCCTGTGCCAGCGAGGTTAGTTTTAGAAATCCTTTTCTTTTCCTCTTTACCCCCCAGCCAGCAACGCTCAGGAGCCACCCAGGTGCTATAATTCAATTGCAGTTTACCTACAGCGTGCTTGATTCCTGAAAAAATTCACAGCAGAGTCCCAAGCCCTAAGAGGCCTGGGCTCACAATAATTTGCATGTGGGATCGGTTATGTCTTTATGAAATCAAAGTGTGCTTAGCTGCCACGGAGACAGCTCCAAGTTGATTTTGATAATCTCGGGCTGGATAGACTTGCTTCGTTCCGGTAAGCCCCGGACAAAGGCTGGACAGTGGCTGAAAGCCCTTCGGAGACATGCTTCCCTTCCCTTTGTTCGGGGTTGCTGATAAAAGAACCAGGAGTCCATTAATTCAGTGAATGAACATATAGTAAAGTCAGTCCCCTCTTGAGAACAATAATGTTGAGGTCAGCTTCGGTTGCCATGGAAACTAAGTACTCCTAAGAAGTTTGCATCCTTGATTTTGCTGAATCAAAGGCTGCGGAGCGGAGAAGTGTAATGGGGCCACAAGACGCAGAAAGTCGGAAAGCCCCGCCCCCGCCGGTCCCCTTCCCGCAGCAGCTCTGGGCTGGTGGCCTTGGGGACTCTCAGCCGCTGGGGACCAGCCCCGCGTCTAGCTCTTGCCCCTCCCCCTGCCCCTCCCAGAGGCCTGATTTTTTCACAACTGTAGACGCTTATCTGAAGAGGCCCTAAGGCGTGACCCTGGTGGCTCGGGTGCCAGCAGAAAATCCAGCCTGAGGGAGGGGCCGCAGCCTGGAAGCCCTGGCCGCCTCCACATCAGCCGTCCCGGGTGGACTCTGCCCTCTCGCCACCTCGCAGCACCTGAACTTGCCCTCTGGGGGGCCGTGGCGCTGTGGCCCCCTCCCAGGCAGATAAGGGTGATTAATGGGCCAACAGCAGTAGGGTGTCGAGGGCGAGTCGCAGGCAGCTCCAGGCTGGATTTGCATTTTGTTCCCCCAGCAACTGAGCTGAGTTTACCACCCCCAGTCCAACCTAAGGGCCCCTGAAGTCAGCCTAAACCATCAGATTAAGCTGGGGAGAGACGCAGGTAATTAATTTCCTCCGCAGTAATTTATTACCTGCTGCAGACCTGAGTGTCTGAGCAAGGCCTCGTCTTAGCTGGACGGGGTGGGGCGGGGGCTCAGAGCAGGCAGAGGGGGGCACGTTGTTCAGACGGACCCACCCAACCCTGAGAACCTCGCCTGGGGGGTGGGAGGAATGAGAGGTGAATTTTCGCTCTGTTTTTGCTGCCGAGAAAGCAGTGAACTGGGTTTTCTTCCTCATACTGAAGCATCCCTTATGAAACCTTCTGGGCTGCAGCTTGGGGTGGAGGTCCTGGAGGAGGGAGGTGGGTGTGAGGGGGGCAGAGCCTGGCCAGCGGGAAACCCCTCCTTGGGGTCCAACAGCAGCTCCTGGCAGGGCGCATGGGGAGGAGGTGACATCTCTGTGGTCAGGCCCTTCCCCCACCCTGCTGACACTTTCTGCCCAAACCTCACGCGAGGGCAGACAAAACATCACTGATTTCAAAGGACAGATTCAGAACTTGAAAATGTACATTACCCGGAAAGCAGACAAAGGACCCTTTCCTTCTCACTGGAGACCCGGGTCGGGAGGCCATGCTGGGTCCGTCGCCTCCTCCCTGCCCACCCCTGGCGCTCTGAACCCGGCTCTGCCCTGGATGGTGTGGCTCTAGGCCCTGAACTTGAACTTCTGCATTTCTGTTTCCTCCCCTGCGAACGGGGAAATGACAATCCAGAACCCTGCATGGCCTGGGCATCAGGAGGATAGTGATAAATTGGGCACAGCTCTGGTCGCCAGGCCAGCTGAATGGACCTCGGGGCCTGGGGCCACTGTCACTGTTATTGCTACTGGTGTGGGACAAGGGGGTCCACGTGGCCCGGGGTGGCCCTGACCAGGGGACCAGTGGGCCAGGCCCTACACCACCTGCAGCGGGTCAGAGGTTACAGGCGTGGTGCCTGCCTCGCTCTCCTGGAAACCGCACCAGCACCTTGGAGTGTCCAGGCGGCCCTCGCAGGACGGCGCTGGGGGAGGTGGCGGGGGGAGGTGGCTCCGCCGGCAGCTTGTAATGAGGAGGATTTACTGTCTACGTCACCGGCTACCGGCTTTATAGGAGCCAGATGGTGGTGTCAGTAAACTCTGTCACCTTCAGGTGGGTGCAATGGTGAGTTAATTAACTTGCGCCGCACTATTAAGAGAGAAAAATATATCAGCTTGAGGCCTACTCAGCGCCTTCTGCTTTGAAAGTAGACACAAGCTGCCTCGGCAGGCATTGCGGGCTCGTGGGCGCGTCCTCTGCCTGCGGCACAGGGAAAGCCACAGGGCTCGCCTTTGCCCTACAAAACCTGCCGTCGGATCATCAGTGCGATTCTGATCGTTCTGAGTGCAAGGCTGACTTCTGGCTTTACGCACACACGGTGTCAAGGTGGCCCGTCCCTTTCCAGGGTAAAAGGTGGCAGCGGGCGGGTGCTGTGGACCCTCAGGGCCCCTCCCACGGCCGGTCACCTCAAGCTGTGTGTCACTTCTCTCTCAGGGTGCAGGCGGAACATCCAGGCCTCCAGAGAGAGCCGGCTTCCTGAGGTCTCGTCGTGCCTCTGATGGCCACCCATGAAGGTCTAGGGGGGCATGGGCACGTGGTCTCCAGGCAGGGCCCTGGGTGGCCCCCAGTCCTGAGAGTGGGGAATAGAACCTTCCACTGTTTCTCTCGGCCCAGGCCTGAGCTAGAGCGGGGAGGGTCTCATCCTCCCGGCGTCTGGGGGTCTCCGAGGCCTGCCTGGCAGGTGGAAACTCTTGGGGAAGGCTGTGTCCTCCCCAGCCCGCCTGAGAAGCTGCCTGCTGTCCCGACAGCCACCTGCCCAGGGCTCGGGGACGCAGAAGGTCCACCCGCCTCTCGGCTCACCTCTGCTCATGACTTCTCTGAGATGGGAGGTGGTTCCCTGCATGTGTGTACAACAGGTGTGTGAGGCACAGGTGTGTGCGTGGGGGTAGGGTCCCGTGGGGCCTGTCAGAGCCTGGCCCTGAGCCCCCAGCCTCTGCCCCAGCTCCCAAGGCAGCTTCTGGGTTCATGTTGCTGCAGGCTGACTGTGCCTTGTGCTGATGCATGGGAGGCAGGGGGAGTGGGTGTTGGGGAGGAAGGACAGCAGACGGGTGGGTGGGCTTGTGGGGAAGTGGAAATGGGCCTCTCTTGGCTGTCCCCTCCTGAACACAAGCCCTGGGAGCCGGGCGCTGCTGCTGTTCTTACCGCCGTCATGGTCAGTGTTGTCATTACAGAAAGCCTGCCAGGCTCTTTATACACATCGGCTCATTTACCTCCGATCACCCCCAGGCACTATTATTCCCACTTTACTGCATAGAAAATTAAGGAACAGACAGTTTTTCAGTTCCCTAAGGCCACACGATTCAGTGGGGAGGCCAGGAGTTTTCCAGGGCCAGCCACAAGACTCCAAAGCAAGTGTTGCTAAGTCTCATGTTGTACTGTGTATTGCCCTCCAGACCCTTCAAGAATTGGGGTAAATATGATTGAACAATAAATACGATTGAACTCAGAGAAAAGCAAGAGGGGGTTGGGCTGGAGTAATTGAAGTTGGTGTATCAGTCAGCTATTACACAATGACGCTGTGTAACAAACCACCCCAAACGCTTAACACTTAAAACAACACTCATTGATCTTCACCTGTCTGCAAGTTGGCTGATCTAGTCTGGGCTCGGCTGGGCTTGGTTCCAAGCTGATGGTTGGGTCCAGTTTCTTCCTTATCCAGCACGGTACGTGGGGTGTGTTGCTCTGGTGGTGATGGCAGGAGAGGAGGGGGAGGCGACACACAGAATCATCATTGCCCTTAGGCCACAGAAAGTCATGGAGGAACATTAAATACGTATTATTAAGTGAAAGAAGCCAGTCTGAAAAGGCTACACTTTCTATGATTCCAACTCTATGAAATTCTGGAAAAGGCAAAACTACGGAAACAGTAAAAAGGTCGTGGTTGCCTGGGGTTGGGGGGTGGTAGTGAATGTGGGAGCACAGAGGATTTTTAGGGCAGAGGAACTACCCTGTAAGATACTGTACTGGTGGATACATGTTATCATATATTTATCCAGACCTGTGAATACACAACACCAAGAGTGAACCCTAGCGTCAATCAGGGGCTTTAAAGACGATGTATCACTATTGGCTCATCAACTGTAACAAGTGGCCACACTAATACAAGATGATAATAACAGGGGAAGCTGTTGGCGGGGGAGACGGGGGTCGGGGGGTACATAGGAACTCTCTATACTTTCCACTCATTTTCCTGTAAACCCAAAACTGCTCTAAAAAAATGAGGGCTATTACTTCTTTTAAAAAAGGATTTTCAGAAAGTGGCATATTATACACACACACACATCTTTCATAAAATATATACTCACATTTAAGGACATCTGTAATAAGAAAAGGCTGGAAGGAAATATAAAAAAACACTGTCATTCTTTGCAGTGATATAATGGGTGATTTTTTAAAATTAATATCTATATGGGGTATTTTAGTTATTAAATATGTTAAGTTGCATAAAGTGCTTATACGGCTCCTGTCCCATAGCAACACTGTAAGTGGCAAAGGACTTAACACTGAGGTGACCATCGTCAGTCCGCAGGGAGCATTCCCGTTAGTTAGGTTATAAACTCCTGGTAGTCCAGGGTTCCCCGCCGGGCCTTCGTGTGGGCTCCCTCAGTGCTGTTCACCCACATGTCTGACTGCGTCTTCTGGGACCGAGGTAGGATGGACCTTCTGCCTGCCCTGCGGTTGGATGAGCTGTCAGGCCAATGGCTGTGAGAGATGCAGGTCACTTCTAGCTCAGTGGCCAGTGGCTAGCATGATACCCTCCAGCGCTCTGTGCCCTCGGAAACTGTAGCCAGAAAGATAGATCCTGAGGTGATTAAGCAGAGCCACCCTGTGAATTCGCCAGGCATGCAGCAGAAATGCAGCTTTTGTCAGGCCTCTGCGTTTTGGAGACTGTTTGTTCGTTATTGGGGCATAACCTCACTCACCCTGACTGATTCGTTTAGGGAATTCCTGGTGCTTTGTCTGGTTCTGCATCGTCTCAAAATGCCCTTCGTTCATTCACTCACTCACTCACCCCTTCAACAAATACTTACCAAGCACCTACTGTGTGCAGGACGCTGTCCCAGGTGCTGGAGACACCAGGCCGAGTTCCACCAGGTCTCTGCCTTCACGGCTCATGTTGAGACCCATCACCTGTGCAGATGGTTTGCCACAGCCTTTGTTCTCGGTGTCCCTGGTCCCCTGGTGATGCCCAGCTGCAATGTCCCAGGTCAGACACTCCTCCTAGTGGTGGGCAAGCTTCCAAGAGCTTCCTGTGCTGTTTGCTCTGTGCATTTTGGGTAGAAATGCTCCTATCTTGTCACATGGCCTTGGCCCTATCCCTGTAGGTTGGTGATTCTAAGCAGTCATATTTCTGGGCAATTCTCCTTTGTGTTCTCTATTATAGAAAGGGGAAAATTGTGAGGATAACAAATTGATTCACTCCAGAAGGAGCAGGATTCTTAATCTAACAGATTTGGCGTGAGGGTATCATTTTCTCACTTTATATTTCCTCCTTTGAATGATCTCTCCTTCAGCACTGGCTCTCCGTTTGCTGACAGGATGCATCATTTCCATCTGACGCCACTCCCATCAGCCGGGGCCATGCTGGCGAATGGTTTCTTCTTACCCAGTTAGCAAGATGTTTCTCCAGTGTAGTGTTGATAAATTAAGTCATAAAAAGCAAGACTTATTATTTTCTGTTGGAACCTTGCCTCTGTTATTTCTGAGCAATGGCCAAGATTCAGAGTATTAGCCACAGAAATGTGTGTGTTGCCGGGGATGGAAAATTATCGCATAAAAAGAGTCTGACGTGCTGTTCATCATAGATCAGCTGAGAGTAAGGAGAGGTATTCAAAGACAAAAATGAATAATAAAAATCTGCTTCTCTAGACTCGCGCTGGGTGCCAAGGGGACGGGCCAAGCTTGCGGGTCTCAGTGTCACCGAGGATGTCCTGTGTGCCGTGGCCAGGCCAGCCCTTGCTTCTTGCCACTCAAACCCGAGGCTCTGGGTTACCAAGGCCCCGAAAGGGCAGATAATTATCGGAAGGGAATCTGAAGCATGGGCACCCTGGAGAGCTACAAAAATAAAACGAGGAGGAGGAATTTTGAATAGATTTCCTCCCTTTGTATTTCTGTTTTGGGCGAGAAATGCAGAGGTACAATAAAAGGGAACTGGCAAGGTAGAGGAAAACATCAAATTAGCCCTCAGGAAGGTCTGGACCAGTGCGCACACTGGTGGCCGGTGGACATCTTCGTCCCATGTCGCCCACATGCGGCCCCTGAGAGGTAGATCCGGCCCCAGGGGAGGGCTGTCTCTTGCGAAGCTCACCCAGGAGGAGGGTCTGGGTGGGCGCTGGCCGGCAGATCCCAGGACGGGGCTTAATGCCAGGTTCTCAGCAGGCGAGGCGCAGCGACTGTGTCTCCTGTGAGCAAAGTCAGGCCACGTTGGGGCCAGGACCTGGGGAGACAGAGGCCACATCTGCGTGCTTACTGCAGTGTCCCTGAACCTGGCAGAGGTGACGAGCTCCGGTCACATCTGGAGAGTGCGGGGCCCTCGTGGCAACCCTGTGAGGCAGCTGCTCGTCTTCCTGGGGTTCAGACAGGCAAATCCCTCCCCAGGGCCACGCAAACAGTAGGTGGCACACTTGCTCCCACTGAAAGCCCGGGGGGACCCAGCGAGGCATCATGCAGGACAGCCCGCCGCTCACCCTCTGGGCCGTCCCTGCTGTCTGATGGGAAAGCGTGTGTCCCCCGAACCAGGCACCAAGGGCGGGTGCTCGGCCTGGGCTATAGCTCCCGCTGCCTCTCCTGGATGGATTCACCGGTCGCTGTGCTGCCGCGTCCTGTCTTCCTTCCCCTTAGCACAGCAGATGCTACGCGTGTGTCCCTCACCCCAGCTTCCTTATTAAACACCCATGATTCTCCTCTCATAATCACCTTTTGACCGCAAAGTGTCACTGTAATACTCCTCAAAGCCCTCATCCCTCTCTGGGCCCATGGTTTCCCAACACGACACGTCATTTGCCTCCTTGGGAGCCCCCAGGACGTGGTGGCAGGGGAGCTTTGTGTCTCCTGGCCCCCTTTCTACATCCTCACACTCGGGGGCCGGGGTATAGCCTTTGCCTTGGGAGCCCAATCGAGTGCCCTGCGCTGCCATGGGGAGCACTTCCTGAACTGCCCCGATTCCTGTGCTTCTGGGGGCCAGGCCCCCAAACACAGCTTCAGAGGCATTGGGGACTTTGCTCAGCCTGCCCCGAGCTGCAGCCCACACGAAGGGCTGTCCACGGCACTTTCTGGGGCCCGGGGGGATTTGGTGGTGGCAAGAACCTCTTGGAAGGCAAAAGACTGTCAGAGGACTTCGTTATCTTCTCAGGACCTCAATTTCCTCTCCTGTAAAATGGGGATGATAACAGTTCCTGCCCCAATGTTGTGTTTAGTGATCACATGAGTTACTGTGTGCAAAGCACACTTAAAATAGCACATGGCACAAGCTTAGGGCTCAGAGTGAGACCGAGGAGACGGTGATGACGATGATGGTGGAGATGGTGACCATGGTGATGGAGATGTTGGTGATGATGATGATGGTGACATTGATAATGATGACGATGATGGTGATGAACCCTTGAGTCCCACCAGACACCATCATTCCACGAGGGAACCAAAGAGCCAGGAGAAGATGTCCACAAAGGGAACCAGACCACAGGACTTCCTGTACTGGCTCCACCATCATGGGCGTGACCTGGGACAAGTCACTTAACCTCTCGGGGCCTTGGTTTCCGACCTGGCAACTCAGGGCAGACATTCTGTGCCCAGCTCCAGTGCCTGGTCTGGGAGAACCCTGGAGATAAGGCTCGGAGCAGCGTGGTGGCTAGTCCCTCGCAAACAGGAGGCAGCCCTAGAAGAAAAAAACAACAGGAAGCGACGGAAAGAAAACTCGTAAATGCCCCTCACACACTGGCCCTCCGAGGTGACCTCTCACCCAGAGAAGCAGGCCTTGGGGAGTTAATAAGAAATACAGGACTTCCTGTGAGATAGCAAGTGAATTGTGAGCTGCGAATTACTTTCTTCCTTTGAAAAATGATGTAGTCGGGTCAAAATATTTTTGCGTCTCAAACACTTGAGTTCCTTTGTCCTCGGGGCTGACATGACTCGGTTTCCATGCAGCCTCACAATGCGTGGAAACATCTTTTAACTGCCAGACGGCCCTTCTGATAAGCCCGCCAATTCATAATGTGCCTTTGGAAAGCTGGACGGGTGAGAAAGCAGAGGCCTTTGGAAAGAGACTATTTACACAGCAGCGAAAGGCCCTCTCCCGCCCTCTGGTAAACAGGGCCTGGAGCGCCCGGTATTGAGCGCCTGCTGGGCGGGGACGGGGCGCAGGACAGTGCCCGCCCACCCACATTCCGCACCCAGCCGGGCCCTCGGGGTTGGGGGGGACCTGCCCGGGGCTGTCCTGGAGCCAGATTCCCAGGTCACCTGCCTGCCTCTGCAGGTGACAGACACACTGAGGCTGGAGCCATGATGGTCCGGCTGGCCTGGTGGTCGTGGCAGCGTCTGGGAGAGCTGGCGTTGCCTTCACAGCCCCCCTGGCCCCAACTCAGAAGTGTCCCCATGGCGCGGGTTTGCTCAGCTGATGGTGGGCCTGGGCCGCGGCCTGCTTGGCTTCTTGGTCAAAGGGAGCGTGTCATGCTGCCGTTCTGGGCCATGAGGAGGCAGGATGGCAAGGGACAGTGCTGTCCACCCCTCTGTCCCCTTTCCTTTCCAAGCCACCCACCCTGCTGCCCAAAGCTGAACCGAAGACTCTGTGCAGGTTGTTTTCCGGGGAAAGATAGAACTAAGTGAGCTCAGGCACTTACACCTGCTACAAAAGGCTGGCTGTGGGACCAACACTCGAGATCAACTAGAACCCGTTCTGCAGACGAGGAAACGAGGCCCAGAGAGGGTCAGTAATCTGTGCAGTGTCACACAGCTGTGAGGTTAGAGCCAGGGTCTGAGCTCAGGTCATCTGGCTCTGTGCTCTTAGCAGTATGATGTGCCCCTCCTTGACAGACAAGTGTCTGTTTGCACCATCAGTGTGCATGGCTGACCTGGGGCGGCGGGGAGGGCGGTCCCTGGACCCTGAAGACCCAGGACTCCCTCTGTCAGCACTTGGGAACCCGGGGTAGGGGTTCAGCACCTGTTTGTGGATTGATGGAGCCCATCGAGGCGGAGCCAGAAGGAGCCTGTCTTGCAAGGCCCTGACGGGGCCATAGAGGTGACGCAGACCTGAAAGTCTGCGTCGGGGCCTCCCCATTGCCCCCACCAGCCTCTACTCCCTCACGGCTGCCCCCGGCCGCCCTGTCCCCAAAACTGGATGATAATGCTGCCAGGTGTGGAAAGGGCTTGAAGCTGGCTGCGCTCCTTGAAAATGGACCACTGTACCAGTGGAGCCTGCCTGCCCACGGGCGGGAGGGTCTGGGGTCTGTCTGTGGCGGGAACGCTCCCAGGCCAGGGGGCCCTGCCTGCACAGCGGCTCCTCTGGGCGCCGCCTCTGCTCCAGTGCTGTCAGCACACGCTCAACTGTCCGCTCGGAGCCTGACCATGCTCCGCCCCCAGGTGTGCCCCCCGTGCTCCCCCGGGTGTGTCGCCGGCCCCGGAGCTGTTTCTGCCTGGGTTTCAGTTGCGTTGAAGGCCCAGGGATGGAAGGCCATTCTGAGAACGTGGTTGGTTGACCCTGACCGGCGTGACGATCCCATTGCCCCGAGGCCTGGTCTCCCCTCTCACCAGGCTTTGTTGCAGCCTTACCGCAGGTGTGGGAAAATGAGGCCCAGGCCGGAATTCCGGGACAATCCCAAATATGTAGGGAACGCTGCTCTCCTGCGGGGCGTCCAGGCCAGACGGGACCACCTGTCAGGTGGTGGGAAAGCTGCTCCCGCTGTCCCGCTACAGGCTTAGAGCAAGGCCGCTGCTGGCCACTGGGCCTCTGTCCCCTGGGCCTGAGGGCCAGCACCGCCTCACCTGGCTTCCGCCAATGGAACCCCCCCAAAATCCAGCCAGAGCGCCAACAACAGTGTGTCCCCACCTTGTGTCCTGCCACGGCTCCCTGAAAACACGGCTCGAGGTCCCTCTGGCTGCAGCAGCCGTTTCCCTGGCAAACCTCTTGCTTCGCTCCGCAGAGAGAGAGCCTGCCTGGGCAAGACTGATACTGAGGGAAACAGCTCCTTAAATAGTTGAAGTAAGAAGCGTGGAGAAGTCTGCACCATCCTTTGGAAGAGCAACCGGTGGTCAGATGGCAGAGCCTGGTGGGACCTCAAGTCAACATCCGCCCGTTCACTCACTGGTTCAGGGGACCGATCTGGCAGAGCCTCCTCTGCACCGGCACTGTCCCTGGCATTGTCCCCAGCACTGTCCCCGGCACACAGCTTCACCCACAGGACGGGTAAGCCCGCTCTACAGACCAGGCTTCCGGGCACACGGTGGGGAGACTTTGCCCAAAGCTCCCAAGTGGCCATCTAGCACATGGCCCCCATCCCCACGGCCCCTCAGCTGTTCCCGCTGCACGTGTTTATTGAGGACATACTGCGCACGGGGCTAGAGCTGGGCTCTGAGCCCGCAGCTGTGATTGTCAGGCCCCTACCTGTGGTGCCCTCTCCTGTCTGTCTCGTTCTGCTCGGGATGTTTTAACAAAAGTACCTCAGACCAGGCTGGGCGCCCCGGGCACTGGTGAGTCAAGGCATGCTCCGAGGGGAGGGGGCTGTAGGGATTCCAGGGTGCGGATGGCTGAGCATGGGAGGGACCAGGGAGGTGACAAAAGTGATGTATTTGGGGTATTTTTGAGGGATAAGCATCAGTATATGGACATGAGGAGGCCAAGGCACCTGCGGGGGTAGCTGGGGGGGGGGGTTGCCATTTGCAGGGAGAGCCTGGGCAGGGGGTGGGGCAGGGGGAGGTGGGGATGTTAGCTTGGTACTTGGTGCACCTTATGCCTGAGATGCGCCAGGAACATCCCAGAGGACATCTGAGTACAGGGGAGCCTGGGGCTTGGGCAGCCATCTGGGAAATGGGAACCCGGATGGGCTGGGAGGGAGCTGGGTGGCTCTGGAGCTCTGAGAGCAGGGGGAGGGGAGTGGGGGTGAACCCTGGTGCTGAGAGTGACAGGAATATGGAGCCAAACTGACTCCGGTCTAGGGACAGTGTGACCAACAGCCTGGACGAAAGCATCGTCCCCTGAGCTGGGATGCCAGGGACTTGTGGTTCAGGGGACCCCCCTGAGGTCCTGGGAAAGGGGTGCTGAGTCGCCTTGGAGAGAGGGGGTGAAGTCAACAGGACCAGCTTCCTGGTCTGGGGTCCCTGAAATGACAGGCATGACAGCGGCTCTGTGACAGCCTTGCCCAGGGGCCGCCTGGAGAAAGAGGACGGTGGGGTTCGTCCCGAGAGGCAAGGATGGCAACTGCAGGTGGTTAATGGGGAGATGACAGCGACCCCAGCTGGAGGGACTCGAGGTCCAGCCAGCGCAGCGCACCACGAACTCAGTGCCCACTGAGCCCCCCAGGACCCATTTCCAGTCAGGGCCCCGGGCCCCTCATCTCTGTGATCCCCTCATGTGAGCCCACCCAGCTTGGCCAGCCAAGCTCCGGCCTCCTCCCTCTGCATCCTGAGCCCAGTGGCTCCAGCCCAAGCCAGGCCGTGAGGTCACTTTTTCACCAGGTCCCCGTCAACTGGAGTCCAGCCGGGGAGGCATGGGCACACGCGCTGAGTCAGCAAGAATGGCCGTAAGCTCCGGTCGTCCTAAACGCACATTTAATAACTATTTTCTTCTTGCTGCTTCCGAGGCTCAGAAATGGGCTTCACCCTTCAGCTGGTAATGAGAAGTTAATAAAAGTGGATTTTGTGCAAGGCTGGCCCCCTGACATCTTAATCTTTATTAAAGAGACGTAAACTTGCAAGGAATGGGCGGGCTTGCCCGGCACAGCTGGATGCCCAGAGAGGACGCCAGCACCGCACACCCCTCCACCGTATCCGCCGCAAAACAAGTGCACAGACCCCCTCTGCCCTGGGTTCCTGCACTCACCTTGGCAGACGCAGATCCATCATTGCCCCGGGAGCTGGACAGCCCCCTGTGAAAGAAGTGAAAGAGTCGGGGGCGGGGGGCTGCCATCTCCTCGTCTCTCTTTTTCTTTTCTATTGAAGTGAAATTCACAAAACATACAAATCTGTTCTTTAAAGTGAACAATTTTGTGGCACTTTGTGCATTTGTGAGGCTGTAGGCACCACCCCTACCTAGTTCCAGGCACTCATTTTAGCCTCGAGGGGACCCCGTCCCCCACCCCCACTCCCCCGGCATCAGCCCACCTCTGTCTCCGTCTGTGGTTTGCCTGTTCCGGACCCTTCGTATAAATGGAGTCACAGACGTGGCCCTTGCGTCTGAAGGTTTTCACGCAGCATCATGTTTCCAAGGTTCACCCGCGTCGTAGCCTGTGTCAGTCCTTCATTCCTTTTTGTGGCTGAGAAAGGTTCCACTGCATAGATGGACCACCGCATCTTTACCCGTTCGTCCATGGATGGGCATCTGAGTTGCCCCATCTTTGCTGTTGTGACTAGGGCTGCAGTGAATGTGCTTGTGCCAGAGTCCAGGACCCAGGGTCCAGGGTTTGAGCCCCTGATTTCCATTCTCTTGGGTAAATAGCTGGACTGGACCTGCTGGATCCTGGGGTAAATCTGGGTAACTTTGGGGGGAACCACAAGACTGTATCCCCAGTGGCTGCCCCATTTTACATCCCAGTGTCCACACTCTTTTGACCCAGAGCTGCTCTGAGAATGAGAATGGGCTCCGCAGAGTGGCTGAAGGGCCGACCCACTGACCCCTGGGTGACCAGAGCTCCTGTCCCCGCTTCTGCAGATGGGGTAGAGCAGGTACCAGCCCCTCCATCAGGGAGACGAGGCCTGGCCTGGCCCACAGGGAACCCCACTCATAGGATGAAGGATGTTGACACTGGTTCTAAGCAAGTCCTACCAGGAGACCAAGCTGTCTTTTCAGGTCCTGCTTAGATCAGGGCCGGGTTTGCCTACAGCTTACAGACAACGTCCGTGAGAACAAGCTGACCAGCCCTGACCCTAGGACACGGCCAGCAGGCGCCCATACCCCTGCTAGCCTGGATCCCAGGCCCTCTGACAGCGACCAGCCGTGGCTCCCATTCCTACACGTGTGTGAGCCTGTGGTGAGCTGGCCTTGGGTGCGAACCTGCCAGGCCCACGGTCCCATGTTCCCAGCAGCCCTGGGGCTTGAACAGGGCCACCCAGAGCCCCTGACCTCACTGTGCATGCAGGCCCAGGCCCTCGGCATAAGTCAGGTGGGGTGCGCATGTGCATGTGTGTTTGTCACTCGCTAATCCACCAGCAGAAGGGAAGAGTAGAGTCTTTGTCGGTCTCCAAGCAATTAGAATAATTAAAAAAGAAAGCTTATTGGGTAAACATGCTCTCAGATCATGACCCCTTAATTAATGGACTACAGGGAGAAATTACAGCGGTGTTAAGATAATTAACACGTGCATTTAAAAGAGAACCGTGAGATGGGGTATCAGAGGACAGGACACCCGGCTGCGCAGGGCGGGCTCTGAGGGTGAGGGAGCCCCACTGGAGACTTACAGCTTGTGGTGGGCAGCCCTGGCCGGTGGGCGGGCCCAAGGCCCCAACTACCTGGGGCAGGTCTGAGAACGCCTGTCCCTTTGTAAAGAAAGATCCATGGTCCTCAGCAGAAGCCACAGCCTCCACAGTGCTCACCATCCCAGTGAGTATGAACAGGGTGGGGAAAGGGTCCCTTAGAGGGTCCTCCAAGGTGGGCCTTCCACCTCCCAGCCCAGCCCAAGAGGTCACTGGGGCCACTGGAAGAGTCTAATCTTCCTAGAATATGGAAGCTGTAGGGCTGTCAGTGATGACCTGGTCCGGCACCCAGCCCCCAGGTCCCCCAGTGCCTTGGGGGAGGGGAGGCGTTTGCCTTCCCCATCCAATCCCAGCTGCTCTGCTTTCATCTCCAGCCTCACCCTGGCTCCGAGGCTGGCTGGGGGGCTGGCGGAGGGTGGTATTGCCTCCTGCTGGGGGAAAACCACTGACTACATGGACCTCCTCCAGAGGTGCAAAGGCCCTGGGGCTGGAGACCCGCCCTGTGAGGTGCAGAGGCCCCGTGACCCACTGAAGGCTCCCACCCACTAGGAGCCTTTCCTGGCAAGCAGGCCCACCGGACCCTGCTAGACACTTTGGAGACGGGGGTCTCAGAGATGGGGGTCTTGGCATGTTTCTCGCTTTTTCAGCGGGGAGAACAGAGACACACAGGTACAGGTTTCGGGCTCAAGGGAGCGGAGCAGCTGGCAGTGGTGGAGAGCCTTGCTAGACAGGCCTGGGGAAGTGTGGCCCTTCCTGCCTGCCCCACCAGCCCCGCCAGTGCAGGGCAAGTCCTAATTATTAAGGGCGGTGGCTGGGCAGCCAGGCCCATCTGGGGTCCTGGAAGTCTCAAGGTCAGAATCAAAAGCCCAATCCTCCTGTGCCAGATATCTGAGAGGAAGGAGCTGAAAGCATCCCCCCAAATTATGGAGGACGCCCCCCACATCCTACCCCCTAGTGGGAGGGCTCTTCTGTGGTCGTCACAGACCCTAGAGGTGCCAGCAGGCGGGGACTCCCTGATGGCTGATGGGCCTTGGAGAACAGCAAACGGCAAAAGTTTGGGTAAAAAATTTACTCTCAAGTCACTGCCAACCAAATCCAAGAATGACAACAAGACGGTAGCCCTTGGGAGCTCCGCCCAGAGAGAGGCTGTGGTCACCCAGGTCCTGCAGCCGGCCGGGGACAGGGCCAGGCTCAGCCCCTGCTGCCAGGAAGCCTTGGCCTCACAGCTGCCTGTGGCCGTAAATCAACTTACCACCCAATGAACCGGCCGGAGACGGAGGCCAGCAGGTGGAACCAGCCTCTGGAACTGCACGGAACCCGGGCCGTGTCTCTCAGCTCCGGCTCTGGGGCGAGGCCAGGCCGTCCGTCACGGTCAGCTGGAGGTGGACCTGGGTGGCAGGGAAAGGATGCTCCTGCTTCAGAGGCCAAGTGACCCTGGCTTCACCTTGACCTGGGTCTGCCCGGCCCTGCCTTTGGACATGAGGAGTCTCCTTCTCTTCTCTGCCCGCTCCACACACACTCCATCCTCAGCTCCCTGTCCTGCAGGTGGGATGGGCTGGACAATCGCCTCCTCGCCCCACCCCCCACCATCACATGACAGCCGAGGCCCCTGTAAGGAGACCAAGTCCCCACGATGGAGCCCCCGCTTGCCTGTTCGCTCTTTTGGGGGCAGCTGTCTGACCAGGGCTGGTCAGGTTGGGACCCAGTGCCCTCGTGGGCTGCAGGAGGGTGGCAGATTCCGGAAGCTTCCAGAGATGGCCGGCGCCCAGGAAGCGCTCCAGCCCTGGGGTATCTGGCTCACAGTTTCCTTCAGGGAAGGTTCTACAGGGACTGTTTCCATGACCCGGGAGCGCGTCGTCAGCTCGCATCTGCAGGGGGTCTGAGCAACTGGAGCCTGTGCATCTTGGGTCCCCCCAACCCCCGTCTCTGATCAGGGGCTGGATGCATTTTCACTTGCAGTTCTCAGGACTCAGGAAAAAAAACCTCAGCAGGAGAGGTGCTGGGCTCTCCCCTGAGCTCATGCATAGCCGGCGTCATGCAGCCCGAGCTGTGGATCTCCCCTGGGACCCTGCTGCTCCATCCACGCGGGGTCTGGCCGCCAGGGAGCTGGCGGAAGGCTGGGATCCTGGAAGGGGCTCAGGACACACCAGCTCTGGGAGCTCAGACCCCCGTGGCCCACCGATTGCCATGTTTCCCCTGGGACACAGGTGCAGATTTTAGAGTAACTGGTGTATTGGCTGCATGTCCTTAGTTGTGCATTAGTTGAGGGCGATTCAAAAGTTCTTGATGTGATGCCGGGTTTCTGGGAGGCACTAAGCCGGCTCTGGGGCTGCTGCCTTAACATGGGTGTGGGACCAGTGTTCCAGGCCTGGACCAGGTGGGCAAGGCCACGCCCTCCTCCTTGCCTTGTGCCCCCAGCCCCAAGGGTGAGGAATGGCCCCATCCCCGTGCCCTCTGGGGCAGTGGCCGTGTGAGCTGTGCCCTTGAAGGGGCAGTGGGACCATGCCTGGGCCCTGAGACGGGGGTGGGCACCCCAAACCTCAGGTGTCTTGCTGGCCAGATAGTGGGGACTGTGGTCATGGGTCTTGTCACGTCACCCTCCTGGGCTTTCACTGAGGACTGAGCGGGGCACACAGCCAGTGCCCCACAAACACGAGGCCGTGACGGCATGGCCAGGACCTACATTTCCTCTGAGAGAGTCAAGGGTCCCTTATCCATGGCTTGTCCCCCTCACTGCATCTGCAGGGACAGAGTGACCCCTGCCGCCAACCCGGGGGACCCCACACATGGTGTGAGACAGACCTACCATCCACAGGGTGCCCTCAGCACTGGGAGGCGAGGCCCATGGCGCTCCTGGGATGAGCCTTGTGGCCCCAGCCTCCGCACCGGGTCCAAGGTGGGGCGGGGTCTCCCCTCATCCGTCCATCTGTCTACTTGTTCACTGACCACCTCTCTGTGCGCCCGCGTGGCCTATGTGGCCCTGCCCTCAGTCTGGGCTCACCTAAATCAGTGGACGGAGCCGGAGTTCACGGTGCTGGGGGCAGAGGGGCAGCCAGGCCATCTGAAGGGAGGTGTGGTCAGTGCTGCGGAAGCTTCCAGGTGGAGACGGCTCGGGCAGGGCCTAAAGGGTGGAGTGGAGGCCATCAGGAAGGGTGTTCTCGAGGGGAACAGAATGTGTGAGGGCCGGCCGTCAGGAAGCGCGTGGCAGCAGCACTTATAGGGAGTTTCGGGTCCCCCCGCCCGACTGGGACATAGGGAAGGGCAGAGTGACGGGCGGGGCAGCAGGGCCCCGACACCATGTCAGGCAGCCACGTGCTGGTGATGGATTTGGAAACGGGGACCACTGTGATGAGCCTGTGGCCACTCTCCCAGGAGCCTGGGGCCTGGAGTGTGGAGACCCTTGTTGGTCCCTGGGACCAGCTCCAGGGACGGCGTGATGACACGTGAACTGGACAGACCCTCAGGTCTCCGAGAGTCCCAGCCAAAGTAGGACACCCCCTTACATGAGGAGCTCTGTCTCTTCCACGGGAAAGAAAGACTCCAGGCAAACAGGATAAAATGTCAACAGCTGTCGACAGCAGTGTTTTCCATGATTCCATGCTCTTTGCTGTATTATTCGATTCCCTTTTGATATAAACCAAGACTCCAATCAAATCTGGGGAAGAGATTAGAGCAGGAGAGAAGCCTGCGTACACTAATTCACCCTCTCTCTTGGGGCTGTGACTCCCCCTTCCCACTCCCTGGGAGTGGGGTAGGGATGTCCTTAGTCAGAAGGTGCCTTTGTGGGGGAAGCGGCCGGTCCGTCGCCTGAGCCTGGGCAGGTAGCCCGGGTCCGCTGCTGCCAGAGGGGCAGCCAGGGCCCGCGTGGGATGGGGTGCCTTTGGAATGGCAAGACAGGGCAAAGCGCCCTCCCCAGAAGCAGAGAGGAGTCCAAGGGCAGGACTTGGGGGGGCACCACGGCTTAGCAGGTCCTGACCCTGTTCGCACCGATCTGATCCCTTGTTTCTTCTGAACCAGGTGAAAGGGGCTCACAGAAGGGTGGGGGCTGCCTCCTGGGTGTCCCAGTGACCAGAAGAACAATGGATGCTCTGCCGTGGGAGGGGGCTTTGGGGGAAGAAGTGATGAGTGGGGGGACCCCCTTCCACGTCTACTGTGATCCTACCCAGGATGCCCTGAGAGCCCTCTGATCCCCGTGTGTTCAAGTGTGAGTGTGTGCATGCACGTGTGTGTGCATGTGTGTGGGTGATGGGTAAGCGCGGGCACGTGTGTGCATGTGTGGACGGGGGGGCATTTGTCCGTGAGTGTGGGTGGACGGACTGTGCATGTGTGCACGTGTGTGTGCCCCGTGTACTCACGCGCACATGGGTGGGTGTGCCTGAGTGTGTGCACATGTGTGGTGGTGTGTGTCCCAAGTACAACGCCCTCGCCATGGACTCAGCACTGGGGAAGGAAGGAAGGAAGGCCGAAGCAGTCACATCCATCTCTGATTAACGAATTAGGATCCGAATTTTTAACTAATTGAGTACATTAAATAGAAAGTCCCCCAAAAAGAAAGGGGGAAAAAGAAAAGACTAATACAAGACACTTTTCAAAGCGTCTTTAATAAAAAGCGTATTTGGGATTTGACCGTAATGGCTATCCTTGCTTGCCAAAACCTGTCGCCCTGGCAGGTAACTCTCATCAAGCATATCTGAAATGGTACCTAAATGAATTAGCAATGAAATGGACTTAGGCCGAGCAGTGGGGACCTCCATTAATCTCGGGTTAATCACTAAAGAGGTGCCATTCACTTTTCTTAAGAAGTCACATTTTTCTCCCCTTGCTGGCGACCAGATTTCATAAAGTAACATATTTCTAATGAAAGGTCTCTGCTTGAATTAAACCCTGAAGGTTTATGCAGATTTCGTGTTTGATTACTGCCGGCTGCGGAAGGGAGGCCCTCTCTGAAAGGGCCCCAGCGTGCAGTTCATAATATTCTTTGAAACAAAATAGTGCACTTGTGCTTAGTGGCTTTAATCAGCCCTGACTTTTCATAGTCAAACAATAGCTAATTACAGTAACACCTGCCTTCCAGGCCCTGTCACAGGGGCTCCTGCCAGAGAGCGGCCTTGTCTCCGAGCTGCGTGATTATTACAGACCGCACAGAGTAACTAACTGACACTCGGCAAGTTTTGTAGCCATTAGCAAAGGTTTATTTTGCTGCCGCATCGCTGGCTTTTCTTCTCCTTAGTGTATTTGGGGGGCAGGGAGGAAAGAGAAGGGGCCTTGGGCCTGGGTCGGGGCTCAGGTGTAGGACTTGCACAAACGCTGTGCATTTGCTCCTTTGGGCTTGAGATTTAGAAATGGGTGTTCTGGTGCACGGACCCGCACATCCCGAACGGGGGCCAGGGAGGGCCCACCCACCCAGCAGCGCCCCGTCTCAGCTTCCTTGGGTGCAGCGTTATTTCACATGAAACGCTCCGCGACGCACGGAGAGACTGGCCCAGTAGAAGCCATAGACTATTATCTCGTTAAAGTCTTTCTGTTCTCATGAATTTTTGCCTGGCAAATGAGCCTGAGTTTTCCAGAACCCAGCCACGTGAGTAGCATCAACCTGTCAGCCGGGGGCTTGACGGCGCCTGTAACAAGTTCCTGGAAGTGAACAAGGGACGTCAGTGATGACAAAGTGATAGGCGTCCTGTCCCCCGGGCCCCCCACCCCCGGCCCGCACCCCTCCCCACAGCTGCCTGCTCCTGGCGCCCCATCGCCCCCGTGCCCCTTTGGCAGGACCCCTAAAGAGCGACAGAGACGGAGAGAGGAGGAGGGTCCAGGTGGCCCGTCCAGGGGGCAGTCACAGACTGGCGGTAACTGCACACAAATCACATGTGCCAGTGGTAGGCTTGTCTGCTCCTAACCACGGCCCCATCACCCCGTCCTGCCACTGGGAGGGCTCTTTCGGGGGACAGTTTGGGACGCAGCTGTGGACCAAATGCTGGACCAGCCCTGCCCGCTTTCCAAGTCCCTCGGGGACTCCATCCAGTTTCCTTGAGGAAGGATGCTGCTGGGGCTTCTCCCATACTCTGGGTGACCTTCACTGGGCAGGGGGGTGAGGGGGGAGGCGTGAGAACAGGGAGGCAGAGCCAGGAAGCCACCCCAAACCGGGAGAGCCCTGCGCACCATAGCGGCCCTTCCGGCCGCTCCCAGGGAGGCCCGCCAGCTTCCCTGCTTGGGACCAGGGCCTCCAAGGCTCACCGAGCCACCTGCTCTGTGGCCAAGACAAAGTTCCCTTTTGCCTGCGGTCAGCGCGCTCGGCGAGGGTGTGTGCACACACGTGAGCACACGCGTGCCTGCAGGGCCGCGTCCCGGGTCCTTCTCAGCTGTGGGTGCCATTTCCGTTCCCCTGGTTTTGGTCTCTGGACACTGCACGGTGTTGACAATTACCCACAGCCAGGACTTGCCAAAACCTGGAGTTGAAAGGCTTCAAGGAGGAAAAAAACAACTGGAAAGCTGTTTTCTGTTAAGGCAGGTTTATTTTTCCTAGCAATTATGTCTGACTAAAATGTCCTTGAGCGGAGGCACTTCCCCAGGAAAGGTCTGATTCATCCTGGCCTGGACAGCGAGAGTGGCGGCCCCCGTTCCCACCCCCCTCGGGCCCCACGCTCATAGCCAGGGGCTCTCCGCTCTCGCCCACGATGGGAGTCCGGGGCCCAGAGCAGCCACCCCGTGACGGCCCAGAAACCACGCTTCGGTGGAGGGAGCGTCTGCCTGCACAGGGCTCTCTGGGACCCGTCTGGGAAGGGGGCAACTGCTAGGATCTGGAAACTCAGCAGCTGACCCTGCCCAGGGAGCTGGCCTGACACAACCGGCCGTGTGAAGCGGACACCAGGCAGCAACCCTGACTCACCTCGGCAGGAAGGCCAGCTGCCCCAAAGCTTGCGATGTCAATCCCCATGCTGTCTCCGGTACCGGCCTTCAGGTAGCTCAGGACTTGGGTCCCACAGAAGTAGCAGGGCCTCCTCCAGGGGGTCAGTGGCTTGGCCCCCACCCCTGTCTCCACCGCCAGCTCCAGGTCTGTGAACAAAGCCATCGCGGAGAAACTCCCCGGGTTCTGATTCCTCCCTGGGGAGGGAACCGCCCCCCATGCCCAAACTATCCCTCCGCTGTGCTGATCTGGCATTTTCCACCCCCGGGGCCGCCCTGCCAGGGCCCCGAGGCCGGCCTGGTCATGGAAGGAGCGAGCGTGAGCCCACGGGGCCTGCACAGCCTTCAGGCTCAGCATTCAACACGCCAATCTCCCCAGGCCGCCCCTCGCCCGCCCAGCACTGACCCCCAGCCTCCAGGCCGCCATCTGCCTCTCGTCTCCCGTGTTTGCCTGCCCTGATCAACGTGATTGATCATCTCGGCGGCCACAGGTTGGTCATAAAGCCATTCTGAGAGCCTCTCGCATTTCCTCCAGGCCCCGTTGGCATGACAGGCCTTGACATCGGCCATTCGTCACCTGCTGCCTGTGGTCACTGTACACGACGGCCGGCAGACAGACAGGAACCAGGCTTCAGGAGGGGCTGGCCCACAGCCGGGGTGACGTGGGCCAGACGGATGTGTCTGCCTTCCGTCGGACCCGCCGGAAGGTTGGGACAGTGCCCCATCCCCAGGGCCGGCTGCCCTGGACCAGGTGCCACTGGGGACGCCACCCAGCACCATGGGCTTGGCCCTCCCCACAGGGGCACTGGCATCCGCCCTGCACACCTGGGAGGGCAGCTGGGAGACCAGAGGGCAGATCAGCGGCACGGCCCCCTGGGGGCCCTGTGCGGGTCCCGCCCCCTCCACAGAGCAGGCCCCTCAGGCTTCTCCTAGGTATGCTGTTCCCTGGACCTGTCTGCAGAGACAAAGGGGCACAGTGAAGGGACGCCTCTGGCTGGCTTAAGGATGGGGTGGGTGCAAATGCCTCCAACACTGGGGCCTGGGCATATCGGGAGACCCCTGGAGTTGGGGGGTGAGTCCCTCACACACGCATGTGCACACACTCAGGCACACAGGCGCTCGCCCTCCTAAGATCGTGAACCCCATGCTCTGGGAGCTGTACATGAACCGATGCTGCCGTCAGGCCAGGGAGTCCTGTAACCCAGAAAGGAGAGAGGCCAGAGCAGGCGTTTGGGGATGCAGACTCCGGGGGCCTCGGGAACTGTGTGTCTGGGGACTTCCTGACTCACATCAACACACTCTTCTTGGTCATCACGGCCCCCCCGCCCCCCACCATCCAGGGGCCCCGAGACCCCGGCATAGCCGGCCTCTCCGTCCTCATGGTCCTTGCCTGGTTCTCGACCCGTTCCCTGCCGTGGCAGAGAAAATCTTTCGAGGCCTCGCTGGGTCTCCCCCAACACCCCACTCCTTCCCGTGGACCACCGACTCGCATGATGTCCTTTCCCAGGGGTGGCCTGGTGCTGCCTCTTAAGACAAGCACCGCAATCCCCCTGCTGTTTGGATGCCATTCGGGGGACGAAATAAAGACCTGCCACAGGTCGGACCCCACCAGCAGCCTGCAGAGCACGGGTGGCCAGTGTGATTTCACGTCTAAGCAGGACGTCCCCGCAGCAGCATTTAATTGACCACTGCAACCCTGGTGGCATTTGGAGGCCCCCGCCGTGCACCACACAGAGTACAACGATCAGCAAGCTTGACGCATCTGGGATGTCCCTGTGCTGGCACGAGACACCTGCCCACAGCCTGGGGGTCACGTCGGCGACCACAGCGAGCCAGGACACCCAGCGGCCGCGGATGGACCACCGGCTATGGAGCTGTGGCTGGATGTTGCCGGGGGCATCTCAGTGCAAGGCCCACCCTTGAGGTCTGCGTCCTCAGCGACCCGTAGAATACTGACCCCCGGGAGCTTTTCCAAATACATCAATCAATTGACCGATGGTGTGTTTCAGGAGATGCATCTCAATTCAGAAAACCTCCACTGGTCTAAAAACAGAGATCTAGGAGGGGAGGGTGAAACCCCGCACAAACTACCCAGGGACCCCCATTTCCCGATGGCCAGGCTCCCCAAAGCCCCCGGGCAGGAACTATTCAAAGCCCCCCCATAGGCTCTCCAGCCCCGCCCCTGTATTTCCCGCCCCAGCTGTCAGAGCTGCAGCTGGTCTTGGGGAGACCTGGGCATACAGTGTGCTTTCTGTGTGTCTTCCTCAGCCTCTCGCTGCTGTCAGGGCCCGGCTGTGCATTCCCTCTGTGCTGTCTTTGCAAAGAAAGCAGGTGTGGAAGCTGCACCAGTGGCCACCAGAGCGGCTCTGGGCCCCTGATCCGTGGGGATGGGGCGGCTGCGGTGGGAACCGCCCCTGCCCAAGGGCCTGTGCTCACCAGGGCCCCACAGCCCTGCTTGCCTGCCCAGAAGGGCCGGCGGTGTCTCGACTTGGGTCCGAGCGGCAGGGCAGGGCCCTCTGTCCGGCAAGTGCAAGGTGACCAGAGTAGGGATTAGCGTAGCCTGAGGCCAGGCCCAGGGCACAGCTGGAATGGGAGTAAATGCCCTCGTGTCAGACCCTTATATAGAGAGGCGAAGGGCAGGGCATTCAGAGGGCCTGAGCTGGACGCATCTCAGCCGCATGCCCAGGTGGCTGTGCACGCAGCCTCGGAGGAGCTGCCCCTGCACAGCAGCCAGTCCCCTCGGCTCCGCACGCCTCAACCCCTGCCCTGGGCTGGCTTTCTTCTGACCTGCCCAGGCTCCCACAGAAGGAAGCCCGCCCAAAGGCCCATCCATGGCCTGGAGCTAAGGTCAGGCCGGGGACCACCAAGTGAGGTGACAGGGAAGCCAGCCTGTGCCTAGCATGTCCCCTGAGCAGTGTCACCCAGAAGGCCACCACCGAGGGGGTGGATGTTTTCTCCATTACGTCACTGGGAAAGCATGAGCCCCGTTAGGACAAAACCTTGTGGAATCCCAAATCTCTTAAAAGGAATATTGACTTATCTCCCAATCATGATAATAACGTATATGCTTTGTGAAGCAAGCAGGGGAGAAAAACAAAGATCGTTTAAATAAGACAATCAAAACTACCCATGATTCCTCTGCTAATCTATAAAGACAAACACCCAAGCTCTAGGAAGAGAAACTCAATTTCACTGTCAGCACTAAGCCAGCGAGTGGCCGCCGGCAGTAGCTGAATGTGTGTCCATGGTCAGGTGCGTGCCTACCTGTGCGCACAGGTGTTTGCGTGTGCATGTGTGGGCAAGGGTGGTGCAGGTGTGTACACACGTACTTATCAAGTCTGCAAACTCACAGCCGAGATCAACCTCAGACCTTCGCCTATTCCACTTACCCTGGGGTGTCGCCATGGGGTATCGCCATGGGGTATCGCCATGGGGTATCGGCCTATGGCTTTAGCGCTCTTGCATTTTAGGTTCTGCAGTGGCTGTCGGGGGTGATGGTATAGCATCACCAGACAGCCAGCTAGACCGACGACCTTCTCAGAGGATGTCACTTATCACGCAGGGACCGCCGTCTCACCTGGGCAGGTGGGCCTGGGAGGGCGGCCAGTGCTCCGTAGTAAGGGCTCATCTCTTGCGTGCAGAGGAAGTGATTTTCTCTCTGTCTCCCCCCTTCCCCACGGCCCCCCCACTGTCAGCGTCCAGCCCCACATCTGGGAGCATCCACGTTAGGACCGCAGGGCTCCCATCACCCCCTCTGTCTTGACGTGATGGGGTGCAGGTGCAGCCGCTCCCCAACTCCCACCATGGGCTGTTCCTTCAGTACTCACTGGCACCAGCTAAAACCGTTGCTGAGGTCTGAAACAAGCGTTTAGCTTTGAAAAAAATCTATACTAAGAACAAGGAAGCTTGGGCAGGACCAGTTCCTGGCGCAAGTAGGAAGCAGGGTAGACAGCCTTCCCTGGGGTCGCGTGCTCACTCTTAGAACCAGAAGTCCAGGAGGAACCAGGGCCGGGTTCCCTCGGCATGCCGGGAGGGAAGGAAAATCTCTCAGGGACTCAGGCAGAATTTGGATGAATCACTTGGAAACAAAGGGGAGGATTTTGAGGTGCAATTGAAGTCACCAAGATGGTTCCTTCTGAAATTCCAGGAGCAGAGCAGGGAGGCTGGCTCTGGCCGGGAGGCGGGGGACACTGCCACACACCTTCCCCAGCTCTTCACATGCTAGCAGCTCTACACTGGGCAAGTCCCCAGACTCTCCAGGTCTAAGTCACTCGCCTGTGAAGTGGGGACAATGCCATCAGCCTCCCGGGCAGCCGAGGAGGTACAATGACGCTGATGTACAGCCCTGGGCACGGGCTGGGGAGGGGGCACTGGACGCAGAATTGGGCATATTTGGCATCCAGTCACCAGAACAATGCTGCCAGGTACCCAGGTGTTCTCTTTAACTGTGAATTTTGCCGTTCTGTCCTGCTGGTTCCCCTCCGTCTCCACCTGAGGACACACCTGTGGGACCTGCCGGTATAGATGAGGTGTCTCAGACTGCGGCCAAGTCAGCCACGAACCCAGAGCCGTGGCATGTGTAGGGTCCCCTGAGAGCCTGGTGATTCAGATGTGGCTCTGACCGCAGAATTTTTTTCTGTCACTGCTAGTTCCAGGCCCCCAGAGCCCAGCCTGAACATAGTAGGTGTGCAGTGGATACTTTCTGAATGAATGCACGGAGCCAGGAGCAGGGTGGGTACCCTGGGAACGTGATCCTCGTGCAAGTTCGGTGGCAGAACATTTTCAGGGGCTCCGAAGGCCCCTTGAGACTCAGGCCTGAACCTCCCACGGGGTTTACGCATCTTTTAGGCCTTCTGTGCTGCCAGAGGTCCTCGGAAGTGGCCTTCAGCAGAGGGCCCCATCTTCTAACCATCACTTCCTCACGTGCATTCATCGACCCCTCATTTGCCCAGGTCCCAGGCCCAGCCCCTGGCATGGAACCACCCTCTCTCTCTTTTACCAAGGAAGCCCCTTTGGACTTGCAAACGGAAAGCATCTGAAACTAGTATCCAACTTGGCTCACCTCTCCTACCTATAAACAGGCTGCTCCGTGTATTCTCAGAATGTTCTAGACGAGGAATGTGTTTGGGGCTGGCTTTGGCACGCAGACATTTCCATGGAGAGGTCGGTAAGTGCCAGGCTCTGGCACTTCCCCTGGGGACGCAGGCTGTCGGGGTGGCGGGGGGGGCGGGCTGTCTGTGAGCCAGGCAGAGGCTGCCGGCTCCTTGACCCTGAGACCCGGCCCCCAGCTCTGACGCTCAGGCTGATGACTGGCCACCCCTGGTAGTCTGGGGGACCCTGGGATGCCTTGTCGGCTGGGCCGGCTCTGCCAGGGCCTCTGTTTCTGGAGGCCCCTCCCTCGGCCCTGCCCCTCCCAGCAACCACAGCAGGCTGTCCACCCTGGAGGAGGAAGGTCGCCTCCTACGAGATGGGGGAGGGTCTTAGGAGTAAAGGTCACTCAGGTCCCCCTGGAGCCCGGTCTTGTGTCTGGAAAACACCTGCAGAGGAAGCCAGCGGCCTGTGTCCACGTGGGGCTGGGAAGTCTGCCGATTGAAAGCTTGGTTATTACAGCTTGAGTTGCTGCGTGTGTAATTCTCGGTAAACCTGGATTCATTCCCTCCCCAGGTGAACTGACCACCCCTGGTGTCCCCCCAGGCCACATTTTATTTGTCTGAAGCATGGGAGGAGCCGGGGTGCGCCAAGATGGGGACATCTTTCCCCCAAGGCCCGGCTGAGGGTCTATCAGAGCAGCTTGTGGCGGTAATTTCCCTTTATTTTCTCCTGCATTTCCCTTGATATTGGGTCATCTCTCAGTGAGCATAGCTCAGGTCTTTGTAACATCCTCTGCTAGAGAAAAGGTGAAGTCCTGGGGGACCAGGTGGAGGGGAGAAACTTATCAGCACATGTGGGCTTCCCTCTGTCCTTCCCTACCCCGTATTTTGGAGGAATCTGGCCCAGTGGTCCGGGTGTGGGTGCCCGTTAGCCCCGAGATGCCGCCACAGGCGGACTTACCCGTCAGGGAGATGCCAGGGCAGGGGGCACACAACTCAAGTTCTGAGGGATGACACTCGGGTGAGAACCCAGCTCCCTGCCTGGGGGTGCAGGAGTATCTCAAGACCCCAAGCTTGCAGGGCCCGGCCGGTGGGACCCAGTTGCTCCGTGTGGCAGGCAGCAGGCGGCCTTGGGGGACCCGAGGGGTGGTTCTCTTGCAGCCGGGGCCTAGGCCCGCAGGGGCCGGGGCTGCTACCAGGCTGCCAGCCGCTGGGGTGAAGGCGCCCTCTATCGCCGGCTTGGGGGACGTCTTGTCTTCAAAGCCCAGCAGCCCCGAAAGCCTTTGCAAACCAGCATCAAATGCCCCGGCTTCCCCAGACGTGATCTGCCTTTGGGGAACCTTTGAAATAAAGAGTCAAGCGTTTCCAGCTCCCATCTGACTTTTAATATAAACCGTGTGGTTCTTGCAGCATGAGTGTTTTTCAGAGCATTTAAATGGTTGTTTACCTGGGGATGGGAGGGAGGGAGAGGCACATGGACCTTCTGTTAAGTCAGTTTTCGTAGAAAAGCAATTGAAGATACAGCCAAAATGATGAGCTGGTTTCCCAGTGGCCTGGAATTCTGTTGAGAGCAAAAGTCCTCGGGCTCTTCCGTGGTGGCACAGTAGCCGAGCAGGGACAGAACAAACAGCCCATAAGGCTTTCCTGTCCAGCCTGGGGAGACAACGTTTTCTCTCCAGGTTCGAAACTGCCTTTGTGTGTTCAGACATCATATTCAATAAGCATCTTTAGATGCTTTATGGAGGGTTTGGGTTTTTTTTTTGTTTTTTGTCTTTTTGTTTCTAAAGTGTCAGTTTTCCACCTGGAGGCAAATGGATGATTTTTTTTTTTCCTCCAAAGCAATTTGTTTATCGTTCTAGTGACTTCACTGCAGGGACAGTTATGCCTTGGAGCGTCGGCCTGGTTTTCCTGGCTGGACAAGTGGATGCCAGCCCCACACACGGGCCTCACCGGGCAGACGAGCCATGTGGGCAGCATGGGGGCCCTGAGGGCTCCGGAGGTGGAGGGCTGTTTGCCAGGGTGGGATTCACAGCGAAGGCTCCTCCCGAGGGTGGGGGGCACCAAGGTCCCCCAGCAGCAGGACAGCATGGGAGGTGCAGATTGGCTGGGGGCCGGGGCGGGGAGGGGAGCTACGCAGTCACGAACCAACCTGTGCTCATGACAACGA
>NW_006774135.1:1877452-1881772 GCF_000442215.2 Lipotes vexillifer
CATGACATCGACGCCCTCCTGAAATATTAGATTGGGTTCTGGAGAGACCGTGGGTGGCCTTCCAGGTTCCAGGGGTGTCAAGACCTTGTCAGACAAGCTCTGCATTCGTGGGAGCCTCTGAGCAGCCCGAACCTCGTTTCCAAACTGCTCTGGTCCCGCTAACCTCCGGGCCGTGCCAGCACGGGGCCCTGGGCTGACAAAATCAGGCTCCACACGACTCAAACTGTTTAGATTTGTAACCGCCCTGGAAGCATTGCCAAGGCACGTGGGATCAGTGCTGTCGGCTGAGATTTTACGAGTCACACGCTCGGGAATCAATTTGCGGAGGACAGACACAGCCTCGGCGATGGGGGCGTGTAACCCAGCCCAGAGAGTAGATCCCACCCACCCACTGCAGCCAACCCCCCGGAGCCCTGGAGAGGCTGCTGGGATTGTTGTCAGGTGCTGCGGTCTGTTGGCATGTGGGTCCCTGTCCTCTTCTGGTGTCAAGCAGTCGGGACAGCTTGGGTTCCCCAGAGAGACACTCACCCTGGGAGAATGGGGGCACGGTCCTGACACAGACAGTGGCCTTTAGACCAAGCTTGTGGCCTTGTGATGGGACACGGATGGCCCGCCTTGGGCCAGGGCGGGAGGACTGCATGCCGGCAGTCCAGCTCCTTGAAAGGACCTTCTATCTAGAGAACTTCAGAGATCACACATGAGCCACGGAGATTCAGGGTCCTGCCCAGGGCCAAGGGCAAAGCGAGGAAAGGACCAAAGCAGCCTTGGCATATGCAGTGCAGTCTGCAGCCTCTGAAGGAAACCCAGTGTGCCTGGGTGGCACATGGCCCCTTCCCTGCCACGAGCCCCAGAGTGATGTGCTCCTGCAGAGACCCTAGGCTTTGGGAGGCGGATGCTGGCAGGTTCCTGCAGTCAGCGCAGTCCTTACATGCAGAGCTCGGAGCCTCGGGAGCGGAGAGTACCTTGGACGGCGTGGGAGGGATGCCAGCTGGCACTCTGGGCCCCGCCCAAGTTCTGGCCAGCCCAGAGCATGTCCTGGTGAGGTTTTTCAGGGCCCCCAGGACAGCTTGGGCAACCCAGGATGTGGGTGTGTGAACCGCAGCCATCCAGCCAAGTCTGGCTCAGGGCACCTGTCCCCCGGCCCCAACCCCACAGAGGGCAAGCGCCTCTCCCCTCCAGCTGGCCACCTGGACGTTCTGATTACCTGTCCAGGTGTCTCTGGGAAAGCTGCTCTGCCCTCCTGCCTGTGTCCCATTGTTCCGCAGGCTCTCCTTTAGGTCATTTTACATTTTCACCTGATCCCTGTAATTCTGGCAAAACATTCCCAGGCCACGAAGCGACCCTCTTGCAGCTGGTGTCTGGTCCCCACTAACAAAGCTCTGGGCAGAAATCTCGGCTCCAGCACCGGCCCCGGGCTCGGTCAGGGCTCTAGTCCCCAGGGCAGGACAGGGCTCTGTCCTCCACCCACCCCATGTCCGCATCCAGTGTGTCACGGCCCCAAGCCCAGGGGCACCCAACCTCCCTCCTCAGTGCTCCCAGGGCAGCTGGCGCGTGGGCAGGGGGGCAGGAGAGGTGGGCTGGGTAGCTGACCGCTAGAGCATGGTGCCCCCCAGACACGGGGAGGGGTGCAAGGCAGGCACACCTCGGCGGGAAGAGCTCAGACACCCTGCAGGCGGACTTGGCAGCCTCTCTGTGCAGACTCGGAGCCTAATCAAAGAGCGGGTGGAAAGGCCCTGCGGCGTGACACATCCGAAAATAAATATCAAAGAACATTTGAAGAGGTCAATAAATTGATCATATTCCAGTGAACCTTCACCCTCATAACGATGGGACCATTTAAATGCTAATGTCATTTTTTAAAAAGTCAATTACAGGAGTTTGGAAGGAAAGGAGTCAGCATTCTCCCCACGCCTCCCCTGCTGCCGGCCCCCTCTCCCCGTCCACGGGCGCTGGAGCGTTTGCCGGGTCCCCTGCAGGGAATATCCCTCACCGTGGTCCCCGTAATTGAATCAAGTGGATACAGACACCAAGATACCCTCCGTCCTGTGAGTAATGAAAAGCACGTGTTGATAAAGCGGGCAGTGTGTGCGGGTCCGGGAGGAGGATCTGGAGTCACCCCGCGGTGGCCCGACCCCACCCCACCCCACCCGCAGGCCCGGCAGTGGCGCTCCCCTACGGAAGAGAGACCAGGGTTGGTGACCCATGAGCCTTCCGGAACATTCCAGAGAGGGGTGCCAGTTTCCCTTCCTTCCTCTTGGTGGGCATCCTCGCCTGCTCTGTGCCCGCCGACCCTCTGGGCCCCCGGGCTCCCGTCGCAGGGTTCTGGGCGTTGCGTCCACCGCAGGGCCTGGGGATCTCCAGGGTGTGCGCACACCTCCACGGCCCCGGTTCCTCCCATGCCGGCGATGATGCCAGGCATGCTGTCTGATCCGCTTCCGTGTTGGCGCCGTCTTGTGTGCTGGATGCTCACTCTTGTGAGGCCCCGCTCCAGGGAGGGAAACAAAGGGCTGCCCGGCTGGCCTGCTAGCAAGCGGAAAGGGCTAGAACTCAAAGCCGTCTGCCCGGGGCTGTACGGAGCCACACGGGCAAAGAGGCAAAGGCTTCACAGCTAGCAGGCTGCCCGGAAGGTCCCAGTGTCCACTCTGGGCCACGATGGCCTGAATCCCCGGGGAACCACCCGGTCTTCACCTCAGGGACAACATGGTGAACTTTCTGGCATTTCGGGGGATTGGCTGTCCAGGACTGACCTGTGACTCTCAGGCCCCCAGTCGAGTGCTGTGAGCAGAGACCAGGGATCAGCTTCCAGCAGGTCCCCAGGACCTCCCGCTCTGGGGTGGGGCTGAAGGGCAGCTCAGACCCCCTTTCTACCCCCTTTTCTGCTCTTCACCACCACACTGGCTTCCAGGAGACGGCATCCTCCAGACTCTGCTCCCCCAGTTAGCAGGCAAAGCCCACCTCAGGGGTCCCCTGTCTGCTTTCTGACCAACACTATTCTCTCTGTTGTTTTTTGTTTGTTTTTTTTTGGGCCGCTCCGTGCAGCATGTGGGATCTTAGTTCCCCGAATAAGGATGCAACCTGCACCCCCTTCAGGGGAAGCACAGCGTCTTAACCACCGGACCGCCAGGAAAGTGCCCCCCTGTCTGCTTTCTGTACCCAGGGTCCTCACTGGGAAGTCCAGGTCACGGCCCCAAGCACCGGGGTTGGGGCTGAGCCCAGCGAGGGCCCAGAGCAGGTGCCGCCTAGGGAGCCCAGCAGTGGCCATAGTGATGTGGGACTGAGCCGCCTACCTACTGTCTCTGGGTCCCCTCGGCCTCCCGCAGCTTGTGCTGCAGGGCGATTAGTGATTGAGTCTCCACGTGTGGATGAGAGACCCCCCGAGGCCTGGCCCGTTGGGAGCCTCCCCCTTCAGGAGCCCCGTCAACCTTCCCTGTCTCCCTGCCCGGGGCCCGTGTTGTAGAAAGGGGAAGGGGCCGGGCTGGCGGGCAGGGTCCAGGACGTCCCTTCTCAGCCAATGCCACAGGGGGAAGACAGGTGTTCTCTTCCTGCTTTTGGCCACTGCCCAGCAGATTTGGGATTTTTTAATTCCAAAATGCGGAGGGCCTGACGGGGAGAGCTGGCACACTCCCCCTGGGGCCGCCTCTTTTCAGGGCCTTGTGGCAGGGCACTGAGCTGGCCCTCGGCCTGGACTCCATCACCCCCGGGAGAAGACCTCCATCCCTGGGGAGGGGGGTTGCTGCGTCTGGGGCTCAGGGGTTCCTTCTCCCGCTTTCACTGGTCACTGGCTGCAGGGCTCAGGTGGAGAACCACTAAGGGGGTGAGAGGCCGTCTCTGCAGTTACAGGGGGGCACCCGAACTGGGGGCCACAGGTGGGAAGGAGCCAGGCTACTGAACGTGCGGTCTCAGGGCACAGGGGTATGCACCAGACACGCCGCGTCCTACACACTTTGTGTGTGGGGAGGGGCGTCAGTGGGGAACCTGCAGGTCTACAAGCCCCCACAATCTGGGGACCCAGCAACGATGACAAGGCTGCTGCAGGCAGACAGACCCCGAGGAGACCCAGCCTGGACAGTCAGCCCCAGGCCCGGCTATAGGAGTCTGGAGGATGGGACAGATCCCTCGCGGCAGGTGAGGGGGCCAAAAGCTGTGCTGCCGCCGTGCAAGTGCCGAGCAGACGCTTGTTCACAAGCTCACGGGACCCGGCCCCAACTCCTCCTGTCCCCCGGCCCCGACTCCTGTCCCCCGGCCCTGACTCCTGTCCCCCGGCCCCGGCTCCTCCTGTCCCCCGGCCCCGGCTCCCGTCCCCCGGCCCCTCCCCCCCCC
>NW_006774135.1:1881836-1887597 GCF_000442215.2 Lipotes vexillifer
CGGCCCCGCCGCCTGTCCCCCGGCCCTGACTCCTGTCCCCTGGCCCCGGCTCCTCCTGTCCCCTGGCCCCGGCTCCTGTCCCCCGGCCCCTCCTGTCCCCCGGCCCCCAGAGGCCATCTCTGTGTCCAGTACTCCCGGAACCCACCCCAACCCATGCAGGCGGCGCCAGGCTGGGTGTGAAGGAAGCCTGTCCCCGGAGCCAACAGTCAGCATCCTGACGACACTGACCAGGACACTGGGCTCCTGGGCAGGGCCCCCGAGAACGCAGGGTCCTGGCATTTGGGAGTAGAAAATGGGAAGGATAATAAAAGAGCATGCCTGCCTGAGGCCCCGGCACATACGTGTCACCCCTTTCTTCCTCATGATGGGCGGGGGTCTCAGCATCCTCGTTTCTCAGATGAGGAAACCAAGGCACAGAGAGCTGGAACACGCTCTGGCTCCCACAGGGCCAGGATGGAACCCTGACAGCCAGAACCCAGTTATGTCCCGAAGGTGATTCTCTCATCCCTCCCTCCCTCCTGCCCTTCACACCATTCTGGGCCTGGACGCAACGAGTCTGGCAGCCCCTCCGGTGGTGGGGACCGGTCTGGGGTGATCCCACACCTTTCCCCGAACGCTGGCCCTTCCGATGGTAACCCCTGGCCCGAGTCGGCTCCGTGCCGGGGAGGGAACGCCATCCCCACCACCCGGGAGAGAACTGGGCTCCAGGAGGACGCTCAGCGGAGGAAGAAACTCAAGACGGGGGCTGTGGATCACAAAATGTTGCAAAATTTTCCGAGGCAGCCCCATTAGATCCCTGAAACGGGATACGAAACCTGAACTTGGCCACATAATACAGCTCTGTCTGGAAGGGCCGAGAGCGCCCAGGCCCCAAGCTGTCTTTCAAAGAGCGATAGTTACGGAAATTAGTGGTGCAGAAACGCATCCCCATCCTTCATCAGGGGCCTTATTAACTGTCCCGCGGTGTGACAGGAGCAGCCTGGCCTCTTGACTTCAGGGCCTGGGAGAGGCCATCCCCATCCCCAGCCACGCGGAGACAGGCAGGAGGGACACCCGGCAAGCACGGGGACCTCGCGGGGTGCCGCACGGCAGGCATGGAGGAAGCAGGTCTGCAGCACAGTGTGACCCACGTGGCCTCCTTTTGGGGCAGTGATGACACAGCGTACCAGAGTGGAGGACGGCCTGGGTGGAGATAGCCCTAGTAGTCAGGGGTCCCCACGGAAGGGCCAACCAAATGCCACACGGGGCCCTGGAGAGGCCCTGAGTCACGCTCCCCTGGACGCGGCGCCAGCCCACTGCTGCACCCTCGGGGGCCCCACTTCCCTGAGCGTCAGTTTCTTCATCTACACCTGGGGAACCTGTGCAGGTTAAGAGGTAAAGGGACGGCTACAGGCCCCCGGGGGATGATGTCCAGTCGATATCGTGCGCTTTTGTGCTTATCCCAGCCCGCGGGTCACAGGCTTTCCCTTGGTGCCCCATTTCCTCACACAAACTGGCCACCGGCCAGCATGGGACAGGACCTCCCCCAGCCACCTACTGCCGGTCAGCTGAATCAGTGCCCATTTTAAATAAGCTCCAAATAAGGGCCACACCTGTGGCACATGGAACCTATAGCTCTCAGCATCACCTGAGACCTTGTTAGAAAGGCAGGTTCTCGGGGTCCAGCCCAGACCCGCTGAGTGGGGCCCGGGGTGCAGCTGGTGCTGTGAATCAGCCCTGCAGTTATCCCGATTCCAGGATGAGACCCCGCGGGTGGGATACAGAGAACAAACCCAGTTCCAACCCCTGCTCTCCCAGGTTCTTCCCTGTGGGAAGGTAACAGAGGCCTCCCGCTGCCGGGCACCCACCCGGGACGGCCCTCGTGCTCCTCCTGGGCCCGCATCCCCCTCCGTGACCGGCACGGGGGCTCCCGGGGGGCCCAAAGCTGGGCACGGCAGTGGGAGCCCAGCGAGAAGGCACATGATGGTTCCAGAAAGGCCGGTTTGGAGACCACAGTCTATGGGCTGAAGAGGTCTTGGCGGGACACTTGCCTTTCAAGGTCGTGTTAATGACCTTCCACACATGATAGATTTATTGAGGGGAAAACATGCGGAGTTGTTCTGTCCAAGGGCAGTGCCAGAAGGAATCTTGTGGCCGAGCTTTAGGCCTGTTAATCAACACCCACATTATTGCCCCGCAGAGCCAGCCTGAGCAGGCGAGGAGGTGATGGGGGTGACCGGCCTTTCTAAACCCGTGCATTTTTAGCTCCTGTGAATCAAAGCCGCGTCCGGCTACATCCGGGGAGCCTTTGATCCTCCACCCCGGCCTGCAGAGTCTCCACCCGCAGGGAGCATAAGGCACGAAAAGATAAACAGCACTTGAGCAAGTTGAGTCCGCCCCAGCCGCACTGCTGTCTGCTTCCCCGAGTGTTGAAAAGAGCTCTCTTGGCGAGTAGCACACACGTAACCTTCACCCTTGACCGCACGGTCTGGTGGGAGATAAGAAGTGACGGGGTGGGGTTGAGAGAGACAGGAAAGGGAGACAAGCTGCCTGCTCCCCTAAAAGAAAGATGAGGCGGGAACAAGGCTGCCGGGATTCCCGCGGGACTGGGGCGACCCCCAGGGACAGGTGTCCGGGCATCTGTGCAGAGGCAAAGACGCGGCCCCGGCTGACATCCTCCACCAGCACACTGAGTATCTTTAGGCTGCCCAGCGGACCAGGTCACTGAAGGGGTGGTGAGCGCTACAAGGGAGGCGTGGAGGGTTCCAGCTCACCTCGCTTAAATTGTCCCAAATGGAAGCGTTCAGCTCTGTCACATGAACTTGGACTTTGTCTTGCTGCAGTTAATTACCAGCACAGGGGATGATCTAATGCCTGGGTTTTCACAAGAACCGGTGACCCCACGAAGATGGGGACCAGATCCCATCGACGCCCTGTCGCACCCTAATGCCTGACATGGGGCCAGGGCCCAGAGGCAGTTGAATGAACCCCTGGCACCTTCCAACGTTCACTGGAGGGGATGGGAAGGGTCCCATCCAGGGAGGGAGGGGCCTCAGCCAAGCACTCCAGAAAGCCAGGTGTCCCGGGTGGCTCCCTCGCCGCCCGGAAGCCCAGAGTCACACCACCAGCTTCTGGGAACGGGGGTATGGTAATCAGGCCCGCATTTGCATCTGCATCCCCAGCCCATCCGCTGTGTTGGAATGAAACCTTTGAAAATTGCCATGGACCCTGGTTTTGATAATAATACGTGGGTAAATGTTGTATTGCTATCTGAGCGGTGATTCATCCATCTGTGAAGCAGGACGAGGCGGTAATGGGAAGGAGCTGATCGCCAGGGGCAAAGCTGGAATGCAAACTCATCAGAGGCGGCGGACCCGGGCACCATGCCGTTAAATAGAATTCCATTATTGTTTCATAAATAGAGAGATTGAAGTGCCCAGGCCAGGAACCGGTGATCATTGGGGACCGCGTTTGCGCTCAGCTCATGACTAGTATTTGTTTTGAGTAAGTGGTTGTCTGGGCTAATAGTAGGGTGTTTCGTTGTGAAGAGCTTGTTGAACAGGATTTATGGAGGAATCCTGCGCGCCGTCTGTGCGGGGCGCTCCACCGTCACTGGGTGGTGGGGAGTTAGTACGGCCGTTGCTCCGTCTCTAGTGGGTTTTGCATCATCTCCCGGTTAATGTCGGCCCTGCAGGTGCTGGAGTCTCTGAAGGGCGCCACCCACAGCTCCAAGCAGGTGCTCAGAAGGTGTGTGCGTATGTGTGTGTGTGCACGCATGTGCGTGCGTTCTCCTGTGATAAGGTGTGGGCTTCTGGCTTCCCTACAAGAGCCATGGCTGGACCATTTCCCTGCTTCCCTTGGGCCCAGGCATCCCACCTGTGTGCCCACCTGAGGGAGGCAGCAGGTGACGAGATCCAGGTAAACAGGTTAAGCACTGCAGGTGGAAAGAGCTTCCGTGTCGGGGCAGAGCCTGGCTCAGAGGCACTGTGACGTGGGGCGTCCCAGGATGGAGAGGGCTGTGCGCCCCCAGGCCTTTTCCACGAGGCCCCTGAGGGGCTGCTTCCATGTGGAGGAAGCAGGTGGCAGACTGGACCTTCTCTCCATCTCCATCTCTGCTCCACCTTTGGCAGGCTCAGAAGACGCCCAGAGGTCTCCAGCCTACAACTCAGGGCTTTCGCTCCCAGCTTGCCTGCAGGTTCACGATGGACAGGGTCCACAGAGGCCTCTGGGTTGTCCCCAGACAGCCAATGAAGCCCGTGGGGTCAGTGCCCAGCTCTCCCGCTCTGACCTCAGTGGTGTTGCTGGGCTTATCTGAGGCACTTTCTTGCCTGTGGGGCGGGGACTGGCCTTTAGGAAACTGCCTCTCTAGGGACCCCAACTCCGGCCGACCCCACCGGAAGCCCTGTGTCCGCTGTCATTGCCTCTATAGAGCCACTGATGCAGGAGGCCTGGGCCCCAGTGTAGAAGGACAGGCCTGACTGCTGTGGGTAAGGCACTTCTAAGACAGCACCCAGGACGAACGTGGGACAGCGGGCAAGACAGCCTGATGCCTTCTGGCCTCTGCTCCCCTCTCCCCATGAGGGCCCTGCTCTGAGAGCAGGGAGGAGGGTATCACAGGGACCAGAAAGCGTGGCAAGTTCCCGTCGGGCTCCTCCCATCGCCAGTGCCTCTGACTTCCCATGAGGGGCTCATGGAGGGCACACTCGAATCTGGGACCCTCGCTGACCCCCAGTGTCCCCGGCTCGGACCCCCAGGAGCGTGGTCATCGTGGGGGAGGGGAAGGGGGCATCCTTTGATGCAGGTGTGCAGCTCCCACTCTCATTAGAGGTAGCCCTGCACGTGTGCCCGAGGAACAAAGGGCCCCTTCACCCTCACCTCTGGGGCTGGGGCACCGCCCCGCCTGGAACTCAGCGGCCCCGGCCTCCACGTGGCCGCTCGCAGGCCCGCACCGCAGCTCGCCCACTGGAGGCTTTGTTTAGTCTGGGTTTCTGGGCGTTGGGCTCTTTTTTCTCCAAATTCTTCCAAAGTTCTGTAGGCTGAAGGCACCACTCATGCAGCCCCAGGGGAGGGTAAATCACCTTCCTCGATGGAGAAGTTTCTGTCTCTGCCCAGGGCGACAGTGGTTGCAGGGACCTGGAGTAGCTGAAGCAACCCTCGGCCCAGAGGACGGCCGGGCGGCAGGAGCGCGTCTGGGGCAGCAGCGGGTGGAGAGTGGGAGGGACTCGGACAGCTCCACTGTGATGCTGAGCCCGGGGTCCCCCCCGAAGCATATGGGCTGCACGAATCCTAGCCCCTGGCCTCGTCCCCTCAAGTTCTGTGTCAAAATGGGCCCGCGGCGTCGGGGCCGAGTGCCGTCTGCGGGGGACAGCCCTGACTAGCTCCGGTGGTCTCAAGGTTCTGGCCCGATGACCCCACTGAGATGCCATCGGGCCCCGTGCAGATGGGCCCCAGCTTCCGACGGTCCGAGAGGGACCTCGAAGGAGCCAAGGGGGTGGCCTCCCGCTGCCCAGTGTGGCCCTTGCAAGCGGGGTGATTCGTTCAAGCAACAGCCTTGCCCCCGAGGAACATGTGGTGGAGGCGGGGGTGAGAGGAAGGCGTAAAAGATGACCGAGGGCAGAGGCGGGCGGCCGGCCGGGTGCCCATGGTGGCCGGGTGAGGGACCGCAGCGGACAAGGGCCAGAGCATTAAACGATAGCGCTTGGGAAGGAGGGTCGGTGTTTTTTTAAGACGAATCTTTTCACGTATCACTCCAGCACCATGTTTAAGCCGAAGGAAGGGGAAG
>NW_006774135.1:1888523-1895178 GCF_000442215.2 Lipotes vexillifer
GAGCGGTGTGTGGGGCAGATTTGGGACTGAGGCCCACGAAGGCCTCTGAATTCTGAACATCCTGACCCATCCACAACCTGCCCAGCGGCTGTGCTCCAGGGGCGGCCTCGCCGTTATGGACCCCCCCACCCTGCCTTCGTGGGCGCCGGGGCCTGTGGGACTGGGTCCTCTTCGTGGCCCATCCCAGTGCCTGGGGCCGTGTCCTGGACCTAGGGAGCCCTATCCATGTGTGCGTGGGGGGGATTTTGAGGGCTGGGGGTGGCGTGAGGGCAGGCAGGGAGAAAGGATCAGAGGGGGGGCCAAGGCTCTCGGCATCAAACCAGAGCCAGACTCCTGCCCTTAGGCCCCCTGACAGGCAGCGGCGGAACAGGAGTCAGAGGCAGGCTGCCCCGGGTAGGGAGGCAGCGGTAGGACGGGGGCCAGGAGGTGAGACCAGGAAGGAAGTCAGTCCAGGGTCCAGCGCTCCAGGATGGAACACGGCCCAGAGGGAACCACCGCCCAATGGCATCCAAAGTCCACCAGCAGCTCCCATGTCACTAGCCCACACGAGGGGGCCTGCAGGAGCCATGAGAGGAAAGAGGCAGGTGGGGCAGGATTCAGGGAGCCCGTCATCTTCCAAGGCTCGGGGGTGAGTGTAAAGTGATCAGGCATCTTCTGTCCTTTAAGTGGGTTCACACTAGCTGTTGAGCAGCCCCTGAACTGCAGGAGGCGTGTCCCCTCGTGCCTGAGCCCTATGTCCCTATCCCCGCTGCGTCCCGCTCACGTGGCTCAGAGCATCCATTGTCCTTTCTCCTCGAAGGCATAACCCCAGCGGCAGGGGCCTAGAGAGAGGGGACTGTATATGACGATGGATGTGGTCTAGAACCTTGCTGGCCAAGGCGGTAGCCATGAACCAAATGTGGCCCCTGAGTTGCAGAATGTGGCCGGTACCGCTGAGGCTCTGAAGTTTTCATTTGATTTCCCTTTATTGTCTTCAATGTAAATGGTGAGCCCATTGGACGGGGCAGCTCTGGATGATGGGCCTTGGTTTCCTAATACATCATAGGCTGTCGACAAATGGTTTCGGCAGTGGCCTGGCCACATGGCACCCCTGTCCTCGGTGCCCGCATTCACACAAGGCAAGCTCTTTCCGTGTGAGCTGGAGAGGCAGTGAGAGGGCTCCTCTGGGAGAGATGGGTTCCCATGGGAAACTCTCGTTCTTCCAGCCCTTCTGTTCACGGAGGTCCGGGGGTCCTGCCCAGACCCCGGGGCCCAGTTCTGGGGGCTTGTGTAGAACTGAAGGGGTCTTATAGATATGCCGGTTCTGGAGCTGTCAGGGGCACCGAGGAGAGGCACTCTCGTGCTGCTGTGGCCACATTTGGGCAAAAAGTCCTCCTTTCCCCTTTCACTCTCCTGCGAGCCTTTCCTGCAGCGTCAAGGTGTCTGTACCCGATGGAACCCTCGCACCACATGTATGACGGGCTGGCTCTGCTTCCAGTCCTGCCGGGGCTGCCCGGGACGAAGGACCCCACTCTGTACTCCTGAAACTCCTGCCCTGACCCCCGCCACCGCCAGCGAGGCGTTGACTCTGCTGCTGGGGACATAGCACCTGTGGATGCCCATGCTGCAGACCCCTCATCCCCTTCTAGTTCCGTGAACACCTTTCCTCTTCCAGCAATGACCCATTCACTGGTGCCGGTGGGGTGCCCTATACCTGGGGTACACGGATCACTGGGTGAGGTTCTGCCCCTCACTTCCGACTCTGCCGAGGTCTGTGCCTGGCCCTCAGCCTGTCTTCCGGTTTCTACTGTCACCCTCTTCCTGGTGCCGCTGTTTGCTTTCTGCCCTTTTATCCCTACAACTAACTCCTTCTCCCTGTTCCCCCCTCCACAACGCACGTTTCTCGGGGACAAGGCTACAGCACTGACCCCAGAGCCTGAGCCCTCACAGGGTTCAAGGAATACCTGCCGATGAATGAGCACATGAAAAAAAAGAATAATAAATGCTTTCATGGCTGGGGATACGTGCTCTAGAGGCAGAGGGAAGTTTGGCTTCGGTCACTTTCAGTGGCCCCTTGATTATCAAGCCCTCCGTGGTCTTTGTATTTTTAAAGGACAGCATCTCGGTGACCAGTGCGTAGCCCGATGGGATGGCAGGACACGGCCCCCTGCAACAAGGGTTTCTTCAAGCCTCAGCTGCGACTCTGCCCGAGGCTTGCAAACTTAACGCAGGTCAGGACAGGCACGTTGGCCAATCAGCAAAGACACACAGGCGCCCAGCCAGAGAATGGGTCCCACCAGACTGCCTGGTGGGTTATTACTTCCCCCAAGCAAAGCCACGTCCCAAACTGGCCCAGCGTCCAGGGCACTCCCTCCCGACATCCATGTCACACCTGAACGACGCATGCCCCATGTTTCCCGGTGGCCTTATTAGCTGGCCACTTGAGTGTCCTCAAGACTGATTATTCCAGCTGCCATCAGACTCCTCCAGCTCAGGGCCCTCCCAAGGGTGGGCATTCAGCACGTGCCTGGCCGTTGGGTGCACACAGGTATAGCCCAGATCAGATTTGGGGAGCCCTCCCGGTAAATGAGAACACAGGTGGCACCCAAGTATATACAGCCGACTTTCTTTATCCGTGTAAAGTTCTACAAAGCGCCACCAGCACTGTCTTTGAGAACGCTGACCCAGTGTGCTTCTAGCGAACTTTGGGGGCTAGGTTCCTGCCAGCTCTGGTCACTACCTTGTCATCAGCCAATCAGTACATAACTTGCTTTACGTGTTTCTGTTTAAAGACCAGAATTTAATATATAACACTGACTCACTTTGCACTCACGGCCAGCAGCGCTGTCACTCACGCCTGAAGGAAGCTTATCCAACACACATTTCCTCTGTCGGGTGCATTGCAGCCTTCTTGTGCTCAGAAACACTAGACACACTTCAGCTCCAGGCTGGGGTCATTTTACATAGGGAATCACCAGCAAAACCCACAAAATGCCAAACACATGACACTAAAGAGGCTGAGGGAAGGAAGCTTGATAACAGTCTGAGCCAAAACAAGAATGCAGAGCGTCTCTCACTCAGCCGCAGCTGGGAACATGTGTGACGCGGAACCCGCGTGTCCACCCCTCCACGCGCATTCAGGGTGACAGGAAGCCCCGCGATGGTCGGTCTGGGTTCACAGATGCGTTTTAGCAAGTAGATGAATCTGCAAATACAGAATCTGTGAATAATGAGAATCAGCTGTGTAAATGTAAGCATGTACATGTGTGTATAGATCAGCTTACGACGTGTATAGATCAGTTTTATTGAAATATAACTCACATACCGTAAACTTAGCCCTTTTGAATGGCACAATTTGCTGGGGTTTAGTATATTGAGAATAGAGTGGTGGAACCATCACCACCATGTAATCTTAGAAAATTTTCATCACCCCCAAAAGAGGTTCCATAACCCTTAGCAGTCACTGCCCATCCCCCCTCTCCCCAGCCCCTGGAAACCACTAATCCACTTTCTGCCTCTACGGGTTTGCCTGTTTGGGACATTCAGATAAATGGGATCCTACGATATGTGGCTTTTTTGTGACCGGCTTCTTTCCCTGAGTGTAATGTTTTGAGTCCATCTACGCTGTAGTGTGTATGCGTCAGGACTTCATTCTGGTTATGGTAGAATAATATCCCACGGTAGGGACAGGCCACATTTTGCTTATCCATCCCACCATCGATGGACATTTGGGTTGTTTCCACTTTTGGGTGATTGTGAGTGGTGCTGCTATGGATGTGCATGCACACATTTTTGTGTGGACCTGTGTTTTCATTTCTCTTGGGCGTATACCGACGAGCGGACTCGTTGGGTCATGTGGGGACTTTATGTTTAACTTTTTGAGGAACGATCATCTGTTTTCCACAGCGGCATCACGTATTACCTTCCCGAAGACGGTGCACCAGGTGCTATGTCCCCACACGCTCACTGACGCTCGGCATCACCGTCGTTGATGGTAGCATCCCCACGGGTGTGACGTGTATCCTGTGTGTGCTGCTTTTTGAGATGAAGCACTAGGCAGTGCAGGAGGCCAACTTTTAGATGTCTGGGGGCAGTGAGTGTGGCAGGAGCCCAGCTGAGGACTTGGGTTGAGGTGGCACATCTGTGTGAGCCTTGTTGCCTCTGAACGAGCAGGGAGGGAAGAAGCCCGTGTCCCATGGAACTTTCTCTTGTCAGGCCTTAGTCTGTTGACACCAATAGAAACGCCCGCTCATTTTGTGCAAACAAAGCCTTGCATTTCACCTTCGAGCTGCAGAGCCATTGCCCTGGCCTGGCTCTCCAAGCAAGGAGGACGACACGGAGCCCGGTCCTTGCCAAACCCCAGGTGGGCTTCTGTGTGCCTTTAGGACAACACAAAGGACACAGCTGCCCCGGGAGCTGGTCTGATGGAGCTGGACAAACCCTCCTGTAGCCCCGCCCTCCTCCAGCTGTCCAGCAAGGCCCTGAAGCCTCTAGAGAAGGCAGGGTGGCCTCAGAGCACAGACACCCTCTGGACCTCGGCACTCTGACCCCCCAGAATGGACCCTATTCTGAAAGGCTGGTCCAGGATGGATGGTAAATAAATGCACATCTGAGATGCTCTGAGCTGGAAAGAGTTTTGGATGCGGAAGGCTGCCCGCCTTCCAAGCAGCAGTTAAGCATTTTGGTCCTTTTGTGCAAGAATATCTCCATTAATGCTCACAAAGAGCCCACCCAGAAGAGCTTCCCACAGACACTGAAACGGCCCAATTCCAGCCGAGGGGCTGCAGGGAACCGCGTGCAGAGCGCACGCACAGCAAGACCCCAGGAGAGCTGGGCCCCCAGCTGTCCGAAGAGAAGGAGCGCCTTGCCTTCTGGGGGCCGCTGGCTGGTGTCTGGTTTTAAGGGTCCAGGGCCTGGTCGGTGGCATAGTTAGGTGTAAGTGGATATTCAGTTCCTTCTTTCCTTCTGTCTATTTGCTCCCTTGCTCGTGGCCTCTTACATGTAGCTCCTGACTTCGGCTGAAGTTCGTCAGGCAATACAAGCCTTTGGTGTGGCTGACTGTCATGGCAGCAAAGCAGCGTGACATCAGGCACCAGAGCGCACTGTGAGGGCAGGATGCATGGCTGGAGACGGGGAGGGGTGCCCTCTCGAGTTTTGCAGCCCCACGTCACACAGGAGCCTCATTCCTGAAGAAGCCAAGCAGCCAGTGACCTCGCCTCTTAGAGCAGGGCTGGGTTCCAAGACGGAGAAGAAAACCCTTCTGGGTAAGAAAATGCAGTTGCCAGCCTGTTTTCCATCTTTCCCAGCCGTTTATTTATTCATGCATGGACAGAGCACTTTGCGGCTCTCCCACCGGTGCTGGGCACTGGCTTAAGCTTGGGGAGATTCCCTTTCCATTCTCTTCAAGTCCATGTGTTGGATGTTGAGTAAGGCCCAGGTCACTGCAGACTCTGAAAAGTAGCCAAGTCTCGGGGCAGAGGTGTCCCTGCCGTGGCGCTCCTTTGCTGCAGGAGGGGCCCGCTCAGAACAGATTACCTCAGATTCCCACACTTCCAGGCGGCTTGGTTTCCGGAGGTCTGCGCCTCCAGCAGATCAGAAGTGGAAGGGAAGCACTCACCCCGGTGGTCAGACTGAAGCCATCTTCCATCCTAGGACTGCAGGGGTGCACTTGGAGGGGGGCAACTCAGCATCACATCCAAGGTATAACGAGAGCCACACGACGCACGCTGTCTTATTTAAGAAGGCCAGGAACAGGGCACCTGCTTTAGAAATCTTCCGTATAAAAGAGCTGAGGGGTTGAAAGGGACACCCCCTGTCTTACCTGGAAAGCCTCAGACGCCTCGGGCCCTGATGGTTCTGAAAGGCTGGACTTTCTTTACACCTGGACGCGGACACGCGGAGACAGAGGCATGTCACAGATGGAGGTCGTCTCTGTGAAAATCCACTGCACACGGGTGTAGGATGTTTTGGAGAAGTTTTAAAGGTTTCACAGAAAAATGCCTGCCCTGTGCAAAAACTGCATGTTTAACATGGCTTTACTGAGATACAACTCACATACCAAACAATATACCAATTAAAAGGTACAGTTCGCGGGGTGCCGTCTTGTGTTGCCACCGCTCGGCCTTCTACAAGTGTCTTGTTCTGTGTTCTGTGGGGTGACCTTCTCCGACGGGGGTCACCTGCAAATACCCCCCACAGCCCGGGAGGGGAGAGGAGACCACCTCTCGGCCTCAGATACGGTCCCGGGGGCTCCAACCTCGCTTCCCTGATCCCCGCCCGTCTCCAGTCCTGGGGACCACGTCGTGTGGCCCTGTGCACGCCCCACTGAGTGCTGGGCAGTCCGCTCCGTCCCTAGCCCCGCAGTGTCTTTCCTCCCCCTGCCCAGCGCTACGCTTCTGACGGCGCGCTGCTGCGTGGCCTCGGCAGGCAATCAACCATACTGTCTGCGCAGGACTGCTGCGGTTTTAGCACTGAAAGTCCCGCGTCCCAGGAGACCCCTCAGCCTCCTGCAAACCAGGACGTGGGACACCACACGGATGGGTGGCATCCGTGGATCAGGCCCCAGTGGTGGCCTGCAGGGCCCTGCTCCCCACCAGGAGACCATAACTGGGAGTACAGTGTATACTGGGCTGAGGTGGGGGGTTGATTTTCCACTCCTCCGTGTCCGGGGGGGGGG
>NW_006774135.1:1900215-1913355 GCF_000442215.2 Lipotes vexillifer
CTCCCTCCTGCCCTTCAGTTATTTGGGCGACTCTTTGCAGAACCTCAGATGAGCTAGCCCTAGGGAGAAGGGTCCCAGTGTGTGCATGCACGGATGTGCATGTGTGTGCACACGTGTGCACGTGAGTGTGCAAGCTCCAGTGTGAGCTGTCATTGGCGGCAGGGTCCTCGGCTGCACCTGGCCCGAGACCCCCTCCCCCAGCCTGAGATGCCCACCGCGCTCGCGTGGCGGAGGGTGGCGAGGCGGGAAGGGTTAACCCGCACTGCAGGCGCCACAAACTGTGCAGGGACTGGGCAGTCATTCCCGCTAATGAGAACCAGACCTCCTGCAACAGTCCTGCAGTGTTAGCGCCACTCCCCCCAGGGACGCATCTTTGTTGTTTTTCCCAAAAAGTAGGCGCGGTATGTCTACATTTTCTCTCTTGCTTTCTTTCCCTTTTGGAAACAAACAGGAGGAGCCAGGCCGAGAGAGAGATTCTTTATTTCTTCCCCAAATTGCCTGGAAGCCTGCCCCTCTGATGGTGTCCACCTCGCTCGTGCCCGTGGCTCCAAGGCACGATCCTGGCTCCGGGGAACCTTCTGGGCTGAGATCCCTGGGGCCCAGCGGGCAGGTCCCAGGGAACTCAGAGGTGCAGTGGGAGAGAGACAAGGAATCGACAAGGACCACTTACAGGTCAAGACCGGGCCAGGCATGGCAGATTTGTCTTCATTTAACCCTCACCTGACCTTCTAATGCATGGGTAAACTGAGGCACAGAGAGGTGCAGAAGCTCCCCCAGGTGGCACAGCCGGGAAGGGCGAGAGTGGGAGCCCAGGTCTGCCTGACCCCAAAGGCAGCCCTGATGCTGGTCTCTCATCCCAGGTTCTGTCCCACCTCCCATCAGGGAAGTTGGGCTCACTATCCTTCCAACATGCCCCCACGTCTGCCTTGCAGACAGAGCCACCCTTGCCCCTGGGTCCAGAGAGGCTGCCCAAGCCACCAACCAGTGTCTGTTCTGCCGGCCCCTCCCTAGATTCACAGGTCAGCTCCTGGCCAGCAATGTCCAGACCTAGGAGGCTGGTAGCCTGCCTGTCCCTGGAGGGGTGCCTCGGGCTCTGATCTTGGCTTCTGTCTCCCCTTGTGTGAATTGGGACCCCAATCTCGGGACCCCTGGTTCTACTGGGGCTGAATGAGATCATGTGCAAAAGGGCCTGTGCTCAGCCTGGCCCATCTCAGGCCCTCAGCAGGCAGCATCAGTGCCACCAGCATCCTGGTCCCCATGGGGCTCTTCTCTGCTTATTCCCATGGCCACCCGGTACCAGACGAGGGGTCAGTGTGGGGTCCCAGCGAGGAAGCCATCAGGGTGGCGATTGGCAGGTGTGTGGCTGATTAGGTAACATGAAGAGCAGGGGGGCAGGCACTGGGCTGCGGGACCCCAGGACCCCGAGGGCAAGAGGCCGCTGTCCCATCGCCTCCGAGGCCGGTCCCAGAGGCTGGACCCTGCCCTCGCTAATGATGCCCGAAGCTCCACTTCTCCGCCTTAGCCGGGTCCCGCATCGGCGTCGTTCCCTCGGTGGAAAGCACCGGGAGCCCATCCGGGAGCCCAGAGCCAGCAGGTCCGGGCCACCAGACGGACAAGCTCAGTGCGGGGCTTTCGGAAACGGACCCTCCGTCCCCCTCCTCGAAGCCACGGATGGCCAAGCTGCTCCCCTCCGAAGGCTGGAATTTCAAACTTACACAAATATTCCAATGCTTTTCAAGCATGTTCCAAATAGACATTTATGTTGGCTGAGGCAGTATTTTCTTTTTATTGCTGCTATGAGATTCAACATTTTTCCAGAAATAACTTCTGAACAGTGCGCCTGGATTTTGAACACGTGTGATCCTGACATCCGGGGAGAAACGCTTCGCAAAACACACAGGCACACACGCGTGGGCACCCACGCGCACATGTACTTTGGGCCTGCAGCCTAAAGGCACTGTGTGCGTTTGTCAACCGTAGGGCTTTTGGGAGGCCCGCATCTTCCTGTGAAGGGGCCACGCTGTGCCTGCTGAGGGACCCAGCAGACCTTTGCCCTCTGCTCCAGCGCCGTGGCTGCCTTTCCGCATGAGCCGACCGTGGAGGGGACGTGGTTTCGGCTGCCTCATCCTTGGCTTTCTGCCCACGAGGGGTTAGACCCTAAGGCGGGAGCAGTCTTCGGAAAGGAATTTAACTGCTAGCTGCCCCCGAAACACTCAGGGAGACCCACTCTGCCCACGGGGCCGCTGGAGCTGAATCATCACTGAAGCCCTGAGTCAGAAGGGGAAGCATAACATCCAAGCGCCCGGCGCTGAATTGACAAGAAACCCTCGTGAGGCAAGAGCCTGGTTACCTGTGACATTTTAAATCGCTCCGGGTAGGTCAGGAAACGAGGAGCATTTCAGGGTGAGAGTGCACTGCCCTCGGCCCTGCTGGTCCCCTCACCCGCTCCCAGAATCCAGGTGAGAGGAAGGAAGTGGAAAGAAAAATGAAAATGGGAATGGAAACTTTTTCCCCAAAATTAGAAATCATTTATCTGGGCCTGCTGCACTGGCAAAGCCCCTCACCCTGGCTCGGGGCTGCATGGGGCCCACTCTGCCCGCCCCCTCGAGGGCCGGAACCGCCTCCCAGGGGCTGCGAGCGCGGCAATCTGCTGACCCCCAGCAAACCCCGAGCTCCCTCCTGCCCCGGCGGGTCTGGGATTTGCGAATGTGTGAAGGTATTAGCTGCCAGTTATAACTGGAACGCAGCCTAGAGGCCTCGCTTCTCCAGCAGGAAAGCTTGTAATGCAGCGAATCTGGACCCGACCCAGCATTCAGGAACAGGAAGAATTAATGGGAGTAAATGTGAGCGCTGTTAGCACTCCCAGCTACGATCTATTGCTCGTGGTGGTGGGGAAACGTTGGTTGGTTGTGGAGTTCCGTCCACTTGAATATCAAATGTAATTAATGAGTCACCAAGTGTGGGACCCCAGAACCAAGGTCCAGCCACCACAGTTTTCAGGGGCACGTGACCCTCTGGCAGGAACACACCCTCCCTCCAGACGGGGGCTGGGGCCCACAGAACAGACCCGGCCACCCTGCCGTCGCTCAAATCTAAGGACAGAAAACCTGGGTCCCGGGGTGGCCAGGCCAGTGGTGGGCACGGTGACCAGAACGTCCTAGGTGGTGGGAGGGGCTGGATGTTTGGGGACAGGAGGACAATGTGTCCGGGCCATGGGTGGTGTGCCCCATCGCCCTGGAGAGAAGGCGGCAGAGGTGGGGTGGGGCGGAGGGAGGGGAGATCACGTGTCTCCACGGAGGCTAAAGGATTTACTTGCACGTGTGGCTGATCTGATGACCAGATGACCGAGAGCCTGTGGGTCAGAGGTGGTGAGGATGAAGATGGAGCGAGCGTCTGCCCCCCGCCCCGTGCCCAGGGTGCCCGGGTACCCTGCCGCCCGCACTCCTTCTGTCCCGCGCTTTGTTAATGAAGGAAGGTTGGGGTTTGCGTTGTTGTCTCCCCTCATCGCCGTCGCCCCGGAGCCAGTGCGGCTCTGGGCAAAGCGCCCCCTCCTCCTCTCCTCTTGAGCTCTTTGATCTTCTGGTTCGGGTTCAGTTGTTTCGTTTCTTTGCAAATTACCAGCCTGGAGGGAGGATGGCCCTGACCTGCAGCCGCAGTCTGGCAGACAGATGGGACAGGAAACGGGGAGTTGATTTCAGCCTTCGCCCCTATTCATCTTGGACAGATCACAACGGTAGCAGCTCCAAACGTCTTCATAGCCCATTTGCGATAAAGCGATGGCAACATCACACAAGAAGAGAAATGTGCAGATTAGCGATATCCGGGGAAAGACGGATTGACTGAGTGCATGGGATTGCTCTGAACAAAATCCCCTCCGTCCCCTACTCTCAGGCGGGATGGCAGCTCCAGCAGGGCAGGCAGGGACCTCACTGTAGCGCCTCTCTCTCCCTCGCTCTCTCCCTCCCCTCTCCCTCGCCCCCTCTCCCTCTCCCTGCATTCTTTGCCTTCCAAGTTTTTGAAAGTCTACAGGGCAACCCTGCAGCAGCCCAAATAAATCAAGCTGCCATGGTTACTCTACAGAAGGCTGGGGGTTTATATCTGGGTTTCAGGAAGAGGGGCAAACCCGTCACTCTGGAATGCCACATCTATAGATTTTAAAGTTTTTTTGAATTATTATTGGGGGGGGGGAGTTGCAGTGGAAGGGGAGTTTGGAATAAAACCAAGGAGGACTGCCAAGGAAGAGGCTCTAGCTGAAGGACACGGGGACATTTATAAGCCATCAATAAGAACCATTAAGACCTGTGGCTTTCTCTTTGTTCTTTTTAAGAGGAAACACTTAGCAGTTGTTGTTCTTTGTTGTACTTTTTTAATGAGCCAAGAGAACATTGCCGCTGTCCCCCATGCAGCCTGGAGAGGAGGGGCCACAAGCTTTGTCTTTTGCATTTTTCATCCTTTTCCTTTACATGAGAACTGACAAGAAATCCCCCCATGAAGGAAAGCTGATCTGCCCAGGCTGGTTTCAAAGAGCCCCAATTTAGAGCATCCCCAGCGACTTCATTCCTAATCATGTTTTTACTTTCCTGGCTACCAATCGGAGACACCTCCCTCCCCCCCCCGCGCCCCCGTCATTCTAGTTTCTATTGATTAGAGCCTGGCTCAGAGGTGAGGGTCCAGGATGCCTTGGTGGGGGGGGGGGCAGGGGAAGGGATGCGTTGGCTGGTGGTGGTGGCCCTGCCTGGAGAAGGTATCCGAGGATTTGAATGACATCTCCAGGGACATGGCGGGGGGGGGGGGGGGGGGCAGGGGAAGGGATGCGTTGGCTGGTGGTGGTGGCCCTGCCTGGAGAAGGTATCCGAGGATTTGAATGACATCTCCAGGGACAGTATCAGGCTTCCAAATTCCTTTCATCCATCAGATGAGAGAACAAGCTGTGGCTTTCAGCCGGACAGGGGCTGGGGCTCTCCTGGAGTACGTGGGCTCAGGCCACACAGATAAAGAGCGTCTCCTGTTCCTTTTTAAACCGTTTCAGGCCGGAGTCGTCTGTCACTGACTGAGGGCGTGTGGGGGCGGGAGGGACCTTTCAGGACTGATTAAAGTAGCAAGTTCAGGGCCATGGTGGAGCTTTCGAAAGTCTTTCCAGCCCTTCTTTCCCACTTTACTTACTGGGCTTACCCCATGCCGTGGGGGGTGAGGGGGCACTAGCCTCTCATTCCAAAGAAACCTGCGTTTCCCAAGGCAGGGATCAGGTCCAGCCTGAAAGAGCTCGAATCCCTCATGTCTTAACTCACATCAATCCAGCATCCAGGGAAGAATAGGTGCTTATTAAATATCAACGATATACGCCAAGTTCTGGGAAGAAACCAGGAGAGCGGGGAACTGAGAAGAGGAAGGGAGCTGACAGTGTCGCAGGAAGCAGGGATGCGGTGTCGCAGGAAGCGGGGGTGCGGTGTCGCAGGAAGCAGGGATGCGGTGTGTAGGAAGGAGGGATACAGTGTAGCCAGGAAGAAGTGAGATATATCATAACCCAGACGCAGAGCAGCGGCTCTCCACAGCCTGGTGCACAGAAAGCACCTGATGCACTGGGTAAGCATGCACTCGTGACCCCGTCTGGTTTGACAGTGTGACCGTTGGGTAGACTACCTCTCTGGCCACTTGCAAAGGGTGTCTGCCCCTATGCTGCCTGCTCCTGTGATGTTTCAGGCCCTGACCTGGGAGCCACAGGGCTGAGATCAGGAGAAGGGTGTTCCTAGCCAGACCCTCACTGACCCCGGGGGGGATCCCAGCTGGCCAGGATGGACAAACCCAGGGCCATGTTCACCAAGGGCGCCCTTTTCTTGGTGCTGGCTCCATTCCTGGGTACACGGGGTCCTGGGATTAGGGTGTGGGACCACGGGAAGTCTCCAGGGCTAGGTGTCCCTGGGCTCCCTACAGCATCCTGCTTTGGTCCTGACCGGAATTTCCCTTCAGGACCTGACTTCCTACAGTGGAGCTGCCGTGGAGGTGGATCCCTCCCGCCTCTCAGCACCTCCCCAGGACCTCTGATGGCCTTGAGCTCCAGACCCAGCGCACTGGGGAAGCCCTCTGAGGGCAGGCCTGGTGGGGTGAGCCTCGCGGCCCCGAGCTGCCCACACACACCCTCCCCCCATCCTCCGTACACCACCAGTGCCGAGAGGGATGCACATTGCTTATAGGATTATTTCCTTTTAATAAAGACCCAAAAAGTTTCCAAAGGCAAAATGACAGGCTGGCTAACTTTATATCCCAACTCCAAAAAGATACATTTTCCTCTTTGTAATACACTAGTTAGTGGTTACTGGCACATTACATTAACTAATTTGAGATCGAATTATCAAATTTGCTCATTGCTGCTAGCGCTAATTTGAAACCTTACAATAAAGAAGGGTTTGAGAGGCACATGAAAGGACACCACCCACGGCGACTCCAAGGCCCGTCCCCGGAGCATCACAGCAAGGCTTGCAAAGGGTTGGGGTAATTGCAGTCATGAGCCAGAGTTGATTGAAGAAAATTATACCCCAGTTTTTTTACTACAAGTTTTTTTGTGTGTGGCTTTTCTTAAATTATGCGGTGAAATTCAATTACAAGGGAAGACACATATAGGACTTCTAATAACTTCAGTAAGAACGTCTTTCGAGCTCTTTTCTACTTTGTCTTACCGGGCTGTTCACCTACAGCTTTGCGCAAACTCGTTCCTATCCTTGAGGATCTGGGGTGTTGTGTGTGTGTGTGTGTGTTTTAAGAAAATTATCTGTTTGGCTCAAATTCACTTTTTTCTTCTTATTCTTCTCCAATTTAAACCAGAAAATGTGGGGAAGAAAGTGTCGAGACAATCTGTGTGCATGTGTGTGTATGTGTGGTGTGTGTGTATGTGCTGTGTATGGGGGGAGGGCCATGTGTATAATTTCTTTTCCAACTCGGGGTTCTTAGTTCCATCCTTGCCAGACAAACGCTCATGGCCTTGAACTCCCCTGAAGGATGGGGAATCTCAATAACCACATTTCCAAATTGCAAGTAACAAAGTAAATTTATATAAATTCCGAGCATCATCTGAATATTTCAGGCATGCCAAAAAGCAATAGAGGGTGTTTTTCCCCCGCTTATTGAAAGATTTGTAACAATAAAAAGTAATCAAAACGCCAACAGAGTTGCAGTGGCTGCCAGCACTCTCCCCACTTTCCTTAGAAAAATGCAGCTGTGAATGAAAAATAAAGGCCCCGAGCTCTATAATTAATTCATTTACATTTTTAATGCCGTAAATGGCTACAAACATGCCGTGACATTTGAAGTGACACCGGGAATTCTGACCCGTGAGTCCCTTTGATGTCTGTCGGGGAAGCAGGGAGATTTTTTCTTCAGGACCCATGGAGGGTGGTGTCCAGAGCACACGAGGACTGCAGCCGTCGGGGGTCTAGCTGGTCCCAAGGCCCCGCGGGAGGACAGCGGGGGGAAGGTTGGGCTGCGTGGCCCCTTCAGGTCCAGCGTATGGGGTCCTGCTCCCTGTGCAGGAGCCGGCAAGGAACCTCGGCCTTTGAAGGCGAGTCAGAGGCAGCCACTGTTTTCTTCTGACACCCAGGGTGGCGGCGGGGGCGGGCGTCTTGCTGGCTGGCCCTTGACTCCAGGAATGGAAGGAAGGAAGGGAGGGAGGGCTCTGAGCACCTGGCTGACCTCCAGCCTCAATGGCAGTTGGGGAAACTGAGGCCGAGGCGTAACACTGGCTTCCCCAAAGTGGGGGCAGAGCCTGCTGCCACTCTGCGGGGCAGTCTTTCCTCAGTGCCACCCCAGCTCACCCACATGGCACTAGAAGCCATTGTCCCTGAGAAGGGACCTTTTCCTCCTATGGCTTTCCATGGCTTCTCCACTGAGCTTTGGCATCTTCTGCCCACACTTGCAGGAAAGCAAGGCAGGACCAGCTGGGTTAGACTGATGGGCCTTCTGGCCTAGGGACAGCACAGCTGAGCACCCCAGTCGGTCAGCAACACGCTGGCCACGCATGACAGGTGACTAGGAAGGGAGGGAGTGGCAAGGCTGCCCTTAGAGGAAGGTGCTTAGCGCTCACTGCCACGACAGCCAGGTACCACCTCTCGAGAGACCTGCTTCCTTCTTCCTGGATGCAGAGCAATGCAAAGCCCCCTCTACTGTCAGTTGGCTGCACTGCAGTGCCTTAATAAAATGCACAAGTGTGCCAAGTCAAAAGAAACCTAAATTGGGCCAAGACAGGAAAATACATTGCTGCCTGTGAGGGACGTCTGGTCCCTGGGTCTGCCTACAGGTCCCCGGGACTTTGAGTATGAGGCAGTGGCCTTTGCACGGGCCAACCCAAAGGTACATGGGGTTGTGCGTGTGGTCACACACGTGTGTGCGAGGTGAGCATCAGGCTGGGGCTGCCTCCCGGGAGGGTGCGGGGCCTGCGGGCTGCTGGGCACCTGAGTTCTCGGGGACCAGGCTCGTTTTCCAGGGGGCCCAGGTCACTGCTGTTGTCACCTCAGGACACAAAGTCTGCATCTGACTGTGAATGGGGCAGAGGCAGGCATCGTAGGCGCGGACCTGCCATCCAGAGGAAACCTCACATGTGAGCACCACCCCCCTGCCCCGCCCCGCGGCAGCCACGCTCCCCAGCTCTGCACAAAGGTCCTGCTGAGATAAAACCCAGTGCTTTGATCTCCATCCATCCCTCCAAAGGTTTCTCCCCAAGCCCAGGTGACTCAGGGGCCCTGCCCAGCCCAGCCCGGCCCTGGCTGTGACAGGAAGAGCTTCTAGCTACCAGCCAGGCCCCAGGGAGAGTCACAGTTCAGAGGGGACAGAGCCGGCTGCCCCCCTGCATGTGGCATCCACCCACCCCCCCAGCTAGGCAGGGCCCCGCAGAGTAACAATGTACATCATTCCCCAGGGGGCCCTACTCTCTGCTCCAAGGGGGCCAGTGAAACACTACGGGAGCACCTTGGGGCTTCACAAAGTAAGAGAATGCGGAAAATCAGGGGAGGGGGTGTGTGAGGGCAGAAGCATGTGGAAGCGTGTGGAAAAGCATCCTCCATGGGGCCTGCACCAGGGTTCGGGGGACTCCGTGTGTGTCTGCGCCTGCACGTGCGTGTGGTGGGGCGGGAGCATGTGCCAGTGACCCTGGCTGTGGGTGTGAAGCAGGAGTGAGCGGTACACGTGTGGGTGTATGCAGTGTGTGGGCCTCTGTGAAGGTCACATGCTCACGGGGCGTCTCCAGAGCTCAGAGACAGAGAAAACGGGCCCGGGATAAACGGTCTGTTGATTGACTCAAGTTACATCACCTCCTTCCCTTCAGGGGCCTATAAATGCCACGCACCTTGTGAAAACAGAGTTTAAAAACAACTGAGACTCCTGGACATACCGGGCTCCAGCCCCTGCGGCCTGTGGGCGGATCCCACCTTGGAGCTGGGGCGGGGTTGGGGAGGGCACCATGCCACACCCCAAGACCCTTGCTGATTTCTGGGCTCCTTCCTGCTGTACAGACCTGGGCGGGCCCAGATGTCACAGGCTGGTGGCCAGTGGCCTCCAGCCCCACAGGCCAGGTCCCAGGACAGTGCCCCTCCCCTGGCGGCCTTCTTGGATGGGCACAGTGTCTCATTACCGAGACGTCGGTCCCTTGGCACCGTGTCTGCTCATCTGCTTCCTTCATTCAGAACCTCCCCGCTGCTGAGGACCTGGGGAGAAACAAAAGAAAATTCCACTGTATTTTTTAAAGTGGGCACTGCTTGTGCTCTGGACTTTCTCCTTTCTGGCTGTGGTTCAGTTACCTAGCAGTGGTTCTCCTGCGTTTCCAACGATGCTGAGAAACAAACCATGTTCCAAGCGGCGGTGGGGTTGAGCGGGCCCGCGGGTGCCGAGGGCAGGGCTGGCGTGTGGGGGGCTGGGTAGCCCCCGCCTCGTGGGAAACTTGAATGTGACCCGCTGTCGGGCTCCCGGGCAGGGGCTCGTGTGTTGGCTTTGGGGCATCCCGGCATCGTACGGTCCACGGTCGTCTGTGAGCTTCTTGCTAGAGCGCTGTGTGCCTTTGGTGGGAAATGAGATGCTACCGTCAACTTTCCAAGCTTGGGATTCCGTGAGGTGTCTGGGGTCATATGTATATATAGTAATTTGTAGGCGTGAAGAGATAAATATTCCAGAGGTTAAGAAGTTTGATACAGATATCAGCACTGACCAGCAGCCCTGTCCCTCACTGGTATCGGCTGTGGGAAATCGTGAGGTTGGGGATGACAAGATATCTGCAATCCCCAAGGCAACTTTGAAAGCTGGGCCACCTGGACTTGGAAGAACTCGGGGAAAATCAGAAAGTTCAGGCGAGCTGGGCAGGGTGTCTCCAGGCTTCTGACCTCCAAGCCACACACACAGCAGGAGCCGGGGCGTAACCTGGGCTGCGAGTGAATGGGAGCTGTACCTGCCCACCTCCTGGGAAAGCATCTCCTTCCTGCTGGGGGCTTCTGTCTTGGGATCCCCCAGGGGCCCAGGGAGAAGGAAGCTCGTATGGACCAGTGGTGGCCCCACCTGCCACCAGCTACCGGGGGAGCCTGTGAGCCCTGGGACAGGGAATCCCTGGGCCCCTGCTGCCGGCGTTGGAAGCCGATGGTGCAGTCATAAAAAGCCCCATCAGGGGCACAGAAGTGCCCGGGCTGCACACTTTCTATCAGGCCTGATTGCCCTTAATCCAAAGCAGTAAAAACTGCAAAGCCCCACATCCCAGAACTTCGTCAACAAAGAGGGCTTTTTCCACGAGTATTTACAACTTCTGGCGTGGCCGGTAACAATGTGATGGCTTATGTAATGATGTCAAAGAGCCTTTTCAGCTTAGAGAGCTCCTGATGGCTGGGGCCGCAGGCAGGGCTGGGTGAGGGACTCCAGGACCAGCCTCTTCTCTTCGCAGAAAAAGGAAAGGAAAGGGCCTGCTTGGGGTGGGGGGAGAGGGGGGCAGGTGGGGGGGGCTCCATCCCCCCCCACACCTTATCTTCGGGAGCGCAGAAGGTCTGTAGCTGAAGGATGACCCTCGAGTCAGAAGCCCGAAGGGGTGGCCACGCCTGGACACTCGGCCAGAGAAGCAAGGGATGGTGGGGACCCCGTGCCAACAGAACAGGTCACGGAGGCCCCTCCGTCCACTCTACAAAGTGGGTACAGGGCAGGACTTCCCAGCGGGGCCTGGGGGGAGCTCAGAACCCCAAGGAAGGGGACTTGCTTTGCAGGGCTGCCCCCACACCGACCTGTTCGCTGTCCCCTCTCTGAGGTCACCCCTGCCACATCCTCCCATCCCCTGTCACCATCCTGGAGCCTCACGGTCACCTTCCCACCCTCTTTCTATGACCTACGATCTCCCCACGCACGCCCCACGTTGCTACTGCCTGGAACGGCAGGCGGGTGGTGGTGAGACACAAACTTGACAGGTCATTCCTTCCTTCCTTCATTCATTCCCTGGAGAAAGACTGAAAGGACCTCATCACCCAGGCCAGAAGCCAGTCTCCCCCAGGCCATCGTGTCCCTCCCGGTCATGGCCTCTTAGCTGGGCAGGCAGACCCCTCCCAAGCGCTGAGGCCCTAGCAGGGCCCTCGGACGTGGCACCGGGAGTAGGTGGGTCTGAATCCATGGGGCTTGTCCCCTTGAATCTGTTGTCACTCCCACACCCTCTGCTCTCAACCCCGTGAGCGATCCTGGGGCCACATGTGACTTCACCCAGCGTGACACCAAGTCCAGGCCTGGCAGTCAGCTGTCCCCTGGGCCTGGACCCCAATCCCTGGGAAAGTGCCTCCAGGGATGGATGCTCCAGAGGTCTGGGCAAAGCCCCCGGCCAGCCGGGGGGGGTCACTTTACGCCCCTCCCCAGACCCTGGCCTCCGAACACTCCTGCACACACACAGAGGGGAGCCCCCCCCCCACACCTTATCTTCGGGAGCGCAGAAGGTCTGTAGCTGAAGGATGACCCTCGAGTCAGAAGCCCGAAGGGGTGGCCACGCCTGGACACTCGGCCAGAGAAGCAAGGGATGGTGGGGACCCCGTGCCAACAGAACAGGTCACGGAGGCCCCTCCGTCCACTCTACAAAGTGGGTACAGGGCAGGACTTCCCAGCGGGGCCTGGGGGGAGCTCAGAACCCCAAGGAAGGGGACTTGCTTTGCAGGGCTGCCCCCACACCGACCTGTTCGCTGTCCCCTCTCTGAGGTCACCCCTGCCACATCCTCCCATCCCCTGTCACCATCCTGGAGCCTCACGGTCACCTTCCCACCCTCTTTCTATGACCTACGATCTCCCCACGCACGCCCCACGTTGCTACTGCCTGGAACGGCAGGCGGGTGGTGGTGAGACACAAACTTGACAGGTCATTCCTTCCTTCCTTCATTCATTCCCTGGAGAAAGACTGAAAGGACCTCATCACCCAGGCCAGAAGCCAGTCTCCCCCAGGCCATCGTGTCCCTCCCGGTCATGGCCTCTTAGCTGGGCAGGCAGACCCCTCCCAAGCGCTGAGGCCCTAGCAGGGCCCTCGGACGTGGCACCGGGAGTAGGTGGGTCTGAATCCATGGGGCTTGTCCCCTTGAATCTGTTGTCACTCCCACACCCTCTGCTCTCAACCCCGTGAGCGATCCTGGGGCCACATGTGACTTCACCCAGCGTGACACCAAGTCCAGGCCTGGCAGTCAGCTGTCCCCTGGGCCTGGACCCCAATCCCTGGGAAAGTGCCTCCAGGGATGGATGCTCCAGAGGTCTGGGCAAAGCCCCCGGCCAGCCGGGGGGGGTCACTTTACGCCCCTCCCCAGACCCTGGCCTCCGAACACTCCTGCACACACACAGAGGGGAGCCCCGGCTCTGGGAGCGGCCAAGCCCCCAGCCCGGAGCTCAGAGCAGGACGAGGCAACTAAGAGGATACCGGCCATGGTGGCCCCTGGCTCTCGGGACAGGCTCAGGCCACCCGGCAGGCATAGCTGAAGGGCCGGCCCAGTCCTACTGGGTCAGCACTCTCCCTGGGGGACAAAAGCAGGGACACCCCTTGGGGGTGGAGGGCAGTGTCCCTGCATGGAGGTGGGGGCCCCTACCGTGCCCCCGGAATAAAGGGCACTATTTCCAAATAAGGCATATTCTGAGGTTCTGGGGGGATGTGAGTTTTAGGGGGACACTGCT
>NW_006774135.1:1913365-1918111 GCF_000442215.2 Lipotes vexillifer
TGCTGAACCCACTGCAGGGACCACGGTCAGCTCTCGGGGAGGGTGGGTGCTGCCGGGTTGGCGCTGGAATCTCGGCCCTGCCCGGAGGCCCGTTGACCATGGCTGATGGCCAGGGCGGGCATCCCTCCCCGGGTGCAGCCCCCTGAGAGCTCATCGGAGGAGCAGAAAGAAGGTCTCTGCACTGCCTGGGAACCAGAGCCCAGGGCAGAGGAAGGAGACGTGGCCGCCTGTCCCATCACACACCAGACAGGCCCTTGACGGCTGTCCCTCCCAGCATTCTCTGCTCCCACACCTCCCGCTGGCCGGGGAGGCTGCTTGGGCTCCGGGAGTGGGGCAGAGACACACCTGCCACAACAGGACACACTCGGCCTCTCTGGGCCTAACGCCTCCTTAGTCTCAGAGGAACTTGCTCTCTGACCCCCCAGGCTGCTTTGGGCCTCTGCAGACACCCACCCTGGCAGGAGAGGGCCTCTTGGACGGGGCTGGGGGCCTGGGAGGGCCGGGACCAGACGCCCCCGAGTCCAGAGGGAAGACACGGCATGAGGGCGCTGCAGGCAGGCCCTGGGCAGCTCTGCAAAGCTGATGCTGGGAATTTGAAATCCTTTTTGTCTCTATCCTCCTTCTTTTTCTTTCTGAATCCTCACTCAGCAGAGTCCCCTAAAAGCCACCTCCCAGAACTTCCTGAGATTTCAGGGTTAAAATAGCCCAAATCCAGGTCAGGGAGGTCGTTCCCGAGGACACCCTGGGATTCTGGCCTCCAGCCTCTGCCTGGGCCCCAGCCACCTGTGTGCCTCCCTGTCTCCTCAGACATCCGTCCCCTCGGTCCCCTCACCCCACCCCCAGAATCGCACACCTGGAGTCACCTTTCCACTACCACCCCCGACCCGTCCGCACATCCACACATGGGACAGAGAATCGCGGCGGGTCCCGGCAGGAATTCTGTTTATCCCGACAATAAGTTATCTGACCCGGGCGCTGATCTGGTTACCGATACCTCGTGTCGGCTCTCGGGGCTGCACACGGCTGCCACTCGCAGACATCTCGGGCCTGGAGCCCGGCTGCGTTTGAGAAGCCACGTCACGGTGGCAAGGAGGACACACGGGGGTGGGGGGTGGGGCTGGGGGTGGCGCCGAGGTCCCCAGATGCACTGCCTGGGCACCATCGCCCACTTGCCCCAGAGGGAAGGGCAGTGAGAGGGTCAGGGCAGCCCCACGTGGGGGTCTCCGAGCTTCAAGAAGGAACCCTGCTGCTCGGCAGCCCTTTCCAGGGAGCCCCTCGCAGCCCAGGTCCCAGCAGATGGTCCGTTCTCCCCATTTCAACGATGGCAGGGGTGCGGGTGAGACCCAGGGTGCCCAGGGCACAGGGTCCCCTAGTCCACTGAGCAGAAAAGAGCACACGGCTGCCACTCGCAGACATCTGGGGCCTGGAGCCCGGCTGCGTTTGAGAAGCCACGTCACGGTGGCAAGGAGGACACACGGGGGTGGGGGGTGGGGCTGGGGGTGGCGCCGAGGTCCCCAGATGCACTGCCTGGGCACCATCGCCCACTTGCCCCAGAGGGAAGGGCAGTGAGAGGGTCAGGGCAGCCCCACGTGGGGGTCTCCGAGCTTCAAGAAGGAACCCTGCTGCTCGGCAGCCCTTTCCAGGGAGCCCCTCGCAGCCCAGGTCCCAGCAGATGGTCCGTTCTCCCCATTTCAACGATGGCAGGGGTGCGGGTGAGACCCAGGGTGCCCAGGGCACAGGGTCCCCTAGTCCACTGAGCAGAAAAGACATTTCATGGGAGAAAACAAGCTGGAAACCTCTGGGGGTTCCTGGGGACTCCTAGGAAGCAGGAGCAGGGGCTCTGGAAATGGGACCCTAACAGGAGAGCCTGGGGGCTGCCTCTGGGTCCACATCTACAAGGGGGCTGGTTATCTGTGTGGGCTAGGCAGTGACCTGACCAGTCCCGGAGAGACTCCAAGAAACTCCCCAACTCAGCCCCACCCCCGTAGCTGCTATGGGACTCTGCTTCCTTGTCAGGGTTTCTCAACTTGGAAACCGTTGACATTGGGCTCAGATCATCTGTCCTGGGGGGCTGTCCTTTGCAGGGTCGGGTGTTGGCAACATCCCTGGCCTCTGTCCACCAGATGACAGTGACAACCAAAACTGTCCCATACGGTGCCAAGTGTCACGGTGGGGGAAGGAAGACAAAATCCCCAAAGCCCCTGTCTCAACCCTGCCTTCCCTGGGGGGCTGACGGCCTGCCTGGAAGTTTCATCACTCGCCCGGCAGCAGGGTTCTTGCAAAGGCTGGTAGGAAACATGCAGACACCCTCCCGCTTCAAAGGGCAGCAGCCCCGGGGTCCTGCCTGGTGCCAACGGGACACGGTGGGCGCCCATGTCACAAGCCCCACCCCCCAGACTGTACAGCCCCTCCTCGGGGAGAAAGACGGTCCCAGGCAGAGAGGCTTTCTTACTGGGGGTGGGCTTTACCAGACCCCGGAACCAGGCTCAGGCGTCGGAGCCCGGTGAGGACTCCAGAGGCCCCAGAACCCGTGGGCTGGCTCTGCAGCCAGGCGGGCTCACGGGCACTTTACCTGAGCCTCTGTGCCCTCCTTTCTCCAGGGCCTGCTCCCTGTGCCCATTTTCTGGTGGGAAAACAAGGATGAATGTGCACCCCACCCCCATCAGCTGGCTCCCCTCATCCCAAGCTGTCCACCAAGGCACCTAAACGTATTGCCTTTAAGTCAGGTGCGGCTGCAGGCTTGGGCGGAGCCGATGCAAGGGGGGACCCCAGATTGGATGTGGCTGGTCTGCCTGGAGGGGACCGGGGTGCACTTGTGGGTGTGGCTGCAGCCTCAGCCTCTAAGGAGCCCACGTGGCACAGCCTGGGAGACTCTGCTCCCCCGTTCGTCCTCAGCCAGGGGCCCGTTCTGGAGCCTGGTGTTCTTATTCCTGGTGGCCATGTGCTGGGGTGGGCTGGGGGAGCACGTGGCTTGGGGGCTGGACTCTGGCTGTACCTTAAGGGAGGCGGGAGCTTGGGGGTCTGTGTGTAAGGCAGGGGACCCACATTCTCGGCGATGGGGTAGTCCTGGGCTCACAGGCCTCTGGGGCGGGAAGCAGATGCGATGAGGGTCTGAGGGCGGGGGCTTTCCTCCTGCTTCTTCGTCTAAAGGGCTAAGCATCAGAGCACAACTCCTCTGACCCACCAACCCACCTTCCCCCTGCCCCTGCACTGCATCTCCCTGTCTGGATTTGGGCATCTGGTTTGCGGAGAGTGGGGTCAATGATTTCCTGGATGGTGGGCTGGGAGGGCAGGGGCCTTGCTGGCTTGTCAAGGCTGCACCTTCACAGGGCCTGGCAGGGAGGAGGGGGCTCACCCTTGACCCTTGGGACTTGGTGTGGCTGAGGCACTGAACAGCCTGTCTAGAATTATCCTGACCTCAGAAAGGAAAACCAGAGCAAGGAAGGGGCTCACCAGGAGGGGCCCTTGCAGGAGCCCTGTTTGCCTGATGCCACTAAGACCCAAGGAGGCTGGGGAGGATCCAGGGTGGTGGCCACCAGCCAGCACAGCCCTCCCATCTTGAGAGGCCCCCAGGGAGCACAGAGGCTCACCAGCCCAGGCGAGCCCTCGCTCAATCCACTGCCAGCCCAGTGGGCTGGGAGTTGTTCTGGCTGTAGGAAATCAAGCATCCACGGGCAAGCACTAGTCTGTGTGGGACCCTGGAGAGGCTCCTCGTGGTGAAGCCCCAAGTCCCCTCCCCCCCACCCCCCGTAACGACAGCCATTCTTCCTGCTCCCACCCTGCACCCACCCAGCAGGCAATCCTTGGGATCTGCGCTGGGCTGAGTGCAGCTCCCCCAGCTGAGAAGCAACGCACCAGGCGCTGAGTTGGGGGAACCACAAAAGTTCCCTCGGTAGGAAGGTTTAGGGCTCACTGTCCCTTTAAGAGCGCGAGCCTGCCTGGCTGCCAGCATCTCTGGTTCCCCAGACAAGTGACATGGGAGGGTCTATCCGGAGAACAACAGCTAGAATTCTCAGCCAAGAGGGGTTAAGGATGCCTTTGAGACTCTGGCCACCCACTTCACCTTGGACTTGTCAAGTCACACTGCAGTGCTTAACCCTTGCCTGGCCAGAACTGCAGACCTCAGTATCCCGAATGCCAGCGGTGGTGACCTTGAGCAGAGGGCACACATTCCACCTTGCAGACGCCCAGCCTGACCCTCGCCTGGCCCTGTCTCTTCTCATCCCTTACTTTCACTGGCCTCTTGCTTCCAAGCAGCCCCTCCAGCCCCAATCCCCTTTAACTCTAAAAAGTGTGGAGCTTTCTTTGTCTCTACCCACCCTCTTGGTGGTCGCTGGGGTCTCAGGCTCGGCCTTGTCCCCAGCCAGCCCCCAGCCCCAAACCCCCGGTCAAAGCCCCCTCCCCAGCACGCACTCTCCCCGCCTTCCACAGAGGAGCAGATAGAGTGTCAATTGGCTGCGTGGGGCGCAAGGGTCCGATCAGAGAAAACCAACAACCAGGGGGATTATGGCAGGGGGAGGTGGGGCTGTTTGAGAAGCGCGTGAGTGTGGTGCAGCGACGCTTCCCTCTCATAAATTCTGCCTCCTTCACATTCTGCCTTGTGTCTGGAAATTCTTTTCCGACCCGCGTTCGGACCTTGAGGAAGCCCGGGACCTCGCAAGGCCCACGGATCTTTGGCCAGAACAGAGCGCTTCCTAGCGGGTGGGCTGAAGAGGGAGCAGCTGAGAACACTACCCCCCCACCCCC
>NW_006774135.1:1918663-1960143 GCF_000442215.2 Lipotes vexillifer
ACACCCCCCACACACACCCCCACCCCACCCCCGCACCCCACTCCAGAGACTTTGTCACCTGCGGCTCTGGGCAGAAATTAGAGCTGCCTCGTGTGCCCACCTGGGGTCAGGGGGTGAGGAGATAAGAGCCAGCCCTTTGTGCCCAGAGCTTGGCTTTCAGCTCACAGGAAGTGGGCCTGAATGCGGGGAGAATAGCGCTGGAGGGGGGGGAGTGGCAAGCAGCGCCCTGTTGCATCTGATAAGGAGGACGCTGAACCCTCGCTGACAGGCGCTGCCGCCCACCGCCTACCGGGGCTCCAGCCTGGAGGAAAGGAGGACGCCTCTGCCCGCCAGCCTGGAACGGGCCCAGCATGGGACCCTTCCCCAGGGACGGGCTCTCTCCTGCCCTGGCCTCCACCCCCACCTGGGTGGGCTTCAGCCCTGTGAACCAAGCAGCCCCCAGGCCGGCCTGATGGGGGGTCCTGTCACCCCCTTTACCCCCTCAGAGGACATGGCCCGTCGGCGGAATCCCCCAAACCGGAGCCCCCGCCCAGAGGTGCGCAGACGCCTTTGTTGAATGAATGAAGGAAGGAAGGAACGAATGAACGAACAAATACTCCAGGCTTTGTGTCCAGGCTCAGAGACGGCTGAAAAGATGACAAAAATTGCGGAGGGAGGTGGGGGAAGGGCTTCTCTGGGCCTCTTCTTTAAGAAGTAAGCCAGATCCTGAAGGAAAAACACATTTGTCCAAATCCCCTAATTAGCCGCCGAGCGGGATCGTGGTGCCCGGACACCCCTTGGTGGGAACGGGTAGAGAAGGCCTTTCTCCGTTGCCCGGCACCCTGGGCAGAGGCTCTGGCACAGGCTGAGGAGTGTCACCCCTGGGTCCCCCGTCCTGGGCTCCCGGAGGCTCTGTTCTGGGCTAATTGGCCCCTCATTGCCGTCTCCCTGCTCCGTGGAACAGCGGCGAGCTGTCATCCCAGCTCCTCTGCAGAGGGGCTCTGGGACTCCAGGCCTGGGGTCTTTTTTCACTTGACACGGATGTCCTCAGGTCTCAAAGGACGAGGGAGGGTGGCTTCCCCGCCCGGGCAGTGGCTCAACCGCATCCCTGAAAAATAAATCCTGGCCGTGAGGCTGGGCGGGCGCCCCCTGGACAGTGGGAAGGCTGGAGACCCACCTGCTCGGGAGGGGCCGCCCGCCTCTGTCCAGCCTTGGCTGCCCCCCTACCCTCCGGCTCAGCAGTCCTCGTGCAGAGGTGGCCTCTCCCGCTCGCCGACGAAACACACTCGCTGCTGATTGGGGAGATGTGTGCACTTGGAAATTGGAATTAGGTTCTGCCTCACATTGTGTACTAGCTCCCAAGAAAATCGTCTATTAATTGATTCCAATTACTCTTAATTGTTTCTCATACATTTCAATTAGGCGGCCCTGTAGTTACAGGCGGAGCTCTGGTTAGACAAGCAATCATGGCGCCTCTGCTGGCGGGGCTGCAGGGGGAGCCCACGGAGGGGCGCAGGCCGCTGGGTGCAGCAAGGCCAGCCCTCGCTCCCGTGAGCCGAGCTGAGCTGGAGCCCCATCCTTCCTCTCGGGGCCTCGCAGCCTCCTGCCTCCACATTGGACGGCGGGGAGGGTGCCTCCCCACCCTGGGAGGAAAACGGGCTCCCGGGGGCCCCCGGGCTACTCACACCCCAGCCTGGGAGCGTCCAGTACTGTGACATGTCCACGGGGGGCGGGGGGAGAAAGGCGGCTGAAGTGGATGGGGTCCTGTAGCTCTTCATGAGGCTCAATTTGGTGGTTTTTGTTTTTTCCTAAATCAATCCGAAGTGTTAAGAATTGGTTTTTTTATTGTTGCAAACTATAGATAACATTAATTTACCATTGTAACCATTTAAAAGTGTACAGTTCAGAGACATTTAGTCCATCCACAGGGTTGTGCAACTATCACCTCTAATTCCAGAATATTTCATCCCCCCAAAAGGAAACCCCGTACCCACTAGAGTCACTTCCCCTACCCACTGTCCAGCCCCTGGCAACCATGAATCTACTTCCTGTCTATGGATTTCCCTCTTCTAGGCGTTTCCCGTGAATGGAGTCACACATTATGCCGCCTTTTGTGTCTGGCTTACTTTCTCTCAGCACAGTGTTTTTGAGGCTCATTTTGGTGGCAGCACGTGTCAGGAACGCATCCCTTTTCATGGCTGAATAATATTCCATCGTGTGATAGGTCACATTTGGATTATCTGCTCATTTGCTAGACGTGTGGGGTTTTCTGCCTTCTGGTCACTGTAAACAGTGCTGCTGCGAACATCTGCGTGCGAGTTTCGGTTTGAACACCTGTTTTCAGGTCTCTAGGGTGTGTGTCTAGAGATGGAATTGCCAGGTCTTATGATCTACCTACTACAGATGGTCCCCTGCTTATGATGGTTCGACTTCCCATTTTTTGGCTCTCTGATGGTGCGGAAGTGATGTGCATTCAGTAGAAACCGTACTTTGAATTTTGAATTGTGATCTTTTCCCGGGTAGCGATAGGGGGCATATACTCTCTTGTGAGGCCAGGCAGTGCCAAAGCTCCTAGTCAGCCCTGAGATCACACGGGTAACGATGGATACACTTATGACCATTCTATACCCAGACAACCATGCTGTTTTTCGCTGTCAGTACAATATCCAGTAAAGTGCAAGAGATATTCAACACTTTATTATAAGATAGGCTTTGTGTAAGATGATTTTGCCCACTGTAGGCTAGCGTGAGCATTCTGAGCACGGTTAAGGTAGGCGAGGCTGAGCTGGGGTGTTTGGTAGGTTAGGTGAACTACACGCATTTTTGACTTAGGATATTTTCAACTTATGATGGGTTTATCAGGCCGTAACCCCATCCTAAGGCAAGGAAGATCTGTAGTCTTATAGTGGCAAAGTGTAAGCAGGCTGGCAGCAGGGGTGCTGGGCAGGAGGGCTAAGGTGTCCTGAGCCGGTGAGTGCCTGTCCTTCCGGGGATGCTGGTAGACCCTTGGGGTGGGGGCCTGAGAAATTGAGGCAGGAGCATCAAGGTCCCCCCAAGGCAGCGTAGGGGTCTGACTTGGGAGGCCCAGGACCCTGTGTGCAGCGGAGGGGCTGGTCTCCCCAGAGGAAGGCTCACAGGACCACGTGCGGCAGCCTGGATGGGGAAGGATGGGTCTCGGGGTTACATCTGTACCGGGTGCACCAGGACACAGACTCTGGAGCACTTCCTGCCTCCCCAGCCCACTTTGGGATTATGGGAATGGGGGGCTCAGACCTGAGCCACAAGATTAAGGCTGAGAGACCTGCCCCCGGAGTGCCTTCCTCCAAAGGAATCCGCTGGAATCTTCTCTCTGCCAGAAGCCATCGCGGTCCAGGGCCCAGGCGCAGAGTCTAACTGACTCGGTGCACATTTTGTTTACAAGCTGTTTGACTAGGCTGCCCTCAATCCCGAGTGTCTGCTTCCTCGGCTGTTGAATGGATGGACACAGGTTCACAGACCAACCCTACACGGGAGGATGGGAGTCTCTGTGGTTCCACACCTGACACGACGTGAAGCTCAGGTCTCACAGTGACAACAGCAGAGACACAGAGAGCATCTCAAGGCCGGAAGTTCCCCCTGAAGAGCCCCAGGCCCAGGTCCCGGCCCCGGGCCCAGGGGCTCCCATCACAAGGCCATGGAGCCCAAGAGGGATGCCAAGGGCAGCGGGTCAGCCCAAAGGCCGGCCCCCCCGCTCTCTGAAGGGCACTTAGACATCACTCAGGTCACTCCCGAAGTCAAGGTGGCCAGGCCAGGCCCTCCAGTTCCGGTCACCACGGTGTCTCTGAAGTTCCCAGGTTCACCACCAAATATTAGCCCGTCCAACCTCACCCCTTCTGCTTGCTGGAGCCTCTGTCAGCTCCTGTGCTTGGGAAAGAAGGACGGACACAGGACGGGCCCACCAAGTCCACCAGGCCCACGAAGCCGAGGCCACGAGGCTCCAGCGTGGGAGGAGATGGCTGAGAGCCGCCTGGACTCAGTGCCCCCACCCGCTGCCCACCACCACCTTGGGCACTTCCAGCTTCACCCAAGGTCTCCACAGCCCCCTGCACGCTCTGCCGTGGACGATAACCACAGAGGGATCACAGGGAAGGGGGCTGCCAGCTTGTCACTCCCAGCGAACTCTACCCAGACCCATTCCACAGACGAGGGCAGCCGAGACCTGTGCCCTCCGCTGCCAGCTTCCGTCCCCAGCCCCGGAAAACAGTGTGGCCGCCAACAGCAGAAAGTTGCCCTGTGCACTCAGGGCCGGAGACCCGGCCCCACCGTGACATGAGCACAGGCGGGCGGAGCGGGGCCGGGTGTTTCCACGGGCTCACGCCAAGCTGCAGCCTCGACCAGAAGGAGCCACGGTACATGAAGCCCCCAGCGCCCTGTGCAGAGGCTGGAGCGGAGGCTGCGTTTTGGGGACCGAACATCTTTCTGCAGAGGCAGGTGGCGGGCGCGTGCCTGCGCGGGGCTGGTCCCACAGGAGGAAGCTCGCTTCCCAGGCAGCCCGTTCTCAGAGCTTCCGCTTTGGAAAGTGGATGAAAGAACGTTATTGAGAGTGAGGGACGACGTGAAACCTCAGAGGATGCGGGAAAGCCATCCGTCGAGGGCGCGATCTTCACCCAGTCACAACCAGTGCGGCGCGTGTCCGAAAGCGCACTTAACGAGGCCTTAAACCAAGCAGGGTCTGTGTGCTTGAGCTGCTGGCTGGCCAATCCAAACAAATAAACAGGACTTCAAAGAAGCTGAGAAGCCAGAGGACATCTGAAATCTAACCTCTGGCTAAGGTTTAAAAAAAACACGCCCTCGGACATAAATCTACAAATAAACTTTCCAAAGTAAAACATCTCCTTTCAAAATCCACCATTATTCCGTGTTCCATGCCACATCCTGGTAGAAAGCGCCAGCGTGGCCCGTGTTGGGCCCTGCCTGACCGATCTGCCCCAGGTGCCCCTGCAGCCCCTGCCAGGTTCACAGGCTCACAGGGGCCGTGCAGGCCAGGCCACCGAGTGCTCGGGTTGGCGGAGGCTGGGTCTGGTCCTGGTGAGCCAGGCCATCACCAATTTCATTCTGGTCGTCAGGACCTACATCCGTGAATCTCCCTCGTGGAATTCCTGATTCCCTGATCCTGTAAGGCAGTGGGCAGAGGGAGCTATGACAGGTTTAAACACAGGTACCCCCAAGTGTTACTAAACCAGTTACACACCAGCTGTGCTCTGGAGGACGGTGGCAGGAAAAGGAGGACAGAGGGTCCAACACCAGGCTGAACTGCTGCATGGGGGCTTCCAGACACACCTGGATCATGGGGGGGGGGCGTTCATGTGTGTGTACATGTGTATACAGGCACGTACACCAGGGCACGTGTGCTTGGGCGGGGGGTGTGCATCTGTGAACGTGTGCATCTGTGTGCCTATGTGCACATGTGGGGTGTGTGTGTGTGTGTGGACCCACATACGTATGTGCGTCCACGCGTGTGTGTGTGCGTGCACATGTGCACACCCGCTGGGAAGTCTAATTCGGAAGGAAGGAGAGGCGGGGACTGCCTGGGAGCAGGCACGTGCTTCCCCCGATGTTCTGAGCACTCCCAGCGCCGCCTGCGACAAAAGCATCCGCTTGCTGCCTCTCTGAGCCTGCAACCTCCCTTCTTTTCAGGAGAACGGTCCTCATTTGAGTTCTTAGGACTTTGATTTCTGAAGCTGCGGTCTTGGGGGCAGAGCAAACCTCCAGACTAAGCTGGGTTCCCAAGACATCCCCCGCAGGGTCCTTGATTCTGAGGGCAGGGCCCTCTTAGCTGGAGGCCCTCCCAGTGGAGAGGCCAGAGGATGGCTGCGTGTCCACCCTGGGGCCGAGGGCAGTGGACGTTGTGGACACACACCACACAGCCGTCTGGGTTCCAGACGATGATTTGGGACAGTCTTCCATTTACCCTCTGCCTGGGGGTGCCAGGTGGCCCAGGAGGTAGAGTTTCTCACTGATTTGCATTTCCACCCCCTCTCACCCGGGGATCTAGAGCCTGAGACCCTGAGCTTTAGTGCTGGAAAGGAAGGAGGAGGGGAAGAGACAAAACACACACACATGCCCACGTGCACACACCAGATACATGTGCACACACATGCATACATGCAGGAGTGCGTGCAGAGTCAGCCTTGTAGACATGTGACACATGCACGCACAGACACATGCAGGCACACATACACACCTGCACACATAAGACATATGCGTGTGTGCACACACGTGTGCACATTCACACAGCCCCACAAGCACACATGCACATGCATGCACATGAACATACACATGCATGCACAGAGGCACACATATTCATACACACAGGCCTACAGGCGCATACACACATGTACACATATGCATGCACACACAGGCACACATGTACACACATGCATGTAAACATGCATACATGCACCAGCTGGGAGCTGGGGGGTGCGTCTGGAGCCAGCGAGGGTCGACGGAGTCCACAGGACTAGCAGCAGTGGAGCCCCATCCGACGGCAGCCACTGAACCATTTCTGCCCCTCTTCTGGGACTGTGCCAAGCTCCCCCAAACACCAGAGAGGGGGAAGACCCCAATTCTGAGGGTGACCATTAGCCTTGGAGCCCTTCTCTCTCTGGGGAGATTTGCAGCTTGAAGGCTGTTAACAGGTGGCTTCTGAACTGTTTACCCCTCTCTGCCCGTCCCAGGCCCTGCCTTTCCAGGCACTCAGAGGTGTCCTCTGATCTTTCTCCTCCCGGAGCACAGTTTCCTGGCCATGCTCTCTTCCAGCCGCTGATAGTCAAGCCGTGTTTTGTGGGACACTGTCCCCAGTGGAAACAGCCTTCCCAGGGACAGGAGGTGTCCCACCCATCTTTGCATCCCTGGCTCCTGCCTGGAGGGAGACACAGCAGGCCTTGGTGCATCAGTGCCATGGAAACATGAATGGACAGATGGATGGACAAGTGATGACCATCCTAGGTGGTCCGCAGGACCCTAGAAAGGGCTCAGCACGGTGGAGAGGGTGTCCACCCACACCTGGCAGATCCTCGAGGGATCCCTGGAGGAGGTGCTACTCGGGCTGGGACTTAGAGGACCGTAAGCTTTTGTTCTGGCAAAGGGACACGGGCAAGGAGGCCAGACAGGTGGTGGTGGGGCTTCAGAGAGACCATCACCTTGCTCTCACAAGACCCCACTGCCTCCTGAAGTGACAGTGAAGGCGACAACCTCATCGGGCTCAGTTGATACCTCCTGCCCCCGCCCCCCGAAGAAATGTGGGAGGTGAGGCTGAGCCCCCCCTTGCCTGCCCGGCGTGTTCCCCCTACTGCCGAAAGCAACCGAGAGCTGTCCACTCCCAGAAGAAGGAAACCTCCCAGCCAGGGGGCTGGGTCCCGGGGTCAGACAGTCTCCCCCGTTCGTTCTATGGGAAGATGTGGTTCTTCTGGGCAGCAGGCTGGAGCTGGAAAAACAGCTAGGCAGGCTCTGGACTGGGGACCCTGTGCTCCCTAAGCATCCCTCGCTCTCCGGGGCTGCCGACGGTCTCCAGGGCAGACAGCTGTGCTCCATGGAGATGCTCTGCAATCTGACATCCAGGGTCCTCATGGACAGAGCGTGATCCCCCTTTTCTTCTAGTAAAAGGCTGGTGGGGGTTCTGGGCTGGGGCCTCCCTCGGGTCCTGGGCAGAGCTGTGGCGGCTGTGCTCTTACTGGGGTCTTGCCCACGCTGCCCGAGCCTCACGGTCTCCCGTGTCTCCAGGCTGCGGACATGCCCACGAGGCTGCCCTGGCTCCATTTGTCCCAGAGCCTCCCCCAAACTCCGGACAGACTCGGACACCCCAACCCTCTGAGGCAAGCCCCCCAAGCCTGCCCCATGGAAGCGCCCTTGAAAGGGCAACAGAAGGGGGTGCGGGTCACTGCCTCTCCTTCCCTTTGCCCCCTCCTGAAACAGTTTGGAGATGGATGGTAACAGAACGATCATTTATGTGATGAACATCTCGGGAGGGGCAGCAAAATGCCAACAAACACCAACCTCCTGCTTCTCGAGAGCCGGCGTCACGGATCAGTGCGTCTGGGGGTATCTGGAACATTCCCAGGGAAAATAAAACAATTATTTTTGACAACTTGCATCAATACCATCTACATTTGTTTCCCCACACGGTGCTGCCCCCACTCCCCCGCCCGTGACCATCCCGCTACGCTGGCCTGTGTCTTCAGGAAACGACCGGCAAACTCAATAAGCCGATTGTTAGCTCCATCGATCTTATTTGGGGGCCTGAAAATTCAGCAGACAGCACAGTGTTAAATTATTAACTAAATGTTTCCACTCGCTGGCGACGTGCTTCTGTAAAGACCATCTAGATGAACAATGGCCTCTTTATGGAATTAACAGCCAAAGGGGCCGAAGGGACCAGGAACAGAGGACGCGGTGGCCGAAGGACGGTGCCCTGTGCCCTCCAGATGGGCAGAGGAGCAGAGCCCAGCCCTGGGGGTGTGCGGCCGCAGGACGAAACCGCCCAGCCCATGCTGGGGTGAGCGAGCCTGTGCCCGACGGGACCCCGTCAGGCCACCCTCACACCAGGCCGGGCAGGGCGGGGCCGGAGGCCCCAGGCTGGGGAGCACGTCACGTGTGATCTCACGTTCTCATGAACCAAGTGGCCCCAGCTGAGCCTCGCTTCCCCTTTGCTATAAGGGGACAGCATCCAGGTGGCCTGAGGATGTCGTGAGGCCTGAACCAGCCATCAGGAGCAAAGGCTTGGTTGCGTGGCAGCCACAGAGGCAGTGACGGGAACTCACTCATCCCCCGCAAGCCCAGCGGGGGCTGGAGACTCAGGGAGCATCCAGTCCGACGAGGGAGGTGCGTGTGGCCCTGGAGGCCGCCTCCGGGGGAGAGTCGCCGGGGAGGCCAGGGAGCCCAACAGTCCCCATCAGTGTGTCAGGCTGGCCTGGCCGGCGCGGCCCGCCAGCAGGAGCACACGAAAACGGGGGAGCCAGGATGTCAGAAAGCACACACACTTTCTTAACTTAAAGATCGGAAATCTCACAATTCAACACCAGAGTGAGCCCCACTTCCAGCCAAAATTACTATGATGTTTTGCGGCCTCTTCGCTCAGCAGGGAAGAGACCGCCAGAGCAGCACACCCAGGGGGCTCCGAGGGCCGCCCTGGTCAGCATGGCTCCCCAGGTCCCTGAAACCCTCCCCCCCAACCCGAGATACGCTTGGAATCCACAGTGCACACCGTCCTCGTCCTTGGGGAGTTCACAAGTGTCTCCGAAGAGAATCCCCTCCCCGCTCCTGAAGGCAGCTTGTTGGGTGAAGTGTCCATGGCTCCTGAACACGCTGAAAACTCCCTAAGTGCTAAATGGGCCTCCAGCCCACCCTATACAAAAAGCAGCAAGTGCTAACAAGAGCATTTTCTTCGGTGCCAACTCTGTTCTAGGGGTTGACCTGAGTATCTCATTCAACTGTAACACAATCCTCACTGTTGATTGATATGCTGATTGGCGAGCTGAGGCCCTCAGAGGGTCTAAGACTTGCACGGTCTCCCATGGAGCCCGTGGCAGAGCCGAGACTCAAACCCGAGTGGCCCGGCCTCACAGCCCCCGCACGTGGGGTGTACGATGATAAACTGCCCGAGTCACAAGTGTACACTTGGATGACTTTGATGTAACCACCACCAGGACCGAGGTAGTGTGTATTACCATCGCTCTCAGCCCCTCCCTGTCAATACTCCCCCAAGGGCAGACGGACAACCACCCTTCTGATTTCTCTCTCCTTTGACCAGTTTTAAATGTCTTTGAACTTCATAAAAGGAGGCTGACACAGTCTGTACTCTCATGGGTAGCTTCTCCTGCTCAACGTAATAGTGTTTGAAATTCATCCATGTTGTTGCATTTGTCAGAAGTTCATTCTTTGTTATCACAGAATAGTATCGCATGGTATGGATAGATCACAGGTGTATCCATTCTCCTGTGGATGGGCATTCTGGGTCGTCTCCAGATTTGGGCTGTTATGAGTATAGTTGCTATGAACATTCATGTACAAACCATTTTCTGGGCCTAAGTTTTCATTTCTCTTGTGTAAGTTACCCAGGAGTAAAAATTGTTGAGCCATAGGGTAAATGTATGACTAAATGTATAAGACATTGCCAAGCCGTTTCCCAAAGTGATGAACTATTTTGCCTTCCCTCCAGCGATGGTTGAATGTTCCAGTTGCTCCAGTTCTCGTTGATGTTTAGTGTTGTCAATCTTCTAAATTTTAACCATTTTAGCAGGTATGAAGAAACATTTCACTGTGGTTCCAGGAGGCATTTCCCTGATGACTAAGGATATTTGAGCATATTTTCATGTCATGCACCTATTAGCCTTGGGTGTCACTGCTTTTGCGAAATGTTTGTTCAAGTCTTTTGTCCACTTTTTTACTGGATTTTTTGTCTTTTTATTGATTAGTTTTTAGGAGATCTTTATATATTCTGGATACATTTCCTTAGTTATTTATATGTATTGCAAATATTTTCTCCCAGTGTTTGGCTTGCTTTTTCATTTTCTTAGCTGAGTTGTTCGATTAGTGGATGTTTTAAATATCTGTGTATTTAGTGCTTTTTCAGGCTTTTCTTTGGTTATTTTCCTGCTCCATCTCCTATCTCCTCTCTCCTTCTGGGACCTGTTACACATATACCAAATATTGTCCCACAGGTCACTGTGGCTCTGTTCATTTTGTTTCAATTTTTTTCTTTTTGTTTAGATTAGGTAATTTTTATGGATCTGTCTTTAAGTTCACTTACTTTAAGTTCACTTCTGCCATCTCCAACTTGCCCATCCAGGGACTTGTTAGTTCTAGAATTTCCATTTGGTTCTTTATACAGTTTCCATTTGGCATTTCCTATCTACTCATTCCTTCTGGTCATATTTTCCTTTAAGTCTTTGGACATACTTACAATAGCAGCTTTGAAATTTTTGTCTGCTAATGCCAACATCTGGGTCATATCAGAGATGGTTTGTCTTGGCTAATTTTTCCCTTGATTAAAGGTCACATTTTCCTATTTCTTTGTACACTTAGCAATTTTAAAATTTTTATTGAATTGGGTATTGTAGATGATACACTGTAGAAACTTTAGATTCTGTGATCTTTCTCCAAAGAGTGTTGGTTTTTGTTCTAACAGCCCTTTCAGTTACCAGCTGCTCACCTTGAGCTCATTTTGCAGAAGCTTGACTAACACTTGGTTAGGGTGTGTCTGTTTCAATTTTGCTCTTAGTTTCAGGATGCAGGCTTTACCCTTAAAGCATAGCCCTCCCAGAATTTTAATGGAAAATCAAAAGTGTTCACCAAGCCACTCCAAGTGGACGAGACCCAGATTCCTGATTCTCCCTCCCCTGCTGTGGTGGGCAGCAGCTGAAGTCCTTAATCAGCCGTCTTGGCCTTCCAGCCGTTGCTTTCCTCTGTGCTCCCTGTAGTATGCCCCATGCGTGGGCAATGCATGGGTGAGCCCAAGCTTTGGAGGGTTGGATGCACACTGAGGATCACCTGTCTATGGCTGGGTCCTCTCTAGGAATTCCCCTCTTGATGTCCAGCTGCTCTGGCAGCCACCAACCCCAGCTTCTGACACCCCAATTCAATAAGACTGAAGCTTTCTGCTGGACTTCTAGCTGCCCTGTGCCAAGTGGACTGGGTGGGGGCCTCAAGGGAAAAGCCAGTTAATTGCGGACTTCTTTCAAGGCTTTTACTCCACCTCTAATGCCTTCGAATCTTTTTTTTTTTTTTTTTTTTTTTTTTTTTTTTCCAAGTTTAGACCAGATAGTTTCTTAAGCCTTATTATTTCATTACATAGTCTTATCAGTGTCAGTTTGATGCTGTAAGTATTTTGTACATTTGTTATCACTTTTGTCCTGGTGCCATATAAACAAACAAACATATCCAACCTACCCTTGGAATTTACATTCTATATGAAGACTTCATGTATATTGTTGTCAAAATTCCGAGTTAGTTAAACAGTTATTGAAATTTTAGTGCTTCTATTTTTTTTTTTTTTTTTTTTTTTTACTATTTTGTCCACAGTGTATATTTGTGTCTGCAGGAGGGTGAGTCTAACACAAGCTACTCCTCCCTCCCTGAAACTGGAGCCTCCAGGGCCCCTGCATGCATGTCCGGGTGCCCTTGTTCCATTATCCTCGCCCGGGGACACATCCTTCCCATCTTACAGCTGGCAACGGTGAGGCTCAAACTGGTTAAGTACCTCACCTAAGGACACCCAAGTGGTAGCAAGAGCACTCGGGCCATGAATGCCAACGGGCTGCTTGCAAAGCCCCTGCCCTTCCAGCTGTTGGTTCTGAATGAGTCGCTCGGGTACAGCGGGACCCCCTGTCCCGGCCACCTCTCCACGCTGCCTCCTGCAGCTTGGTTTTTCTTGGCGGCTTTTTCGCTCCACCCAGAGCTGCTTGGTGCCCACCCCCTGGGCTCCCGGGAGCTGACAAGAACCCCACAGAGGCCGTGTGGCTGTGGTCCAGGGTCTCCACCGTGCAGGGGCAGTATGAGGGGCTGCCTGTGAGCGTGAATATGAAAGGGGGCATTGAGGGGAGGGCTCCAAGGAGACTCATTCTCCACCAGGGCCCCACAATGTGGGCTTTGTGAGGCCTGGCAGGGCTGAGCATAACGGGAACTTTCCTTTTTCTCCTAGGGAGAGATTATTTAATTTAAAAATAATTGAATGTGGAAAATGTTGGATATGGAAACTGTTTATCAGGTTTCCTTTTTTGTTTCTCCCTTTGGCTCTGCCCCACGGTGGTGAGGGGTGGTGCCCTCCCCCGGCACGTCAGCAGAGGTGTCTGTGCTTCGAGTTCTGTGTGAAGTGCGCGGGGGGTGTTGGCTTTTCCAGCGGATGAGCCTCGGATATCTGATGTGGCTGTCATGACGAAGGGGGCCGAGGAGAGTCCCGGGTCTTGGGCGGGACGCTGGGGCCTGCCCAACTGAAGGTGGCAACCATCTGCATCGCAGTCGGACGTTCGGGAGGGGCTGCTGTTCCCCCCACATGGCCCCAGCTGGATTCCCCGTCATTCTCCTTGGGGAGCCCGAGTGTCCTGCATGGCCCTCCCCACCGCCACTCTGTCCAGGGGTCTCCTTCTCTCACCTCCACCCACCCGGTCTCCCGGCAGCCATGTGCCAAAGCCATCTCCTCTCTGAGATCCGTCTTGCTGGCCAGCAGGTCCACTCCTCTCTCCTCCAAGCACGTTTGAAACAGTGTCCAGTGTCCACTCTCGCCCCAGATGCACCAGGCCAGGGGTCTCTTCTGGCGCCTGCGCACAGCACCCCCTCTGCTTTGAGGTGTGGGTTGGTGGTTCAGACACACGCCCCACCCTGGTGTCCAGCCAGCGCCGTGCACACGTGTGGGGAGCGGCTAGACAGACAGAACGTTTGATTGGTCAGTTGGATTGGCTCAAGTCCTGCCAGTCGTCTCTGTGTGGCTCTGCCACCCTCACCCGGAGCATCCGTGTTTTCATCTGAGATGCCCATGACATCTGTCTCAGGGGTTTGGGCTGCAACCGGATCCTCCCAAAGTGCTCAGCACTGGCCGGGAGGCCTGGGCTCTGGTGGGGCGGGGGGGGGAAGGAGCTGGGGAAACGTCTCACGGCCTCCCTGTGGTGTCCTCGAGGACCTCAAAAGATCCAGTTTCCAAATCTCATCCCGGGAGCGTGGAGGGAGCCCAAGACGACGGCCCCGGAAAGGCAGGCGGGGCGGGGACACTCCCATGCCACTGGCCCTGGAATTATCATCGTACACGAGGTTCCACCCCAAGGGCACGTGCAGGGAGGCACCCAGCAGCCAGGAGTGAGCCCAGATGCTGGAAGGGACCTTGGGCCGTATTCCAGGTGGGAAACAAGGCCGAGGAGGGAGAGGCCCTTAGAGGCTGTGCACGTCTGGACCTGGCTCTGGGGACGTGACCGAAGTCCCACTGCTGAGTGCTGTCCTGCTGCTTCTGGGGGGTCCATTCCTCCCCCTTCTGCACCCTGGGCCGAGCCCTGCATACAGTGGGTGCTCACCTAGTGCCTATGGAGTGAACGCAGCCAGGGGCCAGCTGGGGTGGGGCAGCAGGAAGTCAGAGCATCCCCGTGCTGGGCAGGGTTCAGGCAGGGGCTCAGTTGCTGAGCCTCAGTCACGGGGAAGGGTCACTGACCATTCCATGGGCAGTTGGTGCCTCTCGGACACCGGGTATCCCCACTGTGGACAGGCAGGTCCCGGGCAGAGGGGCAGGTCCCGGGCAGAGGGGCAGGGCCCCAGTGCGAGCAAGCTGCAGCCTGCCCCAACCCAGACCTGGGCCTGGCCACCACCCCAAACGCCCCAACACTTTCTGTGGTCAAGCACTGGCCCCGCGGGCCCCCTGCAGGGAGGGCAGCGCCCTGTCCTGCACAGCAGCCTCTCCTGGGCCCATCCCCTGTGGCCGCAGGGTCCTCTGTGCCAGGCCTTGGGTTCCCCTGAGGATCTGGACCCTGGGCTGAGTATTGCAGTGGCTCATCCCACTTAGATTGGAACCAAGCTGCAGGTGAGGCTGCTCAGGGCTCTTGCAGGACTGCTGGGTGGAGAGGAGCCCCCCTCCCAGCTCCCACACGGAGTGGGTGCGAGTGGAGCACGGAGGGGCCCCAGGCATTTCTGGGCTGGTTTTGGCTGCGTAGGGAGCCATCCGCTTGCTCGGGCTCTCCCTGCCGCCCGGCTCCCAGCGCCCTCCATCAACACGGGCCCAGGCCTGCGCTTTCTGGGGCAAACGTTCGCTGCCCGGTTGGGCCCCTTTTTAGTATTCGAATGGAGGCCCCGGGAGAAGCAAAAGGAAAGTGAAGAGAGGCCAGCAGGAGGGGCGGCCCTCAGCGCCATGGCTCCACTCTCGGGCCAAGGGCAGGGGACAAAGAACCCCTTCATCAGAGCTGTGGCTCGGCCGCCCTCGCAGAGGCAGCCCTAGTGTGTGCGGAGGGCAGTGCGGGGCAGGGCGATGCGGGGCGGCGGGGGCACACGAGCCAGCTCTGCAAGCCCTCCTCCTGGAACTCAAGAGGCCCCTCCTGAGAGGTGACCTTGAACGCTGGGTGCCCCCGCGCCACAGGCAGGACTCCTGACACCAGCCACTGGGCTCTTCCCAGGGACAGTCACCGGGCCTCGGCCCAGGTGAGCCACGGAGTGATGGGGGCCGGCGCCGTGTGCAGAACTGCGGAGGAAAAGCCTGGGGCTTCGCGCGCATAATCGCCATAATGATTATTGAATTTCAGGAGGCAGAAGTCAATGCGTTTCTGCACAATATTCTGTCAGCCAGAAACCCCCAGTCCACAGGCGCTGCCCTGCCCCCTCCTGTAAGGGGACCAATGGCCGGGCTGTCTGGACGTGGCATTCCCAGACCTGCTCGCTGGCTCCCAGCGAGGGTCCCTTGCCCGAGGGAGATAAGATAGAGCCGTGTCAGGGAGGAGGTGCCGACGGGGCCGCCCCGGCACGCTGTGAGTGATAAAAGAGGCTTCAGAAAGGTGCTGACGTGGCCACCGCGCTTAATGAGGTCATCGCCCAGGCTGCGGCCCCTGATAACCTGGAGGTCAGGCCCCAGCAAGTGGCAGCCGCAGGAAGCAAGCCGTCTGTCGCCGCCCGTCGGTGCCCAGCACCCACTCATGTCAGCCAGTTGTCCTGAACACAGCAGGCATCCCTGTCCCAGCATAGCCAAGGGGAACCCCCAGCCGGCTTGCTGCTGAGGAAGGGCAGCTGTCAGGGGTCAGGCTGTGCCTTCTCCAGCCTCCCAGGTCAAGGGTAGCTCCCCTGCCCCAGGGGTCTTCGACGTGCCATCAGGATCTGTCCTGGGGGGGGGGGGTTCTCTGCTCTTCAGAACGCTCGTGGGGCCCGGGCGCTGCCAGGTGCTATGATGGGCGTGGGGAGTGAGGGGCCTAAAGCCCGGCGGCCCCAGTGGCCTGGGCCTGGGTCTGCTCAGCTGCCCTCTGCCATGAACATTTAGCTCTGCTCAGTCCAGTCCAGGGCTCGCTCTCTGCCTGGCCCAGCCCTGAGCCCCAAGTGCCGAGTGCCGAGCGCCAAGGGAGAACAGAAGGTAGGGGCCTGCCTCTACCCTGAGATGCTCGTCCTCCAGAGAAGAGGACGGGGGTGCCAGCCTCTGCCACTCTGGAGCTGGGGGCCCTTGGATTGACCCCCACCCCCTCTTCCATCTCCATTTCCTCGTCTGTGCGGCCAGAGGCTGCGGCCAGGGTCCGGCCTCAGTGAGCATTTGAGTGTAAAGCTCCGGCCCAGGCGAGGTGTGTGTCCGTGCAAAGGTAAAGCGCCAAGGGTCTGGCGTGGCCCAGAGGACGCCAGCAGCCCAGGCCGCTCCAGGGCCCCTCACACTGGGCTGTGGATGGAGTGGGCTTGCGTCAGGAGAATGAAGGGGCAGAGGAAGCAGGGGGAGCCGGCCCCGCCCCGGTGGATCTCAGGCACAGCTGGGCTTCGTCCAGGGCCTCGGGATGGCTGCACCAGTGAGCGCCCTCGGGCAGGGCCCATGTCATAGGCCTGCGGGTTCGTAGGCCTGGGGGTCCGTGGGCCTCTCCAACATGAAAGCAGAGTCAGGCAGCCCGGACCCGTCACTCCCTCCCTGGCAAGAGCTCTGTGCGTGAGGCATCGTCCCGATGTAGCACCCCGTGTTTTCCTCTTTCTGAGCCTCACAGGCATTTTGTACCCAGGTGGGTGGTGCTCGGCCAGTCCTGGCCCTTCCAGGTCCCACGGCCCCAGTCCTTGTAGGGCCAGCTCCGAAGGAGGTGTCAGGGCTCCACTTCAGCTCTTTTTATTCTGAAGCCTGGGAGAAAAAACAAATCAGAAAACCATTTCCAAAAATAGCCAGCAGGGAGCGGGAACTGTCTGTGCCATTGCACGTTTGCACGGCCCCCTCCCCCTGGTGGGGTGTAGGCTGCCCTCTGGGGACCGTGGAGCTGGTGTGGCAGGTCTCCCAGACCAGACGGACCGAGGGGCCCTGAGCCCTGGGGCGGTTGTCCTTCTCTGGGTAGGTGTGGCGTCGTGGGGGGAGGAGCGTGTCCACTGGCTTGCGGGTGTCCGAGCCGAGTCATGCCCCCCAGGGTCCACGACGGCCCTGACCGGCAGCTGCTTGCATGCCGGACACATCCTAGCCCACCAGGCAATTGGCAGGCAGAGGGAACCCACAAAAGGGATTGGCACGAGTGCCCCCTCCCCCGGCCTTTCAGGTGGAAGAGACCCCGCCCAGGACAGGTAGTCTGAAGGCCCACCTGGAGATTTGGACCGGAAAGCACATTTGCCTGGGCTGGGTTTAGGGAGAAAACTGTGTGCAGGGGCCACTTGGGGTCCCAGGGCACCTCCCCGCCCCCATCCTGAAGCTGGGTGCCCAGGGCTGTGCAGGCCCACAGGGCTGGGCGAGGTCCAGGGCTGCTGGTTCCCCGCCTTCCCGCCCCCACCGCCGGCCAGCACAGTCCCCAAGGAGCACCCTGACCTCCGACCTCAGTTAGGCTGCTGACCCGTATTTTTGATGTAAAAGTTCGGAGGACTGTTATTGTCTTTTATTCATCTTTTCCCGCACTGGCCCTGGAGGGTCTGGGCCCATCAATGCCCTGTGCGGGCAAGGGGGGCAGGTCCCTGCTGGGTGGGGATCCTCTGGCTCCAAACTGACTCTTTCCTCCCCCGCCAAACAGAGGGGCGCTGAAAATGGTCCTGCGAGCTTCATTTTCGGATAGAACCAAGCCTCCCTCTGCCAGGAACTTCACCTTTTCCAGTCAGGAAGGGTTTCCTCCCAGACGGGAGGCACATGAGGGCTCCCCAGCCCTGGCTGCTGTCCCCAGACCACCGCTCTCCCATCGCCAGGCCACACCGTGTTCTACTTTGCACTGTAGCACCTTGCTTGGACCATGCTCCCTGCACCCGCCCCCCAGCCCACTCTGTGGGGCTCTGGTCCCTGGTGGGGACTCAGGCACACACTCTCCCCAAGCAGGGGGCCCCCGACGGTGCTGTGACCTGGTATCCAGCCTCCTGGGGCAAGAGGAGGTGATGCCCGAGGGTGGCCCAGATGTGCCAGTGTCAGCCCTGCCCTGGCCCCCCTTCCAGATCCCGAGAGCAGGATGTCCCCACGCTTCACGTCCAAAGGGGACGCTCTTGGGAGGGAACGTGCACGTGGCCGTCCTCCGGAGGGGGGACCGGCGAGTGGAGGGCCCACCTCCTCCGGTGCCCTCTCCCCCGACGGGCTCGGGGCTGTGCCTCTCGCTCACCGGCTGATTTATTTCTGTCTCCCCCAGCCCAGCGCCGCCCGCCCCTTGCAGACTTCCCATCACAGAGTTGTGGTCTCTGGCGGTGGCTGCAGTTTTTGATTGTTTTTCTCCCCCTAGATGCCCTCCTGAGCCCTTTCCCCTTCACTGCCTGCCCCCCCGCCCCGCCCGCTGGCTGCGCGTGGGGGGGGACGGGGTTCCAGTAGCATTTTCTCCTCTCCTTCTATCATTTCATTTGTTCTCTTTTCCCTTCCCTTTCTTCTCCCTCCACGGGCCCAGCCTCTGTGATTAAGCCTCAAGGTCTCCTGCTGCTTTTAATAGCCTGCGGGCTCGGCCATCTGATGAGAACGGAGCTGCTCAGCCAGCCCCCGAATACTTGCTCTGGAATCTCCTAATGCACGGTATTAATCATCACTGTCAAGCCATTCAGGCCCTAAATACATCCACCCAGTATAAAATTATACTAAACAGAAAAAAAGAGGCCGTGATTGGCCGCATATTGAAAACAGACATTAGCCCCCGTCCCCACTCCCCACCCCCCAGTTTCAGGGTCCCCACCAGGGCCTCTGCCCAGTTTAATGAACAATGGACAGCTCAGGGTGGAGGTCGGGCTGCAGTTGGTAGACATAAAAGTTCTGCGTCCTGTGCAGAGGGATGGAAAGGAGGGGAGGGGACAGCAGCGTCTGCGGCGGGACCTGAGTGCGGGCAGAGGGCGGGCTTTGGGGCGCTCAGCCTGCAGGCTTATCCCCAGGAGTGGCCGGGGGCTCCTTGGGGGCTGTGCGGGGCCGGCCGGACTCAGGGCTGTACCTAGGCAGCCCCCGAGGAGGAACCAGAGCAAGGCGGGAGAGGCAGTCACCGTGCGCCCCGAGAGCTCGCAAACTGGCCACCAACCAGCGCCCCTCACCCCCAGGCTGGGACCCACCCGCCTTCCTCTGCTCCCCAGCCATCATGCTTCCTCCTGGAGTTTGTCGTAAAAGTTAACCACGTGTGAAATGCTGCTGAGTGGGGTGTGCTAGAAGTTTACGACGGTGGGTAATCTGTTGTGATCCACTTAGCGCACGGGCTCCGCTCACCTGCACAGCGGCGTTCAGGGTGCCCGCACAGCAGAAGGGGGAGGCCCAGGGCACCTCCGGTCACACCTTGGACGTGGACCTGGCCCAGGGGTGCCCATCGTGAGGCCGTGCGGCGGCCTCCTGCATTTGTCCTGGGGGTTGCCCCAAAACGCCATCTTCAAGGATATTCTCACTGGTCAGCCACTTACACTCCACGTAAGGGTTGAGGTGACCACAGGCCAAGGTCCTAATCTACGGGTGACCTGGACCGCGTGGGCGGAACACTCTAGTCGCAAAGCTGGTCACCCTCCCTCCTCAGTTCATCCTTGTGGCCTCCCGTGAGCTCTGAAGAGACGTAGATGACCAAAGCTCAGGCTGCTGGGGGTCTGGGGACGGCCACACACGCAGAGAGCAGCTGAGCGGGTGGCCACTGAGGCCAGGCCTCCAGCCTCCAGGGTCCGCATCTTTCTGTGCTGCCCCGAACCGTGGACCCCCTCCCCAGAAGTTGTCCCGGCTCCCAGCTGAGCCAGCAGCATTGTCCGGAGCAGCCCAGTGGCCTTTCCAGAGGCCAAAGAGGCCCGGTGACAACACGCAGTTGAGGCCTGGGCTGCTCAGCCCACTGGCCTGGCCACCGGCTCCCAAGAGGTGTGGAGCCCAGTGAATTCCAGGCTCTCAGGGGCTCTCCACGCTCATGGAGCTGGTTCCTAGTTGAGGTGCTTGTCTCCAGAGACTGTTCCGGTCAACACCGTAAATGGATAAAAATTAGTCCAAAGTCAGGTGACCAGGTATTCCGAATTACAGGACATGGGAGGGAGTCTAAGGAGAAAGCAGCTCTGCCTGTCACAGTGCTGCTGGGACCAGGACCTCTGAGATCCTGACCCACCCGCCAGCAAGGACTGTTCAGGATAGAGAAGGCAAGAGGTCTCGTGTCTGATACCCAGACGGGCTGGGCAGCGCAGGGGCCTCTCGATGGCCAAGGCCACGCATCCAGAGTGCGGGTGGGGCCCCAGGAGGCAAGCACCATGCATGCCAAGGCGAGAGGAAGGTCTGCACGGCCGGGTCTGGGCTTGCCAGAGCGGGCATCCCGCAGCCTGGGGAAGCATGACCAGGGGGAGAAGGGCACTGCAGTGGGACCATCTGGGGGGCCGGCTGTGGGGGATCGGAGCCGGGCCTCAGGACACCCAGACCTGCAGGTGTGGGAGGGGCACGCGGAGCTCTGGGGTCAGCGGTCCTGAGGCGGGGACGGGGGCCGAGGTTGGACGGGGTGCGGGTGGGAGACCAGCAGGCGTGGGCCCAGGGCAACAGGGCTGAACCGGGGCGGGGCGACAGCACGCGGGCTGTCCTCTGAACCCACCGCCTCGCCTCAGCCAGCTCTGCCCCTGGTCTCGCCCGCAGTCCTCCAATCATAAACAGAGCTCCAGCACCCCACACCTTCATTTCCATGCCTCCAGCTGGGTGGGAGCAGCTTGGTCTCCTTGCCGTGCCCGTCAAACGAGGGCTCAACTGCCCCATCTAGCTGAGCCTCCCCGGGGTGTGCGTGAGGCCGCGAGTGCCCCGGGGTCTGGGTGCTGGAGGCCTGCCGACTCCCAGAGCCCCAAGCAGCCCCCTCCGCACCCCACAGGCCCATGGAGACTGCTCCCCGTGGCTGGGACGCAGGAGGCCCGGGAGGGAGGATGTCACGGCTCCTGCTCGTTCCTCGCGGGAAATCGGTTTCAGAGGCTTTTTCGGCAGCAGCTCTTGCTTGAAGGGGTGGCTGGGAGGGCCCCTGATTAGGGAGGATGAGACCACGACAATAAAATGGGGGTGGCATCCACTCTACTGTGGGCCCTGAGTGCGCCTTGGGTCGCGCAGAGGAGAGCAGCAGGAAGCTAAGCCCCTGGCCCCGCGGACAGAGCTGGACGGGGTGCCGGGCTGACCCCCCAAACTCCAGGCCACGAGCCGCCTCTGGAAATCAGGGAGCCTGCCATCCCCGATTCTCCCCTCCCCCATCACCCCAGCCATGAGATCAGAGAATAACGTGGCCAGAGACACAGAGTACCACCTCCTCCGGGCACCGCCCGACAAGAACAACTGGCCTGTCTGTGACAAAGTGACAGCTGCCACCTACGCCCTGAATCAAGTGCAATTTTCAGGGCCCTAGACCCCTCCACGCTCTTCTGCAAACAGGGTCGTATGCTCTTCCCATGACTCCCATGGTGGCATTAGCAAAACTTCCCTAATCTTAAGCAAATAATCTCCTTGCCCACATCAGCATGCTGCGGGCAGATGGATCGTCGCACTGGCCCTGAGCAGGCCCAGCGTGTCTGGTATTTGTGGAATTGTTCCAAAGCCCCCCAGCCCCTCTCCGCCGAGCCGTCGTCTCCCAGCCAGGGGAGCAGCTCTGGGCAGACGTGAGTGGCTGTGTCCACTTTAGGATGTGCGGCCGCCGTCTGATCAGCCGGAGGGAGGCCTGCGTCAGGGCTCACCCCCAGCCCCTCTGAAGAGACGCGAGGGGGAGGAGGTGTCTGAAGTCCTCATTCTCCAGCAGGGCAACACGGTGGAGAGAAATCCAGGGGACGACGTCCCCTGCCCCTGCCCCTTGACCGCTTGCAGAGCGTTTAGAAATAAAAACAGCGGCAGCAGAGCCAGCCCTCTGAACACTGGCTATGTCCAGGTGCCATCTGTGCTCTTGGTTAAGGTTTAGATTAGCCCCGGAGGGAGGCACTGCCCTTATACCCATTTTACAGACAAGCTCGCTGATGGCAAGGAAAGTGGAGTCACGTGGGCAGATCGGGCAGCTGGAGGGGGTGGAGCTGGGAGCTCCGGGGGGCGCTGCCCCAACTGCCGGACAGAGTCGGCCACTCTCCCTGATGCCCAGATTCAGAGGCAGGGTCCTGGAAGCTGGGCCAGCCCCCGCGGAGAAAGTCCCCACACTGCAGGGATGCTCAGGGAACTGAGGCGGTGCCACCACCCTGGGTCCAGCGGGCTGGGATGCTGGGTCTCCAAACAGGTGGGGCGGCTCCCTCCGGACTTGGAGAAGACACGCCGGCCAGCGCCTGGCCCGGATCCAGAGCCTGCGTCTTGGCTGCAGCTTGCCCACACAGACCCAGCGTGGGGACACCAGGGGACCCTCACCCCACCCTGCGAGATCCGCCACCATCCTTAGCTGGGCACTGGGCACGGAGGAGTGGCTTGTGCTCCAGAAACAGCCCAGGCCCAGGAGGAAGCCCAGATCCTGCGCCCAGCCATCCCCGAGCTCCCACTCTGCCCACGGCCCGGCAGAGACGCGGTGTTCTCTCTCCGTCTGGGGCCTGCGCTTCCTGAATGGATAAGACACTACCTTCCCAGGACCCTCGGCACTGCACGCACCGGATGGGGGGCCGTCTCTTCCTAAGACACCAGCCCAGGCTGAGCTGGAGAAGCTTCCGCAGCCTTCTCCCCATCCTGGGCCCCAGGCATCAGCCGCGGGCAACCTGATGCAGTCGGTGTGGCAGGACTGAGAAAACCCACCATGTGCCTGGGCGGATCCCCTCCACACGGCTCACCTGCAGAGTTTTCTAGAGCCCCAGGCCCCGCCCAGACCGCCTCCTCCCTTCTCTGGATCCAGGAAACAGTTTTCCCCATGGGCCCTGGACCGGTGCCCTTAGGAGAGGTGCAGGTGCCTTTCACGGGGGTGTCTCACCCAGACCCATTCTGATGATTAAGCCGCTTCTCTGCCGACCCAGCCGCACGCTCCCGGAAGCCTGACAGCGATGGCAGAGAGATCCTCCCGCCTCAACAACTGTGCTCTCCACCGCGGGCCACTCTGCCTTCCAGGGGCCATCGACAGTATCTGGAGACATTTCTGTCTGTCACCGCTGGGAGCTGGTGGGTAGAGCCCAGGGATGCTGTTCAACACCAGCAGTGCCTTGGATGCACCCCACCCCCAGCAGAGAGTGAGGGGGCCCCAATGTCCACAGTGGTGAGGTGGAGAAACCTGCTGAGGCTGTGATCCTAATGGAACAAAACCGTTAACGTGTATTAACGCTGCTGCAAGATGGTGCGGGGTGCTCGCCGTGCTCTTCGCATGATGCCAGAATCCTAGTATACAGAAGCTGTTTCACTTGAAGGAAGAGGTGACAGTAGTGTCCACGGTCCCCATGTCCCGCCCTCGTGCACAAGTGTGTCCCCAGGCCCAGGACAGGGATGGGGCCCCTTGCCTGGGTCAGTGTGGACAACAGGAGCACAGTGCAGTGGGCCACTTTCCACCTTGAAGGGCAGTCTGTCCCACGTCTCTGAACGAGGGTAAAAGTCGCTGTAAAACTCCGGGTCCCGCCTCTCACAGGCTCAGCCTGGGCAGGGTGGCAGCCAGGGGCTCGAAGGCAGAAGACCTTGGCGGCCATAGGAAATAGCCAGCTGCCGACCTCCAGATGCCCGGCTGTGGCCTCAGAGAGCTGCGGGCGTGGGGGCGGAGCCCTGGGAATGACCCCACCTCCCGCCGCCCCCAACCTTTGCTGAAAGCCCTCGAACATCTTTAAAAGTGTGACCACAAGGGTAATGGTCTCCAAGGGGCTGCAGACCAGATGGGGCGCCCAGAAACAAACACCACCGCTCTTGTGCAAGCAGTTCCAAAGGTAATAGGACCCAACGAATGGACATTAGGTCTGATTTCCACCGTATTCCGAGACTCTGCACAGTGTCCGTGAGTGATGATTCGTGACAAGCGAGGAGGTGGCCTCACTCCCAGCTCAGACCATTTTGAGGGGAACGGACATCGCTTGGTGCTAGAAAAGAGGACCGTGGAGACTTGAACAAGGGCCAGCACCCCGTGTACTGGCAGCAGAAGAACGTTACCACAGCTGCAGCGAATACAGTCAGCAGGGTCGTCTTCCAGCTACGTATGCAGCCTCCGTTTGCCCACTGGAGTCTTTAATTATGCATACATTGTTTGAACTCAGAATCATTTTCTAAGTTCAGAGAATCGGGGCACAAGTCAAACCCTCGCACAGTGGAGGCTGGTGTCCCGGGAAGGAGGACTCCTTTATCCCTGGTGTTAAAGTTCATGAACACGGCCACCCTGACCACGTGTATCTCAAGGCCATGAGGGTCTCCCCTCCGTCCCCTGAGGGTCTCAGGGCTGGAGACAGGGTCCCTGGAAGAGGCACAAACAGCCAGCCTCCCGCGGCCCCGTCGGAGGGGCCGCCACCACCTCCCTGATGCAGGGCCGTCTGCGCCATCTGCAAGGAATCTCCTCTTGCAGTTACTTTGGGGCTCGAATTTCACCCCCGACTCCACCCGTCATCATGGTTTACCCTCACCAACTTTCACAGCTCCATCTCCCCGGGTCTTCCTTACAAGGGTCTTTAGAAAATTGTTGGCAATCTTAACGTTTTTCCCCCAGAGGGGAAAAAGAGGAAACCGTGTCCTCCGTGTAACTGAAGGGGACAGCGACAGCCAGAAGCCTGGAAACGAGCCCCCATTCGAATCACCACCCTTGCAAGAAGGTGTGTTTATTTAGAAGCTGGCATCAGACAGGGGCCTTGGATGTGGAATGTGGAAGGTCGCTCAGAAAACTGAGGCCGTGAGCGTGTGCTTTTGTAGGGCCCATGACCACGTGCAGCCAGGCAGCCCCTGAAGACGCAGACGTCTCAGTCGAGAAGGCTGCCAGCCCTCCGGGTGCGGCGGGGCCCCTTCGGTGGCTCCACGGCCACCGAGAAACAACAGGCGAATGTAGTTAACGCCATGCATTCCTGTCGGCAGGGCCACGGTCCCCTGTCCCTAATTGTCACATATTTGAATCAAACGCATCTTTTATCTCGTCGTCCAGGACAAGGCGTTGTAATGAAGACCAGATGTGGGTGGACCGGGGACGTGAGTCCAGGGGGATGTTTCCACGGCTGCCCAAACGTGGTGGACAGGACTTGCAGGCAAGGGTGGCTGGTCACCTCTGGAAGCAGCCGATCCTTCCAGACCCTGAGCTACTCTTTGTTCTGGGACCGGGTCGTCATGCCCTGTGGCGGGCAGGCCCCTCTCCAGCGGGCACAGGTCCCCGACGGGAAGTGGAGACCAAGAACGGCCGAGTTGGGGGCATTCACCTGGGTCGCGGTGGCCCCCATCACCCTGGCCTTTGGGGTCCTGGACTGAGAATCAGCCCCCGCAGAGGCGGGTCTGCCCTGAGCGTGGGCTCCGGGGTGAGGGGCTGAAGGGGGCGCCCACTTTGACCTCTGGAGATTTGGCTGTCTGCACGAGACGCTGCTCGAGCATCCTCACCGGGTTCTGGGGGAAGGGAAGGGGGAAGAGCTCAGCGGGGCCACGCTGCGTCCGATGGGGCCGCCAGGGCAGGGGCCACGATGGGAGGGGAGACTGTTCCAGGGTGACAGGAGGTGACGGCCCCAGCGCCCCGCACCTCCCAGTTCCCCTGTGGACCAAACTGCTCCATTTTTCCAAAGTGGAACATCCCTGGAAATTCCCCCAAGTGGCGCTAGACATGCTGGCACTGTCCCCCTGCAGGGAGGAGGGAAAGGGCTACGGGCCGGGGCTTCTGGGCACTTTCCTTTTCTCCACCAGCCACTTCTGGACGATTGCGCCAAGACGCTGACAACAATCAGGGCAGTGTCTGCAGAACTGTGTGCCGCTGAGCCGCGTGAAAAGCCTTTTTCAAGTGCGGACGGTTTGAAGAGAGCGTCCCTCGTCCCACATTTCAGCTCTGACCCGGTGGGTGGACAGGACCACGGATGCCCATTCAGAAGCCCCTGCCTTTGAAGCACAATCCGCTTTGCGCCTCAGGGCCCCACCTCAGCCCACACGCCTCACCCGCACCCATCGCCCCAAGGGAGCGGGAGACCAGGGTGAGTGGACCGAGACGGGGTCTCTGCGGACGGTGACGCCTTGTGGGACAGGAGCCAGCACGGGGTGTTAGCTACCCAGAACTTCTCCATGTTGCGGGCAGTTGGGAGCCCCTGCTTCAAGCACACAGAACAACCCTGCCGAGGTCGTGTGTCGCCCAGGAAAATCATTGTTTGGTGAAGAAAAGAAAAATGCTGAGTGAGAGAGAGAGAGAGAGAGGAGAGAGAGGGAGAGGTTCGTGGAGCATAGCCACACACTGGTCTATGGGGCGTCCAAATCTCACCGGGTGCCACCCTGACGTTCATCCGGGCAGAACACCTGCCAAACCCCAACTTCCTCAGAGGCAGGAACAAGGCGGGTGTGTCCTGGACTTTGGGAAATGGGCCCAAACGGTGGCCAGCGAGCCCCGGGACACCGATGGAAAGGTGAAGGAAGGCACCCTCTCTGGACTCAGTCCCACCTCTGGGTGGACTTTTGTCCGAGGGTCTGGAGTGGACTCATTTTGGCTCTGGTGAGCTTGGCCACCCTCTCCTAGCAAAAGCCTCAGTCCCTCTCTGGGCGTCTATAATGCTGATCTCAATCTTGTCTGAAAACACCGTGACCCAGAGGGGACGTGGTGGCATAGGGCTCGCCCACCCTGTGCACGGGGTACCCCGGGAGTCCTTCCCTGGGAACCAGGAAGACGACACAGGTGTGCGCCAACGCAAGTCGTGGGTCCTGCCGCAGGAGGGAAGGATTCAACAGGAGGCGTGGCTGTGCAGGTGGGCAGGGGCCTCCCTGGAGGGGAGGAGATGGGGGCAGGCAGGGAAGCAGGGACATGGGGCGAGGGCTGGACGGTCACCAGAAGACCAGCCCCCGGTCACTTATGGAAATGGGGCTACGAACACAGCCTCACCTTGGGTTGCAAAGGGCATCGAGAACATGATTTAAAGTATAGATAGAGGGCTTCCCTGGTGGCGCAGTGGTTGGGGGTCCGCCTGCCGATGCAGGGGATGCGGGTTCGTGCCCTGGTCCGGGAGGATCCCACGTGCCGCGGAGCGGCTGTGCCCGTGAGCCATGGCCGCTCAGCCTGTGCGTCCGGAGCCTGTGCTCCGCAGCAGGAGAGGCAGCAGCAGTGAGAGGCCCGCGTACCGCAAAAAAACAAACAAACAAACACAAATAGGCTGCGCTGCTCCTCATGATGCTCTTTGTTAACTTACAATTCTTAGAATCAACCTATCCACCTAAAACAAGAAGGCACAGCAACAATTATAAAACAGAATACAAATTATATATTAATAGAACTTAATGTAGAAATGATTAACCAAAGTAAGGAGAAGGGGAGGAATGTGTAGGTGAGTTATTTTTCTTATCCTTTTACATAGGAGTAACTTTCTATGTAACAGAAGCATAATACAGAAATTTCTATATAATAGAAAGTCAACAATAAACTACATATATGCAGTATAAAATAATGATATAAAAACCAGCAGGGAGGAGAGAGATAATGAACTTGAGCTAAATTCCTCATATTTCACAGTAAGTATGATGGTTAATTTAATGAGTATACAGCAAGATAGGTAGTGGGTAGGTAGATGGTTAGATAGATATAAACATGCAGAGATCTTTCTAAGCAACAGGACTGTGTGTCTTCAGAGCTCTCTGGAAAGCAGGCCCTTGAAGATCCCAAAACTTGTAGCCGCATTATTCAGGGACCAGTGAAGGGCCCTCTCGTGACTGCTCCCCCAAGGGAAGACAGGGACCCCTGAGCTTCACAAGTCAGGCGCCAAAGGCAGGTGCCTCAGACCTCCCACCCACCCCGAGGTGCGAGGCTGCACCGTCTGTGTTCGAGGGGCTGCCCAGCCCGTGGGCAATGGGCTTGTGTCCGATTCATTGCGGTTTGTCCACCCTTGTTCTCTTTTGACAGCCAGTTTAACCACCTACATGAAATGGACATGCTACATTACCCTTAATTAAACATCCGAGGGGACGCCTCATTTCTGGGGAATTCCTCCCACTGTGGAAGGAATCACTGGGTTGACAGCCCAGGAAAGCTCAGAGCCGAGGAATCCAGGCGAGGCTGGGCAGCCATGGCTTCAAAACCCACCCCAGGCCTCACATGAGGCTGCTTGGCCCCTCGGTGAAGCAATTGGATTTTCCCACAGGGCCTGAGTGTCATTCACAGATGTCTTCATTCCTGCGAGTGTGACCCACCACGGATTTCATAAGAAAAAAATCCATAATAAGCTCCCCTAGCCCCCCGCAAAAGGCCACCTTCCAACAAGCTCCCACACCAGCCTGCACGTGGCAGGAAGTGATTACAGACTCCCCGAGGAGACGTTCATGAAGCTCCATGTTGGGACCAAAATCCTGAGGAAGAGAAAGGACGAGAAGCAGGGAAGGAGGAGGGGGAGGGGGGAAAAAACCCGAAACCAAACAAAACCCAGGTCCATTCCGTCCCCACCCCCAGTAAAAACCACTCAACTGAAAGCGGATGCTACTGGATTAGGGACCAGAAGGGCCCGCGTCAGCACCGTCCACTGGAATCAGCCCTGGAGGTCTTTGGAAATGTGAATGAATTCCTTTATCTTCTCCATGGGTTCGGGGCATGGTTTAGGCTGCACGTGGCTGTGGGCATAGAAGCTCCCAGATGACGGTCTAAGTGATGCTCTCCCAGCCGTCCGCTCCCACCAGGCTGCTATATGGGTTCAGCTCTCCGAGAGCTTCAGGTGGGCTTCTGGAAGGGCACAGCGGTCAAACCCACCCTGTTCTCTCCGTGGCGTGGGAGTTCACATGCTTTAGAAGTTTTTCCTCCCGGTGTGAGGTCTGGGGTGGAGGCGATTTAATGGCTCTTCGGGGGTTCCTGGTTTGTCATTAAGTGGACCCCGAACAGCCCTGCAGAGCAGCTTTTGCAGAGCTCAGTTTGACCTTGTAACAGGAACACAGACGGGTCTGGCGATGCTGCAGCCTCGAAGGACCCAGGTTAGCACAGTGGATCAGAGCTGCTCATCTGTCAGCCATACCCACCCATCCAGCACTTTCTGGAGAGGTTCCGGCAATGGCTCCTTTTCCATTTCAACCCAGACCTTAACGAAAATGTCTACATCCAAAATGTCACCGCCTGGGGCCACTGCTGCCCGCCCCTTCCCCCAGCAACAGCCTAGTAATGACCCTGTGCCCCTGCATGTGGCCCCCTGGTGCCAGGGCAAAATTAAACCCCGCTGATGGCAGCATAGTTATTTGCTGCCTGGGCAATTATTCCCCCCCTCCCCCAGCTGCCCAGGGGGACAGGTGGGCCTTACAGAAACCAGAGCCGGAGCACAGTTTTAATTATCATGGTCCAGCCGGGGGACCAGAAGCTGACAAGTAGGGCCGATCCCCCTGCCCCCAGAGCCCCGAGAAAGACACTTTTATTGCTTCTGAGGGAAGTGGAGTGCTTTAGGGCGGCCCGATCCTTTACCAGCACCATTCTTCCCACACCTGTGCCACTGCCGTCTGACCCCACAGGGAGCATTGCCAGGGCAGGGCAGAGAGTGGACATAAAAGGGAGATAACAGGAAATGTGCAGGGGTCCCCAGAATAAACCAGGTGCATCTCAGTGGGGGGTGACGCGGTGGACGGGGCTGTACGAGGAGGGGGTCCCCTGCAGGCAACCCTGAGTCACAGGAGGGAGGGTTCTCTGTGGTCTGTCTGGGAATGAGTGATTTGAGTGGCAAGGTCCCCCGGGCTCGGCAATGACTGAGGGCACGGGATGGCAGCTCCAGGGTGTGGGGTGCGGGCTCCGGTCAGGTTCCTGGGAGGGCAATGTAGCCCCTCCCACTGCGTGCTCAGCCCCCAAGCGCCTACTGTGTGCTGTCGAGGGTCCCAAGTGGAGTAGACACAGTCCCAGCCCTGCGCAGGGGAGTCTGTGCCGGGGGCCAAGGGCCCACAAACCAGAGCAGTTGACCAGCCCCCGGGGTCAGGGAGAGGAAGTGGGGCGGCTGTCCTCGGGAAGGAAGGAGGGGGCTTCTGGCAGATACGCGTGCCCCTCCTGCTTCTTCCTCCTGGGCCCGGGGGCAGGCTGCCCGCTCCCCGGAGGCCCCCTCCCTCCGCCATCAGCCCTGAAGGAGCTGCCACCCTGTGCAGGATGAGGGGCCTGGGGCTGGCGGCATCCCTGATGTTGGGCACAAAGAAGAAACACTGAGGCCCTGTGCCGGGCAGCCGGCAGCCCCAAATGTCAGCCCTGATGTCAGTCGCGGGCCAGAGGTGTCAGGGCCCGTTGTTGCCGCTGTGCTCGCAAGTCGTAAATACCGCCTAAGTGGCTCCTGTCACCTCGCCGCAGTCTTGCTTCCATCTGTAGCGGCCAAAGGTGATTAATGAGAATTATCATTAACGCTAATCAGAGCCGTTTGGAGGAGGCTGGGGAGGAGGAAGTGCCCTTTGTGGGGCTACGGAGGCCGCTCTGAAGGGTGAGCGCACGCGTGGGGGTGCACACGGGCACTGTGCTCACTCACATGCTCACACGTGCACTCAGTGCACACGCATGCACATGTACACATGCACCATACACACGCAATGGAATGCACATGCATGCACACGCACACATGCACTGTATGCATGCAATGGAACACACACACATGCACTGTGCACACGCACTTGCCTGCTCACACGTGCACTTGCACGCACACGCGTGCACATGCACCGTGCACACGCGCGTGAATGCAACACATGCATACATCCTCTGTACACACGCACTCGAATGCACACACATGCACACATCCTCTGTACACACGCACTCGAATGCACACGCACACGCAGGACCGGGCCCCGGGGTTGGCTAGCGGAAGGTGGTCTGGCAGATGGGGTGGAGCCGGTCAGTGTTAAGAAGAGCCCTTGCCTTTCGTGAAAGGTGGGCTCCAGTGAGGCCGGAGAGCCGACCGCCAGGAACACAGGCCTGGCACAGCACAGCTCAGCCTGGCTTAAACGAACTCTCCCTCCATCACCAGGCGTGCTCACGACTTAACACGCTTGGCAGCTGATCACAGACTAGACGGGCCTGGCCAAAACGGGAACAGATGCCGGAGGACGCAGGGCCGTGGCCATGCCTTGGCTCGGGGTGCGGTGCAGGGGGGACCCTCTGTGGGTTCCGTCTTCTCCGTCCGTCGGCACACTGCCTGGACCCCTGCGCTCGGCCCACTCCCACCCCATCACACTGGGGTCGCCTTTTTCCCGCCTGTCTCCGAGGAAGTGGCCGAAGGGGCTGTGCAGCGGGCTTCCCTGCCCTCAGCATCCTCGCTCGGCGGGCCAAGTGGCTTAAAGATACAAAGTGTCCTTTTATTGGAAATATCAATTCAGAAAGGGGCTAGTAGTAAGCTGAGAATATTTGGATAAACTTGACAGCCCTTAGGACTAAAAAAGACCTTTTGTTCCCTCCAAGAAAAAGGCTGTCGCACCACCCCGGGCTCCCTGGAGCCGGTCCAGAAAAAACTGAGGTCGGAGCAGAAAAGTGATTAGGGCGTCTCGTGAAAGATCTTTACTCTAGGTCAAATGTTTATTATTATTTAGTTTATTTTTTTATTAGAATGTGCGGTTACCATCCTGTTGCATAATATCAGGCTGTAAGTGTGTCTTCGAACACCCAGTCGGGTCCAGCCCAGCCTCCCGGGGCACAAAGGGAACTTTGTGGCAAGGGGGAGGGGAGTGAGGGGTGGCACCGGCATGTTTTATTTTGCTCTGCTTTGTTTTCGAGATGTCGACCCGTTTAAGAAGGAGCAAGCATCTCTGGTGTTTGCCCTTTGATGAGCAGAGGGGTCCCTGCGGCTTGGGGATCTAGCTGTCGTGGGGGTGGGGGGGTCACCTCTCCTTTTCCAGTGGCAGGAGGTCGTGCGTGTGCATTGCACGGCGGGGCGCGATTTGGGCAGGTCTCCACCGGCAGAGAATGCAAGCTGTTGCCAGGAGGGTGGGGACACGGGAGAAGCTCCTTTTCGGCTGACCACCAGCCCGGCTCACCAACAGCCACGTGGCTTTTTGGGACACGCAGGGACCTGACGGGGCCACCAGCCCAGCACCTCCCTGAGAGCTGCGCCCACGTGTCCGTTGCCCAGAAACTCGCATGCAGCCCTGCGGCGCCCTGGTCTGGGGTCCATGCCTCCACTTGCGGGCTGTCCAAAGAGACGGCTTACTTTCCGAGGTTTCCGTGAACGGACGGCCCTCCAGAAGCCGCGCGAGACGATCAAACCTGATTTGATGCTCTTCTGCCCAAATACACGAAAAGGAAGGAAGCTCGTCCTATTCAAGTCGCTGGAGGAGAAAGGGCCGACCTCAAGTGAGAGGGGCCTTGGCAAAGCGGGAGAGACACACCCCCACCCCCAAAATGAAACCCAGTTACTGTCTGCAAGGGAGCTGGTCATGAAAACAGCTTAGCGTCTGAGCTCCACGTGAATCCAGAAATTTCTCCCCCGGCCTCTAAAGAAAACCCTCGCGTGGTGGATTTTCTCCCCAGCCATCGTGCAGGGACCCGGTCCTGGGTGTGGGACTCAGAGCTGCCTCTGTGAGGGGTCACACCCACGTGCCTTGGGGCCACAGCAACAGTGGACCCGGCAAAGCAACCAGTCACCCTAAGGCCGCATCTCCACGTGCCACCACCACCGGCCCTGCCCTCCCCAAGGTGCAGCTGGCAGAGGCCCGGACCTGGCAGGGTGTGCCTTTCCCAGAGATGGCGTCCAAAGGGGTCACAGCCCAGGACCCCAAGCAGGACCTGCCACCCAGCACTGCCAGGATCAGCCCCAGAGTCCTCAGTCACAAAGGCAATGCATAAGAAACGCATCTGATGCCCTCTCGGTCCCCGCAGGCTGTTATGCAGGGCACCCCAAGAATCAGGCCCCTCTGTAAATATGAGTCTAAAGAAAATCACCATGATGCTATAGCATGGGGCCCACCCAGCTGGAGATTCATTTTCAAATACACCTTGGTCCTTGTACTGTACCAGCGAGAAGCCAAATTCCAAAGGCCTGTACTCCGACTTTATACGTCGGCTATTGACCGTGCCTCTAAGGTGCTCCTCAAGCTTTTAAGGAGACAGTGTCTTCAGAGACAGTTTCCACCATGGAATCTACACATAAATGTAAAATATTGACAAAAGTGGGCACGCTTTTTAAAGTAATTACATTTACGAACTTATTTTTCATAATTCGTAGTTGATATGACAAAGCATTAGTGGAGTAGGAAGTGAGCGTACTTATTTTAAATGTTTTGATCCTGTTATATTTTTCATTACTTTTTTAAAAATTAAATTAGGCATTAAATAGGAAAGAAAAACACATGTCTTCAAAAAAAAAAAAAAAAAAAAAAAAAAAAAAAAAAAAAAAAAAAAAAAAAGAACACTTGGGAAAGAATCAAAGTGATTATTTTTCCTTAAAAGATAATTTTAAGATAGTCATCATTTGGAGAGGAAGACTAAACAAAAAGCATTTAAAATAAAAGTAAAGGAATGTGTGTTTAGAGAGTGAGAGGTGAAGGAAAAGGGGCTTGAGGGACATTTTCCATCTGACATCCCTAAGGGCTGAATCTCCTCACAGAGGCAGGGAACCTTCTAGAAAAGAGCCCAGGCCCTGACAGAGGGGAAGAGCCGTGTGCCACTTAGGGAAACCACCAGCTCGGTGAGCATTCTCAACCTCCCAGGGATGGCTGAGGACCGCCTGCCTGCCCAGAGCGGCCCCAAACCTTGCCGTGTGGGGCCGGAGGCCAGTCACCACGTGGGGCAGCTCTGGCTAAGAGTCTCCAGACATAGTTCCCAGCTCAGGAGTCACACCAAAGACCAGGTCTGCAGCACGTCCATCCGGAGGAAGTCTGGGGGGTCTCGGTCCCTGGAGACTCTGTGATCATCAAGCTCTAGGTGCCTGCGGCTGGCTAGGAAGGCTTCAGAGGAAACCCTTCTGTACCCACAGCTGTTCTGACCATCTGTGCGGGAGCCAGAGATCCAGGAAGCCGAGATGCAAAGGAGACCACCAACCGCCCCTCCCCCAGAGACAGAGGCCCCAGCCGCCTCCACCCTGGGGAAAAAGGGAACCGTCTCTGCACGCAAGCAGCCCCTCATCTTGAGAGAGCTCCAATCCGGTCACCTGGGAGGTGTCCCGACTCAGGACAGCAGCCGGGCGAGCCACGCTGCTTTAATTAAGCAAAGCGGGGTGTTCCCTTTTCCCATGGGTTTTATTCACGTCCTGACAACATCAATAGAAACAGATCTGCCAGAATAAGTCATATGAAGCTCACTCAAAGGAGGAAAGAAAATGCGTCCTCCCATCCTTTGCCTTTTTCCAAAGAGAAAAATACAATAGTAGAATCCACAAAGAAAGATCCCGATTAAAATGTTCCAAGGCTCTTAAACACCCCCATTTAAATTCTGGGTAATCGGCTGCATTGTGCTGCCCCTGAAGAGGCTGTGGGGTTGGTGGGTGCTGTTCAGAACCATTTGTGTCATATAAATGCTGGTGATTAGATTTTTAATAAACCGTCTCAATTCTATTTCCTGGGCTTGAATAGATGTTTGCACTTGACTGGTGTGGACTTGAAAGGGGGTCCAGGTAATATCATTGTGGGGGACATACTCTTAATTCCTTTAATATATTTCGTCAAAGGTGACTGGCTGTAGGAACTGGCTGGAACACGGGGAGAGAAGGAGAGCGACTGAATTTAATTGGTTCCATTTGTCATTCAAGACTCACTTTGCCTCACCTCTGCCTATGAATCATTTTCAAACTTGCTGGCCAGACCCAACATGCCCACAGCTTGGGAGGGAAGCCGGCTTTGGGTTCCCAGGACAACATCTCAGGCTGAGCTCACATCCAAGAGCGGGCCTGGCACGAGGCTCAGGGTCCATCAGTGAGCACCCTGATGCCCCCTGGCCGGGATGACAGCTCCCGAGAATGGAGGAATCCAGAAGGAGACCACAGGATCCAGAAAAGTGGCATCACAACCCCAGACTCTTAACACTCCACGTCCAATGTGCTGGGAGGGTTGAGGGCAAGAGAAAGGATGAGCCCATTGGGTTACAGTTCCAGGACCCCGGGACCCCTCCCCACTCAGCCACTAGATGACAGCTGAATCCTAGGAAGTGGAGCGATTACAACCAACTGTTCAGAGAGAAACACGCCTCCTCTCTCTGTAAAGCCAAAACCAAGGCCCGGGCCCCGGCCAGCGCTCTCACATGTGGCACCCGGGTGCTGGGGGAGGAAACCAGAGCTGGCCTCTAGCCAGGCACTCAGACGCCGTCCGCACCAGGAGCTCTTCCCGTGGCCATTTTTGTCCATCAAAGAGCAGTGAGCAATGCTCGTGATGGGGCCTAGATTCGTCCCATTGAGACTGGAGCTATTTGCAGGAGCTGATTTCAAAACTTGAGGCCTGATACAGAGGCGATGCGTCGCGGAGCTTCTCCAGACTGACGTGTCCCCCAGAGAAGGAAGAAGGGTGGGCCCAGAGGGGCTGAGTCAGCGGCAGGGGAGGCACTAAATATACCCCTGCTGGATGCGTCCCGGCCACCGCCAGACCTACGAGCACCTACTGTGTGCCAGATCCCACGGGGTGCTGAGATGGACAAGCCAGCCTGGCCTCTGTCCTGGAAAGAGGATGTTGCCACAATGACTTCGGGGGGAAATTACACTGCAACACTGTGCACAGGAGAGGAACACTGCAACACTGGATCCAGGAAAAATTGCAACTGATTTCCAGAGAGGGAGAGCGACTGAAAGGAGGGTTTGTATGTCCTTCAGCAGAATCTGTGGGAGAATGGGAAGAAAAAGGATCCGGAATGCGACAAGGGGATGTGAGGAAAGAAAGACCCTTGGGCAAGGCCCTATGGAATATTGGGGGAAGTTCTCCGTTGTCTTGAGGCACCTACTCATTATTTGTCGCCCAAGCATTTATTGAGCACCCACTGTAGCCTGGCCATGGGAATCGGCCAGATGAAACCTCCGATGCCCTCATCATGCAGGGGAAGAGAAAGAAATTATGTGGACAGGACAACCACCGTCTACCATCGTCCTTACTGTGATAGGGCAGGGACAGTGAGAGCCCCTCAGAGGGTCCCACCCCAATGTGTGGGATCAGGGCAGTCCTCTTGGGAGAGGTGTCCCTGTGTTCTGCCACCTTTACAACTCTTGCTAGAATGTATCCTCATATCTCACCTTGGGAGTTGGAGAAAGCCAGAAGTGTCTGGGCAGGTTGGGGGAATTCTGTGCCTCATCCATCTATCCGTCCATCCAACCAACCATCCATTCATTCATCCACTCATCCATCAACCCATCCTTTCATCCAGCCATCCATTAATCCATCCACTCATCCATTCATCCATCTATCCAACCACCAACTCATCCACCCATCCATCCACTCATCCATCCACTTATCCATTCATTCATCCACCCATCTACCATCCATCCATCCAACCACCCACCCAACCATTCATCCATCCATCCATGCAACCATTCATCCATCCCTCCATCCATCCAACCATCTGCTCATCCATCCATCCATCTATCCATCCATCAATCTATCCATCCAATCATCCAACCATCCATCCATCCATCATCCACTTAGCCATCCATCCAACCATCCATCCAACCATTCATCTAGCCATCCATCCACCCATCCATCTATCCATCCATCCAGGCATCCACTCATCCATCCACCACCCATCCTTCCATGGACTTGTTCAGTGGCCCTGCGTGAACACTTGTCCTTGGTGAGGTTCTAGGGAAGCTTCAGTTGCTCTTGGCCACCATCCTCAGGAAGAACAGAGGTGAGAAGGGGAGGACCGGCCAGGATACGTGGTCCCCACAGGTCATAAAAAGGGCAAGACAGGCAGCCAGTGCACAGTGTCCAGCTGATCTGCTCCTTTCCAGCTGTGCAACATTAGCCCAGTTACTTCACTCCTCTGTGCTCAGTTTCCTCATCTACAAATGTGGCTACAACCGAGTCTCCCCCTCAGGGAGGGGAGCATCTAGGGACCCAGTAATGAGACTCAGCAGCGGCCAGCAATGAGGCAACATCAGCGGTCTGCAGTGGCCTCCTCCTGACCAAGGGTGGGGTAGAAAGAGCCCCAGGGCAGGCTCTGTACATCACTGCCCTCCAGAGAACAAGAGGATGTCTAAGAGGAAGGCGGGGGGGAAGACTGAGCCTTCCTCTGCCCAAATGTGTCTGCTTCTCTGAGGGCTGCATCTGGACGTCACTCCTAGGTGCAGCCTGTGTTGGCTGTTGTCCACGGTGACGGGGTCATCTGAGAGAGTCTGAGGGTCACAAGGCCCTGGGCTGAGGTCGTGGGCAGGAGGGAGCAGAATCCCAGCCAAGGGACAGAGAGGTGGGTGAGGAAGCCCAGGGCATCCTTGGTGGGCTCCTCAGCCTGGCGTTCGGCTCCCACGCTTGGGGCTTCTGTCCGGCCAAGAGAAGGTGCGGGCAGCCCCCTACGCCGGGCCTCAGGGAGCATGCTTGCTCTCTTTGGAAACTCCCACCCCTCGATCTACAGCAGGCAAGCCATTGTGGGAATTCCTCCTGCACCTGCTAGGGGGCGGGGCAGGGGGGTGCCCCGTCACAAGCTCTGCAGTTTGTCACCGTCAATGTGGCCAGAAAAAGGTTATGAATGTGACACCCCCCGGGGGCCTCGCATTAACTCAAAGACAGAGAAACCGCTTCCTGTGGGCAGCCCCCGGGCTCCCGCCTCGGCCCTCGCAGGGATGCTGCCACAAACCTCTGGTTTGGGGTGTTTGGGCTTTTTTTTTCCCCAATCTTTTTTATGATCAAGAAACAAACACAAGTGTGTCGCTTCAGAATGTCACAGCTGAGTCTGCGTTTACGTGCAGACTTTAGGCTCAAAGAATTCTGCTCCGGACCCAAATTTAAATCAGATCAGGGTTTGAAAATGTGTTTGGGTTGTTAGCGACTTAACCATGGCAGCCCAGGGAGCGGGGCAGGCCTGCAGCCTGCGGTGAGGCCAGGAACTTGCTAGCTGGGGGGGACTTTACAAGCCGGGCCAGGATTTGGGGAGGCTTCTCTGCACCAATAGCCTTTTCCTGTCCAAACCATCCCGGTGTTGGCACGTGGGATGGCTTCTCATGATTCTGCCCTTTCCTGAGTATCAAACTCTCTGGTCAGCCCCCAGGTCCAGCCGTTGTTGGCTGGACCAGATGTGGACTTTTTCATCCCGCAAGAAGCAGAACCCCTTTGAGGCTGGAGCTGGGCGAGGCTGGGCCGTCTGTGCTGGTGTTTGTTGGGAGCCCCTGCTGCATGGTTGCACAGGGGCCTCCATAAGACATTCGCGGGTCCCCCACTGCAGTGCCAGGGCAGGGGTACAGAGAGGGGCAGGGTTTGCACCTGTATTACTTGGGGATGGAAACTTCTGCAAGAACCCATCTGGCAGGGAGCTGCCCTGGCGACACCAGCCATCTCCTCTAGGTTGAGTAAAAGGGAGGCCAGGGATCTGGGACCAGGTCTGGGTTCCGCAGTTGTTTGCCCTCCTTGGCAGGTCCAGGTTCAGTCTGAAATTCTTGCTTTGACCCTGGTGTCCACACAGCAACTGAAATCCCATCTCAGTGCTTGTGAGAAATGCCGCAGAAAGGCCACAGAAGTCTTGTACCACCATCTGCTACCAGCATTATGCTGAAGTCGGAGCCTCCGGGCAAAAGTGCCCTCTGGGGGTAGCCGAAGCTGCCCACCACCCCACTGAGAGAGGGGCCAGGGGCGTCCGCCGGGCAGCCCGTGGCTCAGCCTCTGGCTTGAGTCTGCGAGGAGGGCCCCCTCCTGCTGGGGGCTGAGGCGAGCCCAGGCTCTCTGCAGGGACCAGGGGCTTTCTCTTTGGGGACACCCCAAGAGCCTCCAACTATGATGCAAGAGCCCCACATACAGGTGGGCTGAGGGATTCTCTTTTTTAAAATTAATTTTTATTGGAGTATACTTGATTTACAATGTTGTGTTAATTTCTCCTGTACAGCAAAGTGAGTCAGTTATACATATCCACATATCCACTCTTTTTTAGATTCTATTCCCATGCAGGTTATTACAGAGTATTGAGTAGAGTTCCCTGTGCGATACAATAGGTCCTTATTAGTTCTCTATTTTATATATAGTCATGTGTATATGTCAATCGCAATTTCCCAATTTATCCCTCCCCCCACCTTTCCCCCCCTGGTAACCATAAGATTGTTTTCTACATCTGTGACTCTATTTCTGTTTTGTAAATAAGTTCATTTGTACCATTTTTTTAGATTCCGCATGTAAGCGATATCATATGCTATTTGTCTTTCTCTGTCTGACTTACTTCACTCAGTATGACAATCTCTAGGTCCATCCATGCCGCTGCAAATGGCATGATTTCATTCTTTTTTATCGCCAAGTAATATTCCATTGTACATACGTGCCACAGCTTCTTTATCCATTCCTCCGTCAACGGGCACTCAGGTTGCTTCCACATCCTGGGTATTGTAAGTAGTGCTGCTGTGAACATTGAGGGCAGAGGGATTCTTGAAGGAGGAGGCACAGGGTGGAGCCTGTTTGCTGGGGGCCTTCTCCTGCTCACTGCCAGGGCTGGTTTGTCTCTCGGGGGCCCTGGGCAGCCCACGGAAGATTCCCGACTGGCCAGGAGTCTGGGCTTCTTACCTACGCAGCAGACCCAGGAAGAGGCCCTGCTTCTGACCAGCACCCTCTTCCTCCTGTAGTGGGCACAGCCCACCCCCAACCTGGCACATTTCTGAAGAGAAGATGAGCAGGTACAGACAGCCAGGGAAGCAGCAGATGCCCACAGCCACCGTGGCCACAGATATGTCCCCACAGCACATGTGCCCTTGAAGCCGGCAGAGCTGTAGGAGTGGGGCTCTGTTCAGGGTGTTTTCAAGGAGCTACTAAGAACAAACCAAGTGTTCCTTACGGTGTGCTTTCCCTGCAAGGAGCCACAGGCCTCCACGCAGCTGGAAAGCAGGAAAGAGGCTTTCCAGTTCCAAAGGGGAAACTGAGGCTGGAGCCCAGAAAATCCCCACGTTGTCAGATTTGGAATTCATAATGTCAGGCCTGGAAAGGCACCTATGGTCAGAGGTCCGGTCTCCCTTTGGAGCACCCTGGAGGGATGGTCCTTGAATCCCCACAGTGATGGGGCGCTCATCCCTTTGCAAGGCTTCTCACCCACCCCACAGGCTGCCTATAGGGACGTCTCAGCTGCTGGTCCTGAGGTTTCATCAGACCCCTCTGGTTGCCGATCACCCTGAGGGGTTTCTGTGTCTGAGCAAGTTTCTCATTCATTTATTTCCCTGCAGACTTAAGGGCACTAGTTTCAATCACCAATTTGCCTGTTTATTTCTGATGGGTCGGGGCTGTGGCCCACGGCCGATGAGACAGCCTGCAGACTTGCCGTGATGGACGGGACAGGCTAGGAGGAAGCCGAGCCCCCAAACACCCGACTCGGGCCAGGAGCAGGGCTGTGCTCAGGCCACACCAAGGGCCAGGGACCCTCGGAATAGCCCACAGAGCCCCGCGTTCACCAAAGCCTCTCTCCTTGTCCCCTGGGTGCTGTTGGCGAGATCAGGCACGTTAAGTCCTGCTCCAGCCCAGGTGATGCACGGAGCAGACCGAACCTCTCCACTTTGCCGCCGTCTCACCCTCTGGTTTTCTGCAAACTGCACAGACGCTGCTGGGAGAGCTGGCCCCTCGTGTGCAGCCCCTGGCCTGAGGAGGGAAAGGAGAAAAAGGGAGAAGAAAAATAAGAATCCGATGGAAGGGGAGGAGGGGCCGAAGGAGATGGGGAGGGAAGAGGAAAGTCCGGCGGCCGTGAGCTCTGCTTCCTGGGCCCCCAGGGCCGTGCACCCCGGGAACGTAGCAGCATCGAATATCTGGGTGTTTTGTGGGAGATGGTCTGTGAACCCCAGGGAACGCCGGGGCACCCGGCTGTCAGGATTTTGAGGGGAGAGGGTCTGAGAACCCCGGGGGTGTTTATATAGCACTCGGGTGTGTAAGTGATTTCTGGTCTGAACTTTGAAGGCATCTGTGGCCCCCGAACACATAGAGTGTGGTTTCTGGGGTCTGGCTCTAAGCTGAGAGATTCTGCCCATCGCTAACATGAGTGGATTCCCCCAGGCAGGGGCTTGGGGCCGTGGCCTTGCCGCAACATCAGCAAGCCTGTCGGGCACCCAGCTTCCTCTGCAGAGTCTCCATCCTGGGCTGTGCTCTTGGGTCCCTGAGACCGAGGGACCCTGGCCCTTATCCCCCCACAATGCCCTGGAACTGTCCCACAGAGATCATGGTCAGCAGGGGTGTCCTAGGAACCCCACGTGGCTCCTTTGGGCACAAGCCCCATGGGCACTGGCTCTCTCTACCCACCCCCCGCCGTGAGCTTCAGAGACAGAGTGGCCTCCTTCTTGGAGGAACAGCGTCCATGAGTTCCTCCTGGAAGCAGCCCCCTCCCTCCCTCCCCCCTCCCTCCCCC